>NC_143012.1:42917064-43217064 GCF_055824585.1 Amblyomma mixtum | reverse complement strand
AGCACCTCAACAAGTTTCAATGGTTGGCTGCCTTAGCTAGCAAATCTTACTGCCATTGTCAATCTTACTGCAATTCTTACTGTTCACACACAAATATTGACACACATTGTAAGATTACCTGTCAATCTTTTGGTGTAACTTGTGCATTTTAGTACAGCACAGCCCGAAAGAATACATGTTGCGCCCCGGTGCCTCAGTGGTTATGGTGCTCGGTTGCTGACCCGAAAGACGTGGGTTCGATCCCAGCCGCAGCGGTCAAATTTCAGTGGAGGTGAAATTCTAGAGGCCCGTGTGCTGTGCGATGTCAGTGCACGTTAATGAACCCCAGGAGGTCGAAATTTCCGGAGCCCTTCACTACGGCGTCCCTCATAGCCCGGGTCGCTTTGGGACGTTAAACCCCATAAACCATAAAGAATTCATGTGGAACAGAATGACACATTTCGCATGGCAGCTCTACCCCTTCCTCTGCAGTGTACCAGGCCAATGTCTCCTCGACTTCAATGCCAGTCACAATGCTTGCTTTGTAATGGGAACAATTTGAATGCCTCAGCTCATTTACTCCCCATGATGTGGCATGACTTAAAGGTGTACTGAAGAGGAATCTGAACTTGCCTTTTTGCCACAGGAACTCGATCTACACGTTCCGAGCATTCTTAGAAACTTCGACTTAATTCCCTGTGTGGCCGATTTCTCTAATTAAATGGAATTAACGTCCGGCTCCCGCCTTTATTTTTGAATTCTCCCCATACGGTGGGTGGAGTCGACCAATGCATGGAGTGCCTTTCAGCCAGCTCCGTGGAGGCTTTGCTTTCGCTTTATGTTGTTTTTTAGGTTTCCGTGAATAAATAGTTTCATTCGCAGATAATATAGCCGCAAAATGAGCCTGCAGAAGTAAAAATACGCACGGACTATTTGCTTCTGCGGATTACTATGTATTACTCCGCCGATGGCAGAGCGGCAAGCCGCCACGGGACTGGGTGAAAGGCACTCTGCGTGTTGGTCAACTCCGCCCACCGTACGAGGGAGCATTAAAAAAAAAAAAAAGGCGGGAGCCGGACATTAATTCGATTTAATTAGGGAAATCGTTCACACAGGTCAATAAATCGAAGTTCCTAAGAATGCTCAGAATGTGTAGATTGAGTTTCCGCGGCAAAAAGACGAGTTGAGATTCCTCTTCAGTGCACCTTTAAGTAGAACGGCGATTTACACCATAAGTGCAAGCTGCTGGCATGGTGGCCGAATGCTCTTTTACAAAGCGCTGCCTCTCCAAGAAAAGGAGAACAAAAATTTTTGGACCGCAGCTCTTAAGCGCCCATTTGATGGATTCTGCGTTGTAGTTGTCAACATCAACATAGTCTGCATAAGGCCACCTGACAACCGTGACAGGCAGCGTGTTGTAGCGTAACACGTCACCTGCCACGGCGAGAGCGGAGGAACGGACAACTGGAAGGCCGCTGCCACGGAAAGATACAAGAGGGGGGCTACCAACATAGCACATCACCTGTCAGTGGTGGCATGTGGCGTGTGAAGAGCTGCATTCAAATTTCGCATTACTGACCGTAGTAATTCTCTGTCCATTTTTCTACTCTATTTCCATGCGATGTTGTTAATTATGGCATGCTCTATTCCTCACTAAATGTGCAGAGCAGGCATGAGGGTAGTAGGTACATAGGGTAGTAGGTGCCAAAACTGGCTCTTTCTAGCTGGAACAGCAATGAAGAAAGCACTGAACAGATGATCTGAAGCATCTTAACTGTAACATGATGTTGAGAGCTTACAATCTACTGTTTAATAATGCGAAGCAGTAGAGGTCTCGTTCACGAGAAAAGCCGGCGTCCATGTCATGAAAAAGCAAGTGCAGCCTGTCCATCATGGCAGGAGGCAGTGAAATTAATTCAAATAAAAGTTTTATTGCCACCTGCCCACCATGGCACTGCACATCAGCTCACTGGATGGGAACCAGACAGCATCCCGAAGAACTAACTGTGCAAAAATGAGCCTTGCGGAAGCTCGGGAAGAGCAACCTGGGTCTCACAAGCCTCACTGGTGGCTGCGTTTGAAACAGCCATGTGCCAAAGCAGTGGCACATCACTGAACAAATTATGGACAAATTATGGACAAATTATGAATTACAAAGTATGAAATACCTTATTCTTAACGCTTTAAACGAGAGCGCGGTGTTAGCTGAAGCTATCAATTATCCTTCTATTAATACACTGAAAAGATTTTTGCGCAAAATTTTCATTGCGTAGTTGTAGTTGGGTTCACAGTTATTGTGAATGCTATAATGTGCACTTTCTGTTCGAATGACTTTTCTGTAATGACTGTTTTTCAGCGGAATAGACTATATTTTATTTATGTTCATCATACTTATTGGTTGTACATTATTGATTATAAGTGTCTCTCCTGATGGATTATGCATTTTTCTGACGGATTCTGCCCAGGGTTTTGCTGAAACAGACTTTATTTTCTTTCAATATTGGCACATGTGTTGCACACAAGTTCAAACTTCATGTTGAATTGTTTTCGTTCTAAGTGCTTTGTATTTGTGTCTTTCTTACTTTATGATTTGGTTGTTCAGAGTGCATCGCTACCAACTTTGTTATGGGGTCACGGGGACCCAGCCAGGTATCGGTTTTGTACCTTTTGTTCCCGGCCCTTAGTTTTCTGTACTGAGAACTAAAATGTTAATAAAATCAAACTCAAACTGCTGCACCACTGCAAGTAGTGGTGTGAAGACTTCCTGCAATATATGAATCTATGAAAGGGAAGGACTACTTATGCAAAAGGGGTCCCTAATGCTATCAGACTGTACTCTTAAGGGTAGGTTAAGCGTCATCCAAGTTATGTGCACCCCTTTCTTTTCTTGCATACTGCATTCAAGCAGTTTCTTGCATACTGCATTCAAGCAGTTTGAAATTTGCTGTTTTCTTTTTCTTTCTTTGCCATATTTTCCTGCTTAACAACCTCAATTTGCAGTTGTTTAATGGTCTTGCATTCATTTTTTTAAGTTACGTGTTCAAGTTTGTCGCTAGCAGAATCTTTCTTTGGTCGCATCATGACAATATTTCTTACCTTAGTGTGGTCGACGCTGCTAGCTCCACCTCCTGACATCACATATGCTTCTTGTAGCCTTTTTTCCACTTCCCGCTCTTTCCACTTCATGTGCGACAGGTGCCTCGTGAGACCTGAGGAAAAGTGCAGACAGAACTGTTATTTGGCATTAAAAAGGAAAGCACATTTATAGAAGGTACAGTCACCAGCTTTATGAAAGGGAACGCATGAGCGCGTGGCACATAGTCTCGCGCCGTACTTGTGGCAATATGCAGTGGCTATTTTTTGCAGTGGGGTAGAAAGAGTTCTGTTACCTTGCCTGCTTCTGGCAGATTAGGATCACAACTCCCCTTCCAGCTTGTTCCTGAATGCTCCCACCTTGCATCGCCACAAGTAGAGTTCGAGGCTATCTGTCATGCGCTTGCACGTTCCCTTTCATCAAGCTTACGAGTGTACGTCTAAAGTATCGCAAGAGTGAAAAAAGTACCACAGATATGCAACAGCAACATTGCTAGTCCACAGCTTCACAACAGCACCTCATGCAACGCAGTGCTAAGAGGAGATGCCCACTCTAATACAGCCTCGCAATGACAATGAATTCTGTTCCATAATCGTGTCTGAAAAAGCAAGCACAGAAAACTTATTACCAACATTGTGTTGTTTCATTATACGGCCCCAAGTAGCGCTGAACCGATGGGCATGTCCGTCGCAATTAATGTGTAACTTCTTCAACCATCCCCGCATAGAGCCCTAACTTAGCGTTCAATACCTTTCACCTTTACGTCCCCACGAAGCTGTTCCTCGCTGCAAACGTTTCAACAGTGACGCTGCGCTTGAAATGCTGAAGACATGTTGACTCATAACAAAGCATGTGAAACGCTGTGGCATGACGAGACTAAGTTCCCAAATAATTGCGGAGCACACATTACGAATCGGCTATGTATTACGGTACGCACAGGAAATAAGCACTCCTTTCTCACTGTGTTCCTGTCTCCTTTAACAGTCAATCGAAAGTGACTTTCAGCACACACTCCTTAACGTATACGTAGATCCCCTAAAGTCAATGAAGCCAGCATACTTATCAAGTGTCGTTTGCCTTTCCTATGCATGGCAAGCATTTCGATAGTATCCAGAACGGGTCGGTGTGGGCAGAGCGTGCAGGAGTACCTGAAAAGGAAGGCGCAAGCCGTAAATCTTTACATCAGTCCTCAAAGTCAAAACACGTCGCTTCGTTTGCACTTACTTGCCATTCTTCAGCAGTAGAGCCTCGTCTTCTGGTATGTGGCTGACGAGGATTTCACTAACTCGTCGCTTCTGCAAACAACAGAAAATAATTCTGGCAGCTAATGCAATGAGAAAGCAGCGCAGCAAAGGCAGCTGACAACCGTTTTCAAGCTAATCACAAACAAGAGCCAACGGTACCGCCGCAATGGCTGAGTGACAGAAAGATTCGGTTGCTCAGCCCACGTTTTCAGGTGAAATGCTCGCCGCCCAAGCCGCACTTTGAAGGAGGAGGCAAAACGGGTGTGTGCTGTGCGATGTCAGTGCACGTAAACAAGGCCAGGAGGCCGGAGTTAATATGGAACCCAGCACTACAGCTTTGCTTCTAGCGCACATGCAGTTTCTGGACGTTAAACACCGCATAAAAGATTACACAGCAAAAAGATGTGAACTTGGCTCACCTGAAGGTCTTGCAGCAGCGCTGTATCTGTTCCTTCTCTTTTAAACGCCATGTTTGTTTACAATGCGCCCATCCTGGATTGGCTACGGACTGGCTAGCACTGGTTCAACAATTTTCAAACTCCCTACATACAAAAAAATATGTCTACTTTGATTGTTTGATCGTCTCTTGCATAGGGTAAAAAAATTTTACGCTTTAGGTATTTAATACGAGTTATGAAACGCTAAACATGAAAATTTACTGCGCTGCTTCTTACCAATGTTCTTAGCCGTCTGCGGCGGATCGCCATGGCATCACTGTTCGGGCGGAGCGCGGCAAAATCTCCCTTTCCAAATGCAAGCGAAGTCGGTAAATCTTGGTACAAGAAAGTCATGGTGGTGAAAATGTTTACTGGCAGTTTGGCACAAGAAATTCAAGGCAACTTTGGCTGAGGTAAGCCTTCACTTAACTTAAATGTAAGAGGTCGAGTCATGTCTGCGTATTTTGTGAATCGCAACATCTCGCATTCTTCAAGAGGAAACTTTCATCTACTCGAACACAGGCGGCAACATCAAGGGTAATGTTGTCTGCGCACTTATATTAAACACACTTTGTCTATAATTACAAAAGGGTCGCATTTTGTACTTGCCAAAGGCTTTCTTCTTAATTAGAACCAGCGCCTTTGATTTACAAAAGTTGACGAGCGTCAAATAGTAGCGCAATCGTACCTTGCGAGAGTGGCCTTCTGTTAGATTTTTCCCCAAGTTAATCCAGAGGTCAGGAGAGGCCTTTGCCCTGCAGTGGGCGTAGTCAGGCTGATGATTATGATGATAATCCCCGCGAGCCTCTTGTGGGGTGGCAAAATGAAGAGCCGGCCAAGGCGACTGGAACTAATTCTAGTTCGAGTTTAGTACTCGCAACGCTGTGGCCTGATAATGCTGACTGCGTCATGTCGCTGATTTTGCCCGCTGCTCGAACAGATAACCGCGAATCCGTTTAATCATTCGCTTCGTCACCGAGTCAAGATGATCGACGAGCAAGCCACGGCGCGAAAAATCCCTCCGATATGGTCGTGGGCGTGCTTTTGAGCACGAATGCTCTGTAGAAAACTATCCTGTGTGTCCCACTGGCAGCACGTATGATAGCGGACATTATAATTGGTAGCATTAGATCAGGTAAGATTTGGAGTTCCATTTAAATACTTGTCAGTCGATTTCCCGCATTTGTACGTGAGCTTACTTTTCTTCTTTCTTTTTTTTTTTTTGAGGCATGCCCTGGCCATGGTGTAAGTATAAATAATTAGATTAGTAGTAATGAAAATGTGCTATCTATTGCGCCTGGTGAGGACAGTGATGGACAATAATACCCGCCTGTTCCTCTTGTTTTTTCGTTCATATGCTTTGGCCCCGCCGCGGTGGCTCAGTGGTTACGGCGCTCGACTGCTGGCCCGAAAGACGCGGGTTCGATCCCGGCCGCGGCGGCCAAATTTCGATGAAGGCGAAATTCTAGAGGCCCGTGTGCTGTGCGATGTCAGTGCACGTTAAAGAACCCTAGGTGGTCGAAATTTCCGGAGCCCTTCACTACGGCGTCTCTCATAGCCTTAGTCGCTTTGGGACGTTAAACCCCTGTCGTGTCCGGTCGCTGTGTTGAATGCAGCGAAGACGCACACGGTACTTTTAGACTTCGTTTATTTAAAGCTGAAGAGGGTGCGACCAGCGTCGACCGAGGCAGGAGCCGAACTGGCCGCCCGAAGAAAGGAGGGAGTGGAGAAGCGTCCACGGAAGGGAGTGGCTTCCCAGAACAGGAGGAGAGTGCGGGGGCGCACCGTGGGGGGGCCTCTGGCGACAGCGTGCGACGAAGGGCAAGCGGTCGTTAGGAGGAGGATTGAGTGGTCGTTAGGAGGAGGATGCGAACTGTCGTTAGGAGGGGAATGCGAGTGGTCGTTAGGAGGGGGCGCACACACACAAAAGCACTAAGGGGACACAACACTTCCTTCCCCCTTAGAAAGTTGCCTGGTATCGTGCAGGGGGTCGGCGCTCACGCGTGGAGGCGCGCTGGCTTTGTGCGCTCGGGGGAGAAACACTTGTAGGCTGGCTGTTGTTCGCTGTGTCTCCTGGGTCTGTCCTGGGCGAAGTCTCTTCTTCCGGGAAGAGGTGCCAGGCTATGTGGGAAAATGGTGCACGTGTTCTCTCCGCTGGCGGACAGCTCTCAGACGGCGTCGTAAATCTACGCAGCTGGTTGAGATGTCGGCGTGCTACTGTGCCATGTATGTTGACGAGCCAAGAGCGCAGGCCTATGCGTCTGACAATTGTAGCTTCCTCCCAGCGTGGCTTTTTCAGAAACTGTCGGGCGAGGACGCGCTGCCCCTCATTAAGCGTGCCGCAGCGCGGAATTGCTTTTTCTTCCCGGAACGTCTCTGCCTTTGGCTCGGGGAGGATGGCTGTGAGCTGGGTTCGCATTTCACGCTCGAACATCATTTTCGAGGGGGTCTCGCCTGTTGTGCTCTGAACCGTCGTGTGCTGCTTGAAGAGAAAGCGCGCAAGGCGGCGCTGCAGCGAGCCTGTCTGATCTCTTTCAAGGGCGCGTTTTAGCTCGGCTACGTAGCGCTCGGCTTGTCCGTTTGTCGCTGGGTGGTAGGGGGCCGATGTAACTGATGAGATCCCGTTGTCGCGATAAAACTTGAGGATCTCCGCAGACACAAACGGTGTTCCGTTGTCCGACACTACCTTGCGCGGCAGGCCGAACGTTGCAAATAGTGATCGGAGGTTGTCAATGACTGCTGCCGAAGTCGTCTGTCCCATTTGCCTTATCTCAAGCCACTTTGTGTAGGCATCTACGACCACAAGGAAAGTGCAGCCCTCAATTGGTCCTGCAAAATCAATGTGCAGTGTGTGCCATGGTGTGTCTGGCTTTTCCCATTCTGGGACAGGAGCTTTCGGCGGGGCGCTCCGGCTGCTCTGGCAAGGCTTGCATTCTCGCACCACTGTTTCGATGTCGTTGTCAATGCCAGGCCACCACATGTAGCTTCTGGCACACTTTTTCATTGCAACGATGCCCCGATGTCCGGCGTGGATGAGAGACATAGCTTGTGCGCGTAGTTCTCTCGGCATCACAACTCGGGACCCAAATATGATGCAGCCGCGATGGGTGCTCAACTCTGTAGCTCGCCTGCGGTAAGCGTCGAAGTTGTCCCCTTTGAGTTTATGCACGTTGCCTTGTTGAACAGCTGTGTAAACTAGCCGGAGAGCTGCGCACTTCTGCGTAGATGCTGCAACTGTGCCTGCTGTAAGCGGAGGTTCTGGCAGTGCTTCGAACATCAGAACGTCTCCTGGTGGAAATGGTTCGTCAACAGTTGCGTCTAGTGGCAGACGGCTTAGCGCATCGGCGTTTTGATGTTTACCAACCATGTTCTGGCTCGGCGTCTGGTGTATGCCGCATATCATCACGCCTAGTGGAGAAAACCAGTTTCTCCCTAGAAGGCTTGATCCTGTGCCCTTCACAACAAGCAGAGGTAGCGTATGGGTCTGGCCGTTGTAGTTAACCTGCACGTTGGCAGAGCCCAATAGTGGCAGATTCTGTCCTGACCACGTTCGCAGGTGCGTGTCGTCTTGTTGCAGGGCGGGTGCGTCAGATGGCCATGAAGTTCGGAACGTGTCCTCACTGATCAGAGTACAGGCTGCGCCGGAGTCCACCTCGAACTTAATCAGCTGGTGATGTACGCTTACTTCTGTAAAAATCTTCGGTCGCGCGCCGAGATTCATGGTGTTCAGGTCGTACAACACAGATGGTGTTGCTGATGTTGTTCCATGGAGATCAGATAGCGGCGTATTCTCTGAGGCGTTGACGCTGTGATTAGGCTGGGAAGGTGACTTTATCTTGGCAAGTCTCCGTTTCGTAATGCATGCTCTTTCGATATGCCCTCGCTTGTGGCAAAAATTACACGTGGCTGACTGGAATCGACATCCCTGGGGGTTGTGTTGGTCGTCACACCGCCAGCAGCGTTGTGCCTTTTTGACCGATTTTACAACAACAGAAGGCTTGCGCACCTGGTTGCTTGTCTGGTGTACCGGCTCGGTGTTCCGGCGAATCCCTCTCTGCTGGTGACCGGCGCTCTCCGCTCGAACGGCGATGTCGTAAGCTTTGCTGAATGTGAGGTCCTTCTCAGCGAACAGGCGCTGCTGCAGTGACTCGTCACTCAGTCCGCACACAAATCTGTCGCGTAACATCACGTCCAAGGGAAGCATGGTGGTGTTAGCAGAAGAAGCTGCGTCTCCCTCCTGCCCGGTAGCTGTTGTCGACAGCGTTCCAAAATTGCAGTCGGCAGCGAGCTTCTTGAGCGCGGCTACGTAGGCGCTCACAGTTTCTCCTCCCAGTTGATCTCGTCGTTGGAAGCGAGCCCGGCTGTAGACCTCGGATGGCCTTGGGTCGTAGTGCTTTTGCAGCGCTTTTACGATGTCGTCGTAAGACACTGCCGCTGGTGTGCTTGGCTGAATAAGGGCGCAGACAGTATCGTAGGTCTGCTCCCCGCACAGCGTCAGCAGGTTGGCCCTCTTCAAGGCTGGGTCTGTGATGTTGTTAGCTTCAAAGTAGAACTGAAGGCGTCCAACCCACGATGACCACGATGAGCCGTTGAATTCTGGTATCTGATTGGGAAACCCTCGCGTAGCCATGGCTTGTCAATAGCGTTGCGTAGCGCGGGTCGAATCCACTTTCTCGTCGCCACTGTCGTGTCCGGTCGCTGTGTTGAATGCAGCGAAGACGCACACGGTACTTTTAGACTTCGTTTATTTAAAGCTGAAGAGGGTGCGACCAGCGTCGACCGAGGCAGGAGCCGAACTGGCCGCCCGAAGAAAGGAGGGAGTGGAGAAGCGTCCACGGAAGGGAGTGGCTTCCCAGAACAGGAGGAGAGTGCGGGGGCGCACCGTGGGGGGGCCTCTGGCGACAGCGTGCGACGAAGGGCAAGCGGTCGTTAGGAGGAGGATTGAGTGGTCGTTAGGAGGAGGATGCGAACTGTCGTTAGGAGGGGAATGCGAGTGGTCGTTAGGAGGGGGCGCACACACACAAAAGCACTAAGGGGACACAACAACCCCATAAAACCAAACCAAAACCAAACCAAATTCTAGAGGCCCGTGTGCTGTGCGATGTCAGTGCACGCTAAAGAACCCCAGGTGGTCGAAATTTCCTGAGACCTTCACTACGGCGTCTCTCATAGCCTCAGTTGCTTTGGGACGTTAAACCCTAATAAACCAAACCAAACCAATCATATGTTTTGGTGCGAAGGGGAGGGGGAAGGCGTATGGTATGGTATGGTATGGTATGGTATGGTATGGTATGGTATGGTATGGTATGGTATGGTATGGTATGGTATGGTATGGTATGTCGTGGTATGGTATGGTATGGTATGGTATGTCGTGGTATGGTATCGAATGTTATGTTATGATGTGGTATGTTGCGGTATGGTGTGGTATGTGATCCCGAAGTTGGGCAATTAAGGGCTATTAGAGATTAGAGGTCTCCGGATTAATTCCGACCTCCTGTTGTTCTTTACCGTGCACACACATCGCACAGCGTAC
Organism: Amblyomma mixtum; assembly: GCF_055824585.1. Classification (NCBI taxonomy): domain Eukaryota; kingdom Metazoa; phylum Arthropoda; class Arachnida; order Ixodida; family Ixodidae; genus Amblyomma; species Amblyomma mixtum. The sequence goes on along the minus strand of NC_143012.1, from coordinate 43,206,777 downwards.
GAGAGTTTTTGCATGTGGTATGTTCAGCAGCTGAACAAGCCATGGGTCTATGTGCAGGTGCGTGTGTGTGTGCAGTGGGTTTGTGTGCGCGCGCTCGCACATAATGTGAATTATTTTCTCCTTTTAGTTTTCCTCCGTATTGTCTCTTCTTCTGTCACTTCTCCTCCTTTCACTGCGTTAGCCGTATAGCCCTCATTCGCCGAAATATGTCGCCGTGTGCCCGAAGCCTCCGTCTATGCACCACCCACCTCCACCCAGTTATTAATGCGAAAGCATCTCTAGACTATGTCTATTTCTAGACTATTTCTAGACTAGGTCACCAAAACGCGCCCGCAAAACGTGTCCGCGGCAGTTGTGACGTTCTCAGAAGAGGTAGCATCAAACGAGTGGTTGTAATCGATAGAGGGTGATGTGAAGATTCTGCACAAAAGAAAAAAATGTCTATAGGATGATTAGTTAATTAATTAGAGCCAAAAATGCCAAAGAAACGTACAAATAGCGCGGACTTCGATAAAGTAAGTTGATAGGAAAAGAGCCGTGAACGGCAAAACAGTAGAAAAATAGGTAAAAGAGGGTAAATAAAGTTTTAAATGAATTGAAATGTATTTGATGAGTGATAATTAATAGAACAAAAAGTTTCATTGACATATATTAATTAGTGAATTAGTTATCATCGAAAACCATTGGACGGTTGAATAGGCTGGACGGGGATATAGTAAATGGACGGGAAAGCAGCCACGGAGCCAAATTTGAAAAACCGCAATGGTTCATTGCGGTAAACGAAGGTATAATCAGAGTAAATAAATCGATCTTTAATTAAAGCATAAGATAACTACGCTAATTAAGTAGATAGATTTATTAACAAGCAAAAATAAAATGATAAAGAGAGGCAAAGATAGGCGACGAGTGTGAAGGAGGCGTCAATGCTTTCGCATTCTCCCAGTGCGGATCGCCGGCGTGATCACTACTTTTTTCGTTCGATCGACAATGAAATCCAATTCAAAGACGCAATGGAAAAGCGCTCATTGCAGAAAGCGAAATCTAAAAGCAATACTGCCAACGCATATTTCTCGCATCACATCGTCTGATCGCCAGTCAATTTTTTGCTGTCGCCAATCCACCTACCCTATTATTGCGAAAGCAATACTACTTACACTTCCACGCCTTTGCCTTGCCGCGGCCGTGACCACCATCGTGCCGCGCCCGTGACCACCATTGACCTTCATTTGACCTTGATTGCATTAGATTGGATTAGATTAGATTGGATTGGACTGGATTAGATAAGATTACATTACATTGGATTGGATTGCATTTGATAGGAGTGGATTGAATTGGAATGGATTGGATATGAGTGGATTTGATAGGTTTGGAGGGGATTGGAATGGATTGGATGGGTTTGGATTGGATTGTATAACCGATGCATCACCACAAGTCTAACCACAAGCACCACCACCAGCTACACTACCAGCTGTACCATGGCGTAGGTACGGATATTGCTTTCGCAATTACCGGGCTTAACCAAGCTAAGCCACAGCGAATTTTATCCCTTTCGTTCCCGCTGACAACAGATCAGGTGTCCGATGCACGTAGTTCATGTCAGCGTTATGGTGGCTGCCACACTTGGGACCGGAAGCGCGGCTTAAACTTGCGCGTTTATCTATTCCGCTTATCGCCACCGTGTCCGGTCTGCACTGTGGAGAGTAATAGGCTCCACGCTCAAACAGTGCGCCAGTGGCGTCAAGTGCAAATCATCTATAAGAGGTAGTTTCATCCGGCAGCTATTTTTTCTTTTTTTGTACAAGCTGGTACCACCGCTTAGTAAAATCCCTATGCATAGCACGCAATAGCCACCGAGAACAAATGTACCGTCTTTGTCGAAAGTAACCAGGCTGCATGGTTTGCTTCTAGCTTCTGTAGTGGAGCCCCTGTGGCTTTCCTAACGATCTAAAGGTGTTGGAAGGTGAGAATAAGACTCCCAGTCCTTACCTTTAACGACCATTTCAACTTCAGGAAAGCTTTAAGGGCTCCACTGTACGATCTAGAAGCAAACCATGCAGCCTGGTTACTTTTGACAAAGACTGTACATACTACTATGTCCAGAACTATCCTATTAAGAAAGCCTTGTCTAAGGATCATAGCAACTGCATGAGGGAACGCTAGTATGGAAGATAGTTTCGCAGCCCAAGTAAAAAAAAAAACTTGAAAGGGGATGTATCTGCCCTTAACAGTACATAGCGAAAACATTAGCCTCCCTCCCGCGCAAGATCTTTTTCATAGATTCATAGATCTCGGAGAGTCCACAAACCAATACTGGCGCAGCGGCAAGGCCTCCAAGATCACTAGACCGCGACTGATGATCTCAGAGGCCATGGCAGCGGTTGCGCCACTGCCCCAGCGGGTGTCCGTTTCTGTCAGTCTCCGCTGGGGCTCGCGATACCTAGTTTGCTCTATCTATCCACCAATGAGCGAATGCGCAGTATCACAGTGTGCTCCAGCAAATGATTTGATTTTAGTTTAATTGCCACCATCCCATCGTGGCAGGTGCGACGGTCACCTGCCTTTTTCTGACACGGACAAACAGACGCCGGCTATTCTTGTGAACGCGATCTCTGAGGCTATCGCGTTGATTGCGAGGTTTCTTCATCGCCTTTGTAGCTTCGCTCTAAAAATTTGCGAGGACACTTTGGCAACTAAAGTGTTGAAAGGCGAAAGCCGAAAACACTATGCCGTGATGACTTCCGGTGGATGTGATGTCACACCGACCGTTCCCGTGGCTATATCGATACCCAAATTATACATCTTTCGGGGATGTGAAGTGTTAATTACACTTAATTACACATTTTTCCAACTAGTTTGACACAAATTTTTCCGATCATTCTGTGGCAACTTTTTGTCGTGACGACTTCCGGTGGATGTGACGTCACACCTTTTCTGTGCCTATTTCGACGTCCGCGCTATTTCGACGCGATTTCGACACTTTTGCCTATAATTAACGAATTAGTCTACAGTCATCAAACTTGGCTTCTAGGTTCATTTTTTCCTCCTCTATCTGAAGCAACCATTAGTTTTATTCTTTTTTTTTTTGTCTCCGAGTTAAACGCGTGTGACACGCTTTGTTAACGGACAACAGCATGAGCCATCGGTGTTTTGTTTGTCTATTTATTTTTGACGTGTACGTGAGGAGGAATTTAGGGTCTGCGAATTAGAAGAAAAGCTTGCGAAAGTCGAGCTTCCGATCGGGATGCATGTAATTGTAAAAGTGGTAGGAAAAGAAGACCGTGTAGGAAGCCACGATGGGAGCCATGGCCGCTACGACGAACTTAATGCGACTCCGCATCGAAAGGGGGCGGTTCGCCTGGAGACGATCCACGAAGAAGGCCGTACTGCGACCAGCCGCCATCTTTTCGCGGCGCTTCGCCGGATCTTGCTTCGTCGGATCTCGCTTCGTCGGATCTTGCTTCGTCGGGTCATGCATCCGTTTCGCGTGTGCAGCTGCCGCGAGATCGTCCATGTCCTTGTCCCTGTGATCCGCGGCGTACGTGAGGCCCATCACGAGACGACATTGGCGCCCCCTATGAAGAGGCAGGTAGCCGTATGGTTGGTTGCCGGCGACGATCACGGAGCGCCCGCACCTCGGCCTTACAGTGTCCTGAGGAGGGAAAAGAGAAGTTTTCACGTGAACACGTTCCAAGCGAAGACCTGTCGAGCATCGCCGGTGTTTTAACGCCTGAAGCCTGTTTCACATGCAAGCGAAAACGCCAGCGAATCCAGCCGCCGCAGCGCAAAAACAGTTTTTGTAGCGAAAGCTACACTATGGCGCATTTCGGGCGGTCGTCGAAGGCCAGTACTGCGCATGCGCCGTAACTATAGCAACCGTTTGCCATCGTACCTTTCGCTACGTCACCGCACTTTCGCTGTGTATATTCTGGCCTAGCTGAGCTATAGCCACAGCAGATTTTGAGTTGTCGCGGCGGTGAGCGGCGAGCGGCGAGGTTTCAACAAGTTGGTAATGACGCGCCGCTCGATCGCTCATTCGCTTGCGTGTGAACCAGCCTTGAGCTGAACTATGCGCGCAGATCTGTCTAAAGCATGCAGTAAGGGGTTGGACTTTTTTCGTTTGTATTTTTTGAAACTTGGGTGAACTTTTTTTCTTCGTTTATTTCAGAACGCACTTTCCGTTCATTTTTTTTTTCAGAGAATATTGTGGCCCCCTAGAAGATTCACGGGGTTTCTAGGTGCATATGCGGTACCTTTGTGCGCTGTATAGTCTACTTTGGCTTGTTTGTAAGCAAGAATAGCTCATATAGCAGCTAATAATGAACAAATGGTCGTGTGTATGATAGCAGTTGTAATATAAATGCTGTCACCATAAAAAAAAATTACGGCGTAAAGTTTAGTGAATGGGAGCGCTAAACGTAACTGCAAGTTTATATCTATAAACTGGTTTGCTCGGAAGACCAAATAAATGAGCAAAGAAACACAAGCGAAAGCAACAGGGGAGCAACACCCTATAAATTTGTCTCGCTTAGGCAAGGGAGCCAGGCCCTTCTGTATTCGCCTTCACTTCGGAATATCTTTCTATCTGGTTGTGATGAATCTATGTGTATTTGTCGTTTGCGATGCACTTCTCACTAACTGAGTCAAATAACGAAGTGCGAAAGCAGCACATGGTTCATAAAAGACAATGTTGTATTCAGAATGGAAATAAAGAATACAGTACGTACTATCGCGATCAAAAGTTCACGGGACGCGAGTGTGCGGAAAAAAAATATTTTTTTTCTGGCGCAGTCATGTAAGCTACTCGCCTGAAATGTGTCAAGGTATATAAGGACATGTGCATGCTCGATCCGCTGGTAACCATGCTACGTAACTGGGTAGCGAGGTAGAGCTGCAGTAAACTTTTTTCTGAAAACACGCGTCCCGTAATATTTTGATCGCGATAGTACACTACGTACCCGTAGCGTTGTTTTGTAGCGAAAGCTACATTGGCCACGAACTTGCGATTTCGCTGTGGTGGTGCTCCGAGGAGGCACAGAGACCGACCTTGAGCCGTTGCCTAGCAACCGGCGCAACTGGCCGACGCCGCGCGCTCGCCGCGCCACCTGGCATGACGTCACACCGCGCGCCTCGCCGCGGAGCTGCCGCCGACGTTTGGTATGACGTCACACCGCTTGCCTCGTCGTTGCGCTCGCCTCCGCTACGTATACTATATCCTGGAATAGCCGAGCAAAGCGACTGCCAATTTTTACTTCCTGACTTGTCTAGTAAAACCACATATTGTTAATCGTCGCGTTTGGAAAAGTTGAATCTCAGTTTTCGATGTTCGTTTTGAAGTTGCCGCTTTGAACACTGAATTCCCATTCTCCTCTACACTCACCAGCGTGCTTCGTCCTGTGAGGACGAAGTGGCCGCCTTGAAAGTCGTCATTCAGGAACAGAACGGCACTGCGAAGGAAATAAAGAGATGGGTTTATCTTTCCGAACTCGTCACCTACGCCATGCATCCTACACAGTGTAATGTTATGTGAACCATGAAAGGCGGCACGATGTGTGAAGCTATGTGAGGAAGTCCTCAGATAGATGGAGCTCTAGCTTACCGCCTGTAGAGTAAACACATGCAAGCAGTTGTGCAAGACATGTTTCGCAGGGCTAGCTGAAGCCGCGTTTACATGAATGCGATAGTAGCGCATCGCATTTCCTAGCGTATCTCGCGGAGCCGATGCGCATCAAGCCCGGCGGGACAGTGACCGTTTGCTCATTGCACGCGACACAGGGGTCCACTCACCCCCATCTCGGGGGAAGTCTGCTTTTTTATCACGCTGGGGGAAGGGGGGGGGGGGGGTATTATTATATACCCAGGACAGGGAAGAGGAGGGACAACCTCCAAACATGTTTCCATTCACCAATGAAGTCGACTTAACATTCTCGATGTAGCCCCGTCTAGCGCATTGATGCGACCTGCTTCCAAGCAAGTTATTGCCGTTACATGAATGCAGTGCGCTAAAAAGTTGATGGGATGCGCTGTTGTCGCATTCGTGTAAACGTGGCTTGTATCGCCGTCCTGCACTTATCGGAGAACTTATCGTGAGTTATTGTTGACGTCGTTGGCATCCTAGCTGCTGGCTTGATCAGCAGATTCGCCAACTTTCCATCGCGCACGATTGTCCGATGTTACAACACGGTTCATCTTCCAGCGCTACACTCTAAACACGAGTAAGCCTATGTGGGAGTACGAAGGGAGTAATCTGTCCTCTATCGCACTCCCTTTTATAAAAAGGAGTGTTGAGTTGAAGTGTGGAATGTGGAATGTTGAATCAAATCTACACATATGTGCAAGGCCGGACTTACAGGCAGCTTTTAGAAGAGGCGGCTGCGGACAGGAGTTAAAGTGCAAGTTACACCGGCACCATGCATTTCTTGAACTTTGTTCTTCGAAAAAAAAAAGGGGGGGGGGGGGCATTCCGGTTTTCAGATGGCAACTTTCTTTCTTGGAAGGAGGGTGGGTGGGGGCGGGAGGGCGACACTTCCGACACTACCGGATCTCACTTCCAGTAAGATCCGGTCCTGCATGTGTGTTTGTATTTTTGCATGTCCCAAGTCGAGGAAATCACAAGAACGACCATGGGCACAGCGCACGGGCCGGCGAAAGCACACAGGGCGGAGAGTACGAGTCACGCCAAGGTCTGTCATCCTCACGGCCGCTCTTTTTAGTGTTGCAATATCAGTTTTAGGAGTATAGACACCAAACTTTGGTTGCGTGTATTCGGTGTTGTAACGATGCATTAGACATCAGAACACATGATCACCGCGTGATATTCGTTTATGACCGCATAATAATTTATAGCGTAATTTCTTGTCTCATGCTGTTTTGGTTTCACCAACGAACGATGGCTGTGAGGTCAAAGTTCAGTATAGGTCACGTGAGGAATAGGAAAACTACGACGTAATCGCTGCTTCTTCATTTGTCGTTACAGCTCTTTACACTGGCCGGTTACAACGTTCTAGTGAATTAAAAAGAACAAAGCAGCGGTTAAGGCAGTTTTCTTTCATTATGCCCTAGGCGACCGAACACACACGTCACAGCCATCGTTCGGTTGATGAAACCGAAACAGGATGAGGGAAGAAATAAAAAAAAAAGAGAATATACGGAACCAAACTTTGATGTCTACAAATTCGTTTAGCGTGCACATGGGTTTCGGTTATGAGCGGTACGTGGTGACGGAAGTTTGTTTACAAAAAAATAAGAAGTGGAGATGCTCGGAAAAACAGACGCCGGCTCACCTGTAGTGCCGCCATTTAGTATTCGAGCTCAGTCGCATACACGACCCGTTAGACTGAGGCTGGCAAATACCAGCCCGTACCAAATCGCGCGAGTAGTTTTCTTTGCTGGATGATCCTGCGTCAGAAGTATATAAGCGCGTATACAGTCGTGAGCAATACCAACTTCTTGCACAAAGTATTAAAATTTATGGTTATTTCTCTGCTAAATTTGAGAACTACTTTTGTATATTATACGCCAAGAGGGAAACTAGTTATAAAAAAGAAAAAAGCTACGCTTGTCATACATAATTATTATGCATTTAAAGAATGCTCAAACTCTGTTCACTGTCATGTTTCTCACGGCTGTACATGCATGCATTGTACGCGTCGCAAAATCTGCGCTAAATTTGCAAGCTCATACTTCTATATTCTGTGAATCTGCACTGTTGCATTAGGTTAGGAGTAAAGGTCAAAACTGTCATCTCTGTGTTTTCAAGTAGAGTCGCATTCTCATCGCCATTGCCACCGCACGCACGGAGAATAATCTTGTAGCTCCGTGCACAGGGCGGTTCACCGAAGACTTTTTGCAGATTTTAAAAAGTGGGCTTTATGAAATAGAAGAGTACTTCTTTCGGCATAGCATTGCCAAGGGTGTAGTACATCGGAATACAGTTAAGATGTGCTAACTAGCAGGCTGGTTTACTGAATAACTAACTTTTTATCTATTCCTGTTAGGTTCCTTAATTATTGAGGGGCGTGTAGCCCTTCGTAAGTAATACCCATATCAGTTTTTCAGAATTTCGAAAATGCGGTCACTCTCGGCGCTGTGGCCCAACAAAATTTGGCTATTTCGACGAGTGACGTGATCTGGAGAGGTTGCTGTTCCTGCAAGTTTCTTGAACGCGCACATATTTTGGCGCGTTGTAGCCAAAATTTCATGGGCCACAGCGCCGAGGGTAACTGCGTTTTCGAAATTCTAAAAACTGATATGGATACTACTTACGCTGGTCTACACGCCTCTCAGTAATTAAGCAGGCTAATAGTAATAGTTAAAAATCTAGCTACTCAAAATTAGTTAAACAGCCTGCTGGTTGCTTGTCTTAGCTGTATTCTCATGTACTACACATGATTCAGCGATGGCGTAGAGGTAGAGCATCCGCCTCGCGTGCAAGAGGACCGGGGTTCGAATCCCGGTGACACGCAATTCTCCACCGGATTAAAAAAAAACTCCGCGTGTCGATGGAATCGCATAACCAGGCCTGTAGTGCGGCCTGATTTCGGTGACCAGAACCGACAACGCACTTCCTCACCAGAACAGGATTTGGCCACTCTGGTGTAGTACTTGGCCACAACCTTCTATGAACAAACCAATTAAAATGATGATGATGTACTACCCCGCTGAAAATGCCATGCGGAAAAAAGCGCTCTTCTAACTCAGAAAGCATATTTCTAAAAAATGCAGAAAGTCCTAGGTGAAACACCCTATAGCATGGCACACATCATGAGCAGCGCAGTTGGCGTCCTTGTATACAGTGCTCACCACCGGGGGCAGCGTGGCACTCCAGCCGAACCTCATGGAAGTGGAGATGCGAACGGAGCTTGAAGTAGGCTTCCGTGTAGCGCCGAATTTTGCTCGACGACGCCACAATGAGCGCCGCGGCCTCTCGAGCGGCCGCCGAACGCGTTAGCGCCTAAAAAGACGAGAGTAATTATGTTAAAATAAGCTGCATTACGACGTCAGGCACAGGAAGGCACACTATGGCCGGATACAACTCAATAACGAAGCGGCTCTTCCCCGTCAAAGGGCCTCCTTCCAGCCAAAGGCGTCGGGCGATTCTCAGGAACGGCGTGACAACGCAGGTTGGGGACTGTGCCTGACCATGGAAGGAGGGGACTATCTTGTTTCATCGGCCCTCCCTGTATTGTCACGCTAGCAGGGTCATGAGGATCGGCCGACTTCATTGGCTGGAAGGGGACACTTTGAAGGAAAGGCCGTTCTTGAGTTGTATCTGTCTATAGCATACGAGATGCGGACGCGTAGTAAAAAGAACAAAAATTGACACGGACCCCTAATTCCTTTATGAGTTTTCAATGCTATAGACCTTTGCAATAAGGGCTCCCTGGGCGCTGCCATATTGTTCACTGGACTGTCGTTAGCACCTCGCGCTAGCAAGGTGGAAGCGGCGACGGAACCGGTTTCCGACAGTCCAGAGAGGAGGTGTTTCTACAACTCCCTCGCCCGATGCAAAGGTTTTTTTACCCTCGCACGCAGGCTGCGGACGCGCACCTACTCTCGACGCCAGTCGCCATCTGTCGGCGCGCGCGGCCCGAGGGACTGCGGGTCGCGCCGGCGCCGCGCATAGAACGCATGTTTACGTGTTCGCTTCTGCCGTTTTGTGCTCCATCAGCTAACGTATGAGGGTGTGTGCTGTGCGTCACTACTCACATTTGCCCTCTTCCAGACAGTGCTGCGGTTATCTTGTGCGCAGTTACTCGTTAACGTGACATCCGAGGGTAGTCGACCAGGTAGTGTACGGACTGGAAACCGGCACTTCGAAGCAGATTTCTGCGCTGTCGTGTCGTTTGTTGTCGCCTTTTACGTGCGATATCATCTATGATAATATTATGCATTAGAATGTAGATCTATTGACTTGACTCAGTGGAGTAGTAACTGGATAGGCGAGCTGCAGACTGAAGGTTGTCCCGACGGAGCGCGTGTTTTCGATCACCAGTACGTGTTCAGCATCCTTGCGCTGAGCTTGCTCTTGTTCCCATTCAGAACATTTCATGCACAGGATTGTAAGCACGAGCGCTACCGATTTCAGCTGCTTTTTCCGCACACATGTCAGAGGTATCTGGGGGGTAAAGGTTTATCTATAGTATCTTTCTGCTGTTGGTATCTACCTTAACTTGGTTTAGTTTATTAAGGTTTCACGTTCCAAAGCGACTCAGGCTATGAGGGACGCCGTAGTGAAGGGCTCCGGAAATTTCGACCACCTGGGGTTCTTTAACGTGCACTGACATCGCACAGTACACGCGCCTCTAGAATTTCGCCTCCTTCGAAATTCGGCCGCCGCGGCCGGGATCGAACCCGCGTCTTTTGGGCCAGAGCAGAGAGCCGTAACCACTGAGCCACCGCAGCGGTGCGGTATCTACATTATTCATAGGAAAATATGCGCGATTTCATTACATTTTCCACACTTAGCCAAACGCCTACGCAACGCTCTCACACGCGGCGAGAGCTCCTGAATAACATAACGCGACTTCGGACCTCAGAATTAGTGAAAGCTGGATTAGCTGCTCATATCTATTCAAGCTTTTATAAATTAAGCGAAAGTACGTTTCTATGCACCAGGTTGCATAAACCATGACAAAATTTGTTTTCTGTTGGCGCTGCGACTCAGTTGAGCTCACAGCGGTAATTTGTTGATAAACTGGCGCGGCGACAAGAAAGCCGTTTGTGGAAGGGGGGGGTGGCTTTATGGCCGGCAGGAAGGAATAAGAGTGCATGGGAATTGGAACTGCATACTAGCCGCACACCTAATTCTTGATATTGAATAAAAAGTTTCTTTGCGGTGGAGCACCAAGACGGAATTCGATATAAGCACGAGCGCGTTCTAAGCGCCGGCACAATTAACCTGAATGTCAAACTAAATGTCATTAAAACGCGTCAGTGTTATCGCTTTGATAACGTAAATACTTCCTGCAACACAGCCACGCAGCGGAAGTATGATCTACAATGTTTATTTAGCGCCCGAAGCGCGGCTATATGCAGGCGCGGCCGCGGAACTGACGCAGCCCCGCAGTCCCCAAAGAAACGCCCGCACCGCGGCGCGCCAGTCGGTGCAAAATGGCCGCGCCCAGGAGAGGCTCAAAAATCTGGTCTACTGGCTAGTGTGCGCAGCGCGCGCGTTTCGTACGGGAGGGCGAGGCCCCCGCCGCGATGCCTGCGCGGAGAGGCCGCAAGGGGCGCTGCCGGTCGGGAGGGTGCGCAAAAGCCGCCGGACTCCTGTCGTCTGCTGTCGCGCCGATACCGCTGCCTCGCGCGATTGCTCGTGTGAAATCAATGTTTGACAGGCATCATCTCTTGGATTGCGAAGCTGGAAGACGCTAAACGTGAGCAAAAACATCCTGAAATTTTAAAGGCTAAGCGGCAATGCAAAGAGAGGACGTGTTTTGTTCCGTTGTGTCGAAGCGGTTATCGGTCTAACGAAGAAAAGGCGTCTTTGTTCACTGCACCGGCGGACCCAGCACGGCTTGCTGAATGGGCGAATAAGATCAAGAGGGCAGACAGAAGGCTGATACCGAAGGCTGTCGGATGCGAAAAACATTTCGAGAACGAATGCATCGAAAGATCTTTTAAGATTACGGTGAACGGCGTTGTGAATGAACTCGCCCGAATGAAGCCACGTCTGAAGCCCGATGCTGTCCCTACAGTAGTCGAAAATTATCCACCTCATCTTGTACCTAAAAAGACGGTGAAAAGGAAGGTACGAAACATTTCCGACTAAGGACCAGCACCAAGGGCGTCCGCAGAATTTTTTGCAGGGGGGGGGCCCCCATTGGTTGTTGGCGCCGGAGGGGGGGGGGGGGGCATGTTCGTAGCAAAAAGGCACTATTTGCGGTATGAATTTATTTATTTATATATAAATAAAAAATAAGTGAAATACACACATGAAATAAAAATTACAAACAGCAAATTAAAGTGTGGCTAGGAGAGATACATTGCAGTTTATCAACGAAGAAACAATTAAAATTAATAAAAAATCCAAAAATATACTGTCACTTCGTGGAGAAGAGTGCTCAGTATTGCTGCATACGGGTTCTCGACTCACCCGGATTGATGACCAGCACACAGCACAATATGGTCACAAACACGCAACTACAGTCACTCAGTCAGTCTTCCTTGAACAGCAACTGTAGACTCCACGGATTTTTCTGGGCGAATTGCGTGATTACACGGGTGATAAATTCATTTCTGTGCTTCATTACACGCTCTCGGTGCACACTCGTCACACACATTGATTGGAAAAACGGTTGAACGCGCACGTTGAAAACAAAAGATGTCTATACATACAACGAAAACTTATTTACAAGATAAATGCACGCTCGCAGCTTCATACACCTCGCTCCATCTTCCTCGCGCATCCGCACAGTCGAGCAACCGCACGCACACTGCTCGCCGCTCGTAGTTTTCTCGTCCACTGTCTTGGTTGTTCTCAGCTTCGTTGACAAACGGCCACTAAAAACACCGAAGCACAAATACAGAGGCGCGCACACGTGCAAGGGCTTACTTCCGTGCGACTTCCAAGGGGAAGGGACACTCGCCACTCCGGTAGGAAAATTTGTTTTGTGTGTTTTTATGGGGTTCAGAGCCCCAAAACGACTCAGGTTATGAGGAACGGAGTAGTACAGAGCTCCGGATAATGTCGACCACCTGGGTCTCTTTACCGGGCACTGACCTCGCACAGTACACGGGCGCTGTTGTCATTTGAGGCCCAGCCAGAGGTGACAGGCGAGCCAGGCAGGCGCCATCGGGCAGCGTTGACCAAAGGCGCTGGTTTTCGGAGAAGACGCAAGGGACGCTGGTGTGGGGGCGCCTCTGGAGACTGCGTCGCCGTGAACAAAAGATGCTAATCTCCTTTGCCGAAGATTCTGATAGCGGCGCTTCTACCGCACTGCGCTCTCCCGTGGATCGGAGGCACAGCGAGCGGCGGCGGCGCCAACTGATCGCCCGCTTGCCCATGAGCAGCCCGACAAAGCGGGGGTGGACACGGCTGATTTGTCTTTCCCTCCTGAAGAATTCATCGGTGGCCGGCATAACGAAGGCGAAAACAAGATGCACTGTGCACTGTCTGCCTCCGTGTCGCTATCTGTCTAGAGATCAAAGAAACAGGCACCCATTTCAAGACGGCTTGAAACACATGCTCGCCGGTGCCACTGTATGTCTGCAACAGGTCGGCCTTCAACAGAGCTAACGATGGCGTGGTTTGAAAACGGCATAAAGACGCGTGCCCGGACGCGGCATTTCGCAGATGTGACCCAAAGCGTGGAAGCGGAGCTGCTTTTACCCTTTTGGCTGAGCCCACCACGGCCCCTGGCGTGCGGCCATCACTCACGGTTCGAGGGAGTGATTTTCCAGGGGGGTGCAGCCGCCCCCCCTTGCCCCCCCCTCCGGACGCCCATGACCAGCACCTAAACAACGGAAGCGAAATGTCGAGCTGGTGGATCCCGAGTTGTGCTCTGCAGTCGACGGTGATATCATACGCGGTTTGACTCTCATTGCGTCGCTCGTGGAGGTGCATCAGAGGAACTCCAGAAGCGTTCCGATTCCGAGCAGTCAGACATTGCTACAGGACCGGTGTGTGATAGCGAAGCGATACTGCAGTGTCCGTGCCCAAGTGATGTTCGGCACCCGTTCGATGGAATTCTGATTCCGATGACATGGATGAAGTTGCCTGCTGCGTCAAATGGCGCTTTAACTTATGCCTGTTGCGAGACCGAAGCTGGTGACTTCTCGAAACTATTCATCGAAAGAATGGTGACTTTTGGAAAGCCTTTGAGTGAGCACGGTTCTGTAATTGCCACAATTTACTTCCGAGGAAGAGAAAAGGAAAAGCGCGTGCTTACAGCGCGCCATGAGGCAGAGACATTAATCAAAGAAATGGCTCTGCGTGGCCTCTGTAATGGATGTGGCATGATTCCTGTTGCAGGCAAGCACACTTCATACAGAAGTATATGTACTTTACAGAGAAATGCTTGCTGACCACCGATGGAAAAGGAGAGTCATGCTTGCACTGCAAATATTTACGGAAGCTCTCGCAGGACAACATGTACAGAAGAAAAAAGACGAAAGATGCTTGCAGTGACAAAAAAAAAATTTCTCGTGCTTTGAGAAAGACAAAGAAATGCGTGTCCAATGCTCAGCAGCATGTGACACAAATGAAGGAGCAAAACAATGCACTGAGCAAAGAAGCACTCGAGACAAAAATACAGTCACTCCTGAAGAAGCAGCAGTTAGCTGTGAGAGCTTTCCTGGCCGCAAGACGAGAGTCTCTGAGAGGCATGCCTTATATATGAAGATGCCTGGATTGTGGAATGTTTGCTAATGAGGATGTGGAGCCCAAGGCTCTACGAGCACCTTCGGAAGCAGAGCATTATAATTTTGCCTGGGCGAAAATGCTTGCAAAAATATCTGCAACGATTTAAGGGTGGCTTTGGTCTGAACACGAAAGTTTTTGAGGTTTTAAGCGAAAAGACCAAAAGCATGGACACGTTCAGCCGTAATCGTAACAAGTTCTCTTTACTTGGAACTTTTAAAATTTATATAAATTATAGGCGGCAATAGATCCATAATAGCGTAGTGTTTGATCTGTTTCCGTACTAATATAATCAAAAGCTGTAAGTTTGATATCCTGCCGCTGTGGCAAATATAGAATGTGCTACTCTATCACACTCAAAGTTAATTTGTGTAGGTCAAGCCTACACAGTGTCTATCTGTTGCTGGCTATCTGTGACAGTGCCTATCTGTTGCCACTACAATTGAATACGCGCTTTTTCGTACTTTCTGTTGGTCAAAAAGCATTACCCCCACTCGCACTTCCCTTTTGATTAAACATGCTGCATTCATTCTATTAAACCGAATTGTGTGTTTTGTGAAACGTGTTTTTTTTTTAGTTTGAATTCCATCAACCGCTTACGCTCGCGTGTGCTTACATTTGGTTAGCGTTTGGTTTGGTTAGCTTTTTCAAACCCTCAGCGGCGCGACGCGTGCGAGAAACCGGCTCGCCCCGACGCGCGCGCTCACCCGACACCCTCTCGCACCACAGCGCCGCTATGCGGCCGCCGCGGCAGGCATCAACTCGGGAGCCACCGCGCCACCCGCGCTCAGCACACTAGCCAGTATATTCTAGGCACTATATCTATAGACCAGATTTTTGAGCCTCTCCTGGGCGCGGCCATTTTGCACCGACTGGCGCGCCGCGGTGCGGGCGTTTCTTTGGGGACTGCGGGGCTGCGTCAGTTCCGCGGCCGCGCCTGCATATAGCCGCGCTTCGGGCGCTAAATAAACATTGTAGATCATACTTCCGCTGCGTGGCTGTGTTGCAGGAAGTATTTACGTTATCAAAGCGATAACATTGACGCGTTTTAATGACATTCAGGTTAATTGTGCCGGCGCTTAGAACGCGCTCGTGCTTAATCGAATTCCGTCTTGGTGCTCCACCGCAAAGAAACTTTTTATTCAATATCAAGAATTAGGTGTGCGGCTAGTATGCAGTTCCAATTCCCATGCACTCTTATTCCTTCCTGCCGGCCATAAAGCCCCCCCCCCCCCCCCCCCTTCCACAAACGGCTTTCTTGTCGCCGCGCCAGTTTATCAACAAATTACCGCTGTGAGCTCAACTGAGTCGCAGCGCCAACAGAAAACAAATTTTGTCATGGTTTATGCAACCTTGCGCATAAAAACGTACTTTCGCTTAATTTATAAAAGCTTGAATAGATATGAGCAGCTAATCCAGCTTTCACTAATTCTGAGGTCCGAAGTCGCGTTATGTTATTCAGGAGCTCTCGCCGCGTGTGAGAGCGTTGCGTAGGCGTTTGGCTAAGTGTGGAAAATGTAATGAAATCGCGCATATTTTCCTATGAATAATGTAGATACCGCACCGCTGCGGTGGCTCAGTGGTTAAAGCTCTCTGCTCTGGCCCAAAAGACGCGGGTTCGATCCCGGCCGCGGCGGCCGAATTTCGAAGGAGGCGAAATTCTAGAGGCCCGTGTACTGTGCGATGTCAGTGCACGTTAAAGAACCCCATGTGGTCGAAATTTCCGGAGCCCTTCACTACGTTGTCCCTCATAGCCTGAGTCGCTTTGGAACGTAAAACCTTAATAAACCAAACCAAGCTAAGGTAGATACCAACAGCAGAAAGATACTATAGATAAACCTTTACCCCCCAGATACCTCTGACATGCGTGCGGAAAAAGCAGCTGAAATCGGTAGCGGTCGTGCTTACAATCCTGTGCATGAAATGTTCTGAATGGAAACAAGAGCAAGCTCCGCGCAAGGATGCTGAACACGTACTGGTGATCGAAAACACGCGCTCCGTCGGGACAACCTTCAGTCTGCAGCTCGCCTATCCAGTTACTACTCCACTGAGTCAAATCAATAGATCTACATTCTAATGCATAATATTATCATAGATGATATCGCACGCAAAAGGCGACAACAAACGACACGACAGCGCAGAAATCTGCTTCGAAGTGCCGGTTTCCAGTCCGTACACTACCTGGTCGACTACCCTCGGATGTCACGTTAACGAGTAACTGCGCACAAGATAACCGCAGCACTGTCTGGAAGAGGGCAAATGTGAGTAGTGACGCACAGCACACACCCTCATACGTTACCTGATGGAGCACAAAACGGCAGAAGCGAACACGTAAACATGCGTTCTATGCGCGGCGCCGGCGCGACCCGCAGTCCCTCGGGCTGCGCGCGCCGACAGATGGCGACTGGCGTCGAGAGTAGGCGCGCGTCCGCAGCCTGCGTGCGAGGGTAAAAAAATCTGGTCTATAGCATTAGCAGCTGTTGATACATTAACCGGAAGTTACGTCGCTTCCGGTCGGGTGTGGTAACTTAATTTCATGACCGACTACGAATCTAATTCGACCCCATCGGGCTTGTAATGATAAAAGAGCTATTGCTCAATTGGATGACGACCAGCTCGGAGCCGGTCGGCCAGCTTCGGCTGGTGGTAAATTCACTCAACCTGTTTTTAGCTTATATCACGTGATCATGTTTTAGTATGCACTACAGCACAGGGAATTGCGACGAAAACGGAAAGCTCGTGACAAACAAGTCAGATTGATTAGGCACTGAATTTCTGGCCAACTACTTTCAGTACACTCTACGACTGCCAGCATTTATTAAACTTACCGCTCTGAGCCATTTGGCGTCAGCGCTCCAGGCGATGACGTCGGGTGATGCCGAAGGAGTCTTTTCCCTGTGGTTTTCACCTCGAGCTGATAGCTCCTGCGAGTTTATCACGGGGGAAAAGATTAAGAGGATAACGTTTATTTTTTCCTGTTTAGTAAAGAATTTTCCGTACCTGCAGTTCTTGTTCAAAGTATGCAGCCCACTACTCCAAACGGTATGCCACTCTTGTTGGACTTCTATAAATTGGACGCTTGGGATCTCTGCGCTATGATTGCAATCAACATACTGAGCACAGAGTGAATCATTACCTCCTTTGCCGTAACGCCAGGCATTCTCAAGGAGGAATAAAAAAAAAAACTAATATGGCGTTGACCTATAATATAGCTATAAACAGCTGTAGGCGTTATAACCTACACAAGAAAATCTTCAATCAATTACAGGCAGGAATAAAAGAACTCGGGAAGTTTGTTTGCAAGATAGCCAAAGATATCCGTATACATGACAGCCTACAAGAGAGCTTTCAAGATAGCTAGAGCCAACCAAAAAACAGTTTGTCTTACGTTAAATTACTTTTCAAGCAGTCCCGTGATTTTTGCGGCGTGAGCTGTTAAAGGTACACCCCCACCCACGGGATTCTATTGTCGTTAATTGCATATAGTGACGTCATCACATACAAGGTAACGTGATCCATTGGCCACCGTGCACGAGAACCAGTGGTCACTTGACCAAATGTCAGGCTCTTGTGTCCACTGGTTAAATAGGGCTCAGAATCGAGCCTCGAACACACTCGTCGCCTTCTTTGTTCCACATACAACCTAAACACACAGCTTACACTAAAACTTGAGCCACATGAAATGAACGCCCTTCCAGCTTTCTAATTGCGCAAATGTTTTCGCAATTATGCTGTAGGGAACCTTTCCTAACCTAATAGTCTTGGCTCGCTCCCGTGGATTATATTGTAGTTGGCACCAATCAATATACAATGACTGCAGCCCCTTAATCACGGCATAAAGGTAGCAATAAGGGAACCTTATCGCCCCAATCGTGGCTACAGGAACTGTAATCGTGTAACGTTTATGACACCACCTACCGGGCAGTAGGACGAACGTCTGCCAAGTAGTGGCAGCCTCAGTCGATAGATGTCCCTTCAAGCGTAAAGCTTGGCGCTTGCTCAGTGTGCGATGTGCTATATCGCGTGCAGTAACCCTTTGTTATACCTTATAACGAATTCCCAACTTTGATCATTTCCTCTTCTATAGCTTTGCCTGCTCCCATGAGCCGTGGACGTGATTAAAACTGCACTGATCGAAATGCATTTATGGGTAGTCCTATAAATGCATTGCGGAAATGGGTGCGTGGGTAGTGAGCTTGGAAGAAATTGCACATTTAATCATGGGATAAAATGGGAATTTTTTTCTCTGGATTGGTGTCGTGCCCCTTACAGAAATGTGATTTTTTTTTATTTGGGTGCCATTGGGCAATAATTTGCTCCTGTAGGGAGCAGAATAACATTTCAGTGTTGCGAAACCATAAATAAATAAATAAATAAATAAATAAATAAATAAATAAATAAACGCCTTCCATCTGCTTCCTCGAGCGACATACACGTGTACACAGCGGATAGCGCCGCCGCGGTGGATCAGTGGTTATGGTGCTCGGCTGCTGTCCCGAAAGACGCGGGTTCGATCCCGGCCGCGGCGGTTGAATTTCTTTGGAGGAGAAATTCTAGAGGCCCGTGTACTGTGCGATGTCAGTGCACGTTAAAGAACCCCAGGTGGTCGAAATTTCCGGAGCCCTCCACTGCGGCGTCTCACATAGCCTTAGTCGCTTTGGGACGTTAAACCCCATAAAACCAAACCAAACCAAACAGCGGATAGTAGACAAACGAAAAAGGATCTTCTACACTGCACTCACATTCAGCCCCACGATGCGCCTGCACTCTAGCAGCGTGAGAAATCCTTCGGCCACCAGCGTGTTGGGTCCGTTGAGGCAAGGCTTGTCCCGTGACAGTCTGATCCCGTCGTGCAGGAACTCAGCGTCGCAGTGAGGCTGCTGGTCCTGGCCAAACATATATAGAGGAGCAGCATGCATAATGGCTACAACTGGATAGGTTAGTGGTTCTTTCCCAAAACTAACAGTGCGAAATTACGAGGGAAAAAGGCGAACACGGTAGCAGCCGGTGACAGTGCCCTGCCCAGTCGCACAAAACAAAACAAAAAAGAAACCACAGAACTACGCAAAAAATACAACAAATATTTTGTAGTTTTGACGTAGCAGGATTTTTTGTTGCTTTGTAGTATTTTTCTGTGGTACTTTTCTGTACCCTGTAGTGCTGTGGTACTTTTCTGTAGTAACTATACAATAAGTGGTTGTTACTACAAAAATTTGTGTTGTGACTACAAGTTCCAAGTCATAAACATCACAGAAAATCTGTTGTGAGGACAAAAAATTTGTTTTGTGTTTTTCGACTGTGTGCTATCGTGTTCATTCTTGTCCATCGTTTTTTCGCGCTGGCCCAAAAATTTTTGGCTATTTCCACGACTTGAGTGCACTGGAGAGATTGCTTTCCCTGCAAGCTTCTCGAAAGCGCATGTATTTCGGTGCGATGTAGCCTGAATTTCTTTGGCCACAGCGGTGAGACTAACCGCGTTTCCGAAATTCTAAAGACTGATATGGATATTACTTAAGGGGGCTACACGCTTCTCAATAATTTAGGACGCTAACAGTAATAGTTAAAAAGTTGACTATTCACTGTTTGTTAACCAATCCGATAGTTAGCACGTCTTACCTGTATTGTGATGGTCTGCACCGCTGATAATTCTATGCCGAAAAGCGCTCTTCTAGCTCAAGAATCCTATTTTTTAAAATCGTGTAAAGCCTTAGGTGAAACATCCTGTATAGGCTACCAACTATAACTCTCTTCACTCAGTTACGTTAATTACCTCTTTGGCTTTCAAATTTGCGAGGACACTTTGAAAACTAAAGCGTTGACAGGCGAAAGCCGAGGACACTATGCCGTGATGTCTTCTGGTGAATGTGACGTCACACCGATCCCGTGGCTATGTCGATGCCCAAATTATACATCTTTCGGGTATCTTAAGTGTTAATTACGCTTAATTACACATTTTCCCATCTAATTTCACACAAATCCGACGTTTTGCCGACCATTTTGTGAGAATATTCACTATGCCGTGACGACTTCCGGTGGATGTGACGTCACACCGTTCCCGTGGCTATATCGACGTCCACGCTATTTCCACGCAATTTCGACATTTTTGCCTATATTTAATGAACTAATTAATCTACAGTCACCAAACTACGCTTCTAGGTTCATTTTTTCCTCCTCTATCTGAAGCAACCATTCGTTTTCTTCCGTCTTTTTTAGTTCCCGACTTGAACGCGTGTGACACGCTTTGTTAACGGACGACAGTATGAGCTATTAAAGTCTTTCGCCTTAAAATTCGCAAGTGCATTGGCTCATTCAGCAACCGTCGGCAAAATTTGTTTATGCTCTGGCCTTTGTGTTCCGAACGTGCGATGTCGGAACAGTGCAAGCGAGGACATTCCAGTCGTGCATATATACCTTGGGACAGGTGGCCGGTGGAAAGGTGCAGTTGGCATGGTGCATCATGCGCAGACACTCCAACTCCGGCATCCAATCTGGGCACCCCAAGCGATCGAAGTCGCCAAGAAGCAGGTGGTCGTCGCAGAACACTTTGCGACGGCCATGGTGCGGGCAAGAAGACGTGTCCTTGAGGGCTCCGGGTCGCGAAGTGGGCGATGACGCGGTATCGATGACGACGTCAGGCCAGGCGGGTTGCTGAACGCTGCCAGACGCCACGCAGATAAGCACAAAGAGGACCACTAGTTCACGCATGAGATATGACGCCATGTTGTTGTTGCTGGGGGCCGTTAGCTCAGCTTCTTCTTCTTCCTCTGATCGGATAGCCATTAGAAAAGCCACAAATTTGCAAAGGCAGACGGGGAATGTTGGTGGCAATGCAAAAATGCATTCCCACTGGTTTCACTTACGATTGGTGGCGGATTACTGCGAATTCGCTCTACTTTTCTTTCTAAGGGTGGTTCCATAAAAGCCTGTGTATATACTACAAGGCCAACTTCTTCATAATCTTCACAAGGCCAACTTTTTCATAAGGCGAAATTCTAGAAGCCCGTGTACTGTGCGATGTCAGTGCTCGTTAAAGAACCCCAGGTGGTCGAAATTTCCGGAGCCCTCCACTACGGCGTCCCTCATAGCCCGAGTCGTTTTGGGAGGTTAAGCCCCAATAAATCAATCAATTAAACCTTCATAATCTACTTCTTCTTCCTGTTCTTCATGTTCCTGTTCTTCATGTTCCTATTCTTCCAAGCTTACCTAGAAAACATGAAAAGCCTGTTCCTACGGGGTCATCCTAAGGAAATTACAAATACTTACAGGTCTGTCAACCCGGTAAAATTAAGCTAAATGTTCCCAAATTATTTATACGTGACGAGCAGTTTTTTCTTTTACTAACTAGTTTTCTTCTTCTTGAATAATACCCAAAAGTCATTTTAAGTTTCAATGGAAGAATAGCCAGCAAACTGGCACTTTTGTGCAAGTTTGTTCCGTCTCTAATTGCTCACTACTTGAAAGAACGAAACAAACGAAGGACCAGGAAAACGAAAGACACGTACAAGATTTCCCTTGTCTTTTGTTTTAGTTGCGCTGCTTCGTTTTTTAAAGATGCAGTACCAACTCGCCCACTATGCTATGTTGCTGCTCAAGACTCTACGCTTGTACGCTCTATGCGGGCAGTCCGCACTCATAAACACTCGGGCGATTTTTATTTTTCGCCAGGCTAGCTTGGACCATGATTTTTATTGAGGTCAGTTCTGCTGTGGAGACGCAAAATTTGCTCCGCTAAAATCTGGCACGCAAACCGTACAATGCATTGTTTTATTCCTGTAGCAGTCAATGGGGCGTTCGTCCGTCCTCTGGACCGGGCTCTCAGTTTACTCTCTCTCTTGCTTCCGCTCCCCCCTCCCCTCATCTTTATTTTCAAGCAAGCAATACATGCTAAAGGCACTAATAGGTGCACACTGAGCAGTGATCGCCATTAAAAGACAGCACGAAATAGCGTCCGTGTCCGCCCAGCGTATTCTCATCATCATCATCATCGTATAGAATCTCCTTCAGCGCAGCCTGCCTAATTTTTTAGGGGGCTCTGCAGTCATCTTTGTGTTCGACGACAAGAGTAGAGGTCATATGTAGACTTCGTTCTTTCCGTTTCTCGTCGTTCTCGCCTCTTTCTTTTTTTTTTGATGCGTTAGCCTCAATGGGGGGGGGGGGGGGGGGGGGGGATTCGCTGTACGTGGCTTAGCTTGGTTAAGCCCGGTAATTGCGAAAGCAATACCCGTACCTACGCCATGGTTCAGCTGGTAGTGTAGCTGGGGGGGGGGGGGGGGGGGGGTGCTTGTGGTTAGACTTGTGGTGATGCATCGGTTATACAATCCAATCCCATCCAACGTAATGTAATATAATGTAATCTAATCTCATGTAATGTAATCTAATGTAATTTAATGTAATCTAATGTAATTTAATGCAATGTAATCTAATTTATTGCAATCTAATATTATCTAATCCAATCCAATCCATTTCAATCCAATGCAGTCACATCCAATCTAATCCAATCTAATGTAATCCAATCTAATCTAAGGCCGCCGGTGGTGGCACCGCCACTACTCGCAGACGGCGCGAGATGGTCGCCCAGCTCTTCGGCGTGACGTCACACAAAGGTCATGCGAAAGGTCATTTCATGTGCACCGTCGTCGCACGCAAAGGTTTGAAAGTGCAAGTAGTATCACTATAGCAAGTAGTAAAGCTTTCGCTTTAAAAACGGTGTCTGGTATAATGTTGCCACCTGCGACAGTTGGTAAATGGGAAAGGGGAGAGAGGACAATCTCCATCTTGTAACTAGGGAGAGAAAGGCAGGAAGGTGGCTACCGCGGACCCCCCCCCCCCCCCCCGTCAAGAAATTAAAGGACTTGAGAAAATTGATAATTACTGCGAATGACTTAGCAAAAATGAAAACCACGAGCACTAAGAAGACATTCAGAGCCAGGAGACGACCTCATACTAACGCACTGTCATCGCCCAATGATAAGCTCCCCCGTAATGTTTTTCATCGCTTATTTATTTCCATACGGTGATTAGCCAACTGGACTTCACATGTCAAGATTTTCAACTCCAGTTTGTCGTTCATCATGGCTAAGCTTCGACAGACGTGATAACCGACATTTGATTGAGCGTTGCAGGTAATACTGAACGCTGTTGTACCTACGTTACGCACTTGTCTTGCGCATATATACGTAACCGTGGCTTCCAATTTCCCGTCCACAAGGAATACACGACACACGATGGTGCAAACTCTAAAAAGTCACCTTTATTCCGGGACAGAGATCGAGTCTACAGGTACAGAATAATTGTGTTCGGCACGGGCCGCGCCCTCTAAACAGGCAGCGGCGGCCAAACGTTCTCCTACAAAACAGGACAAACAGCACCCTGACGATAGCATCTGCATAGAAACTGCAATTCTTCGACGCAAAAGAGAGCGAAATAGAAAGAGAGAGAGAAAAAAAAACGGAAAGACATCGTGTGCGACCGTGTACGACACGACGTATATACTTATAACAGCATACACAACAATGCCTGCGGGTTACAAATGTTATTGTTGTTTATACGTCTCGAGGTAAAACAATGCACTACGAGAGAGTCGGCGTGAGCAATTGAAACTGCTTTTCCTGCAGCGCCAGTGTATCGTGGATTGAGCGCTACCGTACCGCAGAAATTGCCGCGGCACGACGCTTTTAGACGTGACGCCTTTCGACGTGACGCCTTTCGACGTGACGCCGTTCTACGTGACGGGACGCCTTTCGACGTGACGCCTTTCGACGTTTCGCCGTTCGACGTGAAGCCTTTCGAAGTAATGCCTATCGACGATACGCTTGCCAAGGCGTGTAGTAGCGAGGGAATAGGACTATGCTCTTGTATGAAGTTTAAAGTTGCTGGGTGTGCATTGTTCGGATGACTCCGTAGCTGCAGGGGTGTCGGACATTCCCCTCCTACGTAGAGGGTGTCTCAAAAAAAAAAACAAGGGTATATGGCTTTGTACCCATGCTACTTTATCTTTTCTTTTCTAAATATATTCACCGAAAAAAAAGATTAGCGTGTGTATTGAGGGAGGGGGGAAAGTCTTTTTTTTTGCGCTAGGGCAGCACTGGCCTACTGACTGTTTTCCGGTTTATTGAGCTGCGAATATCAAATCTCATTCGCGTTTGTACTCGTCTACTGGGCACTGCTTGTCAGTAATCTCCGAGACAAGGCACCGTCCTGATTGCCTTCTCAGACTGTCTGCACCGGTTAGCACATTCCGAAACTTGTTCAGGGGCTACTTTGTGCACTGTCAGTCATTGGGATACCGTTAGTACGACCCGACTGGTGGGTCTAGTAAAGCAACGATGATGACAGTGTTTTAGGCCATGGCAGCCTGAGCCTCGCAGTAGACGCGACAGACTGCGGGCAGTGGCAAAAAAACAAAGTTGGTGCGACAAAATCATGTTTGTGTTTGAGAGTCTAGCCCGCTTTCATTTCAGATTTTCATTGCTTGTGGTGATGCCATAATAGGTAGTTTTCAGTAAATAAAAATAGGCAAATTATGGCACAGGTGTCGGCTGTTTAAACCTCACTTCTTGTGCAGAAATGATCACTGTGCCTTGCTTCTGAGACAAACAATAAAGAGGGGCAAAAAAAGCAATCTGACGCAAGTATGAATTTTAGAAGCCTTTCTTTAGACGCTACATAGAATGTCTATGGGCATATTATAGACTGTGAACTGATCCGCTTTTATCCTTGTAAACCAACCAGTTAAGGCTCAGAGGTTTCTCATGAACGACTGTAAACCTGAAGCTAATTGACAATTTGGGACAACTGCATAGAGCGTCCATAGGCAAATTACTGACTATGTACTGAATTTTCTTTATCGGTTCAAACCAACCATTAAAGGCTCAGAGATTTCTCATGAATGAGTGTAAACCTCTAAACTAATTGAGAATTTGGTACACCTACATAGAGAGTCTGTAGACAGATTATAGGCAGCATAACGATTTTGTCAGCGGATCAAACCGACCAGTTAAGGCTGAGAGGTTTCTCATGAATGACTGTAAACCTGCAGCTAATTGACAATTTGGCACAGCGCCAAAGTTTCCCCACAACAGTGCACGATATGCACTACGTTAGGGGAATAAACGAAACTACTTCTGCAGCAGATTCTGTTGCACGCTGTCATGAACCGCCGAGCTTGATATTGCTGGAAATGTATATGGCAGTCAACCGTAGATGAATAGTATTTGGCCTCTCTGCTGAAAAGGTTAAGCCCATTGTGGATGTAGTCCGCCTCCGTTTTCACAGCGTCCGTTCCTGCTTGAGCCTCGTAACAATAACATTTTGCTTAAAAATTGCAAGCCGAAATGGCGCCGGCCGAGGGAGGCAGCCATCTTGGACTGTGTGCGTATTGAACATTGACCACCCAGTTTGCAGCGTCGTGAATGTGGAGACAGCGTGAGTGTGTTCCCATATTACACGACGTTTACGACAGCGTCACCGAGTTATCTTCGAATACTGCTGCGATGGAGAAAAAATTTACAGCGACACCTAATTTCATTACGTGCTGGCAATACAATAGCATTAGCAGCTGTTGATGCCTTTGGCGGAAGTGACGTCACTTCCTTCCATCCAAGCCGGTTGAGGTGCGCTGATCTAATGACGTCACTTTGCGGCACATCAGCGAATTTGCCTTCCTATTACATAGTTTCTTTCCGATTAGGCTTCGATTGCTATTGCATTAAAATGGTGTGCTGACAGGTTAGAAGTTTCTTTACACATGTAAAGACGCCTGCGGCCAACGTTACGATGACTTATGTTCTGTGAGGTGTATATCGGTATTCCTCTGAGCGTGTTTCCTTCTATTTTCCTTAGACACTGCCGTTGTATATAGCGCGTAATGCGCTTTGCTAATGATGGCCCCCTCTACAGCACTGAAACTTTCCGTATGGCCAGCGCATAGAGAATCAGACACAATATATGCAGAAATTGGCATGCCTTCCACACGTATCAAGACTTTTCCGCATGTGCTGTCCGTATAGATTCCGTATTAGTGATGCGGAATCCATGTGCAATTGTATGCGAGTCATGCAAAAACAAAAAATTCGGGGCATTTAATCGTCATGCGGAACGTTTCACTAGGGTACAGTGAAAAGTAGTCGTGACGTCTCTAATTTCGTCACTAACGCAACCAGCGATGAGTGAGAGAAATCAGTCTGGATATTTGACACTTAGCCCTTACAAAAATGACTTTTGAGCTTCAGTTGACGCCTTGTTGAGCTCCTGTTGAATCAACTGTAAACCAACATGAACTCAATGTATGTTGAGCCTACTCAACACCTGCTACACGGAATTTTTGTTGAGCGCAGTCAAGAGAGTTACTGTTGAGCAATTTCTGTTGAATTTAAGTTGAATTATCTCAAGGCATCCATTTCTAAGCCTAACTAAATGAAATCATTTCGACATGCATCGTGTAAACAGAACCTGATCACATTACACATATTAAGAACGCACGCAGCACCCGTTAAAACTCTCATAAACCGCCCAAAGTCATTTTCTTGCATAGAAAAAAGTGCAATATGCTCATTCAGGCATACCTACTTTGGAGGATTCGCATGTGCTCTCATAAAAAAGGGCGCTTAATTAATGCTTTATTTAAGTTGTTCATGAATGTATCCAGGTCGTCAAATAATAGACCGTTGCATATGAACTTGATTACTTCTACTACACATAAAATAAATAAATATTAATAGTAATAACTGACATAACTTTGCTGATCGGCAGGCCACAACCTGCGCTGGTCCGGACACCCCTGAGTAGGACTATATAAGGGCGAAGCCGAGGTTGCACTTAAGATCGTAAGATGAACTGTCAGTTCTTCCTATAGCCTCGTGTGCAGTACTGTCCATTGCTCTTTATCTGATGGATGTGGAGGGCTAGGGTGTATGTATATATATTTATATACATACGTGTTTGTGCGTGTGTGTGGAGCACTACGTCACAGGGGATGACGGCTTCACGTTAACGAGAAATTGCAGCAATAAATATGAATATACCGCCGAAAATTGCATTGGTAGTCGGTCCATCTGGCGCAATACGAATGTATTCCCAGGATTTTTTTTATTTTTTACCCCAGCCAAGATTCAGAATGGCGTGTTGATTCGCTCCCGTAATTCCAACATGAATTCAACATGAACGCAAAGCAGAATTTTCATTGAGAATGCTCAACTCTAGCACAGTGGCCACTTTTCCAATGAGTTTCAACTCGGCCTCAATAATTCACCAACACTAGGCCATCCTGGCCACAACAAAAATTCAACATGGCGTGTTGAGTCTGCTCATGAGAACTTCAACACTGTCTCAAGAAGCATTTTTGTAAGGGAGTAATGGGCAGTAAAATATTTAGCCTCAGAACTAAGAACGCACGGCGTACTATCGTCATATGCGCGTCTCGTTCATACTGTTCCTCGGTCCTTTGGGCCTCTTTACAGAGATACAAGTAATCAGTCGTAGTCTTTAACCACA
Source organism: Amblyomma mixtum (assembly GCF_055824585.1). Taxonomy (NCBI): domain Eukaryota; kingdom Metazoa; phylum Arthropoda; class Arachnida; order Ixodida; family Ixodidae; genus Amblyomma; species Amblyomma mixtum. The sequence continues at coordinate 43,178,927 of NC_143012.1, read as the reverse complement.
CGATACTACCTTTCTCTCATTTACTTTGTTTCCTTACACAGCTTAATACTTCCTGACAGAATACCTGCCCTAAAATGCATGGCGAGCCATAGAAAACCGTTAACGTGGTCCCGGTAACGTTCAGAGTCTGCATCATGCGCAGTTTTTGAAGTGCAGTGCCTGGCGGTACACTATGCATGTTTTCTATTTGTCCCTTTTGCGGCTAGTTTTTAGGAGCTAGGCGATTGTGGCGCCACCTATGAGACGCCACCTCAGCTACAGGCGGCTCGTAATTTTCTTTTAGGAAAAACTAAGCAGTTTTTGCCTTAACCACTGGTGGCGCGACAATCTGTAAAACCTCCAAATTTTAAGCAAGTAGTCGTTGGGAATTTTGATATTTGTCTGGTACTGAATGATGGTTTGGACACTTCGGTTCCATGAAGAGTTTCAGAAACAATGGTTCCAAGAACAATGGAAACAATGGCTCCGACCGGGACCATACTCTCGGTTTGCTATAACTCTCTAATCACGCGCGAACCGTCACAAGCAGGACACTCCCCGGACTTTGAAATGCCACAACTGCGCGTTGGCACATGTAACGGAACTTCTGTGCGCACCTGTTGTGTTTATTTTTATACTGAGCGGTACTGATGACTATAGAAAGAAGTGCGTCTGAACGCGTAACAACGGCAAACCCTGTCAACAGGACGACGTAGTTGGCATGCTGTTGCGTATGGCTGTTTTGGTTTTTGAGCTACGTAGTTCGTGAAATACTAAACGTCAAAGCAATGCGTAAACGAATAGTGATGCGTGGTTCAGGGTTCCACGGAAACGTGGAACAACATGGCGGAGTTAAAATTGTGCCATGGTGTGTGCCATAGAGAAAAGTGCGACCGGTGAAGTGGAAACACTCATGATGTCACTATGGCCGACGTCTTCTCTGTCTGAACCGGCAGCCCTGGCGGTGGTGTGCGGATACAGCGCCCTCCGTGTGGAAACACCCGTCCAGTTCCTGTAGCAGTCTTCCGCTGCATGCCTCGATTCCGGGCTGCACTAGTCTTTCGAAGAATGCAGTTCCTTCACTTTCTGTGCTTGTAATGACCTGCGTGAGAACAGTTACACCGAAAGTGCTATAGGTAGAGCTCTTTTTTTTTCAGCGTTTACTTTTTTTATCTTATGTAAGACTATCTGTACGGTGCGGGGTGTCGTATGTATCAGGCAAAAGCTCTGTGATTCACCCGGTCGCCAGTAAGCTTGTTATCATCATCATCATCATCATCATCAGCTTGACTACGCCCACTGCAGGGCAAAGGCCTCTCCCATGTCTCTCCAATTAACCCTGTCCTTCGCCAGCTGCGGCCACCGTGTCCCCGCAAATTTCTTAATGTCATCCGCCCACCTAACTTTCTCCCGCCTCCTTCTCTTGGAATCCCCTCCGTTACCCTTAAGGACCAGCGGTTATCTTGCCTTCGCATTACATGTCCCTGCCCAAGCTCACTTCTTCCTCTTGATTTCGACTAGGATGTCATTAACCCGCGTTCGTTCTCTCACCCACTCCGCTCGCTTCCGATCTCTTAACGTCCCACCTATAATTTTCCTTTCCATAGCTCGCTGCGTTGTTCTTAACTTAAGCTGAACCCTCTTTGTTAGCCTCCACGTTTCTGCCCCATAGGTGAGCACCGGTAAGATTCAGCTGTTGTATACTTTTCTCTTGAGGGATATGGGTAAACTGCCATTCATGATCTGAGAGAACCTGCCATTCTTATTCTTCTTATTCTCCACCCCATTATTATTCTTCTAGTTATTTCGCTCTAATGATCCGGATCATCGGTCACTACCTGTCCTAAATAGATATGTTCTCTTGCTACTTCCAGCACCTCGCCACCAATTGTGATCTGCTGTTCTCTTGCAAGCTTGTTATGTAGGTGGCTATAGATTATAAGGTTGAGTTCGGCTGGACGCTAAATCAGCCTTATGAACTAATCAAGCTAATCCGTTGAGACCTGCACCGTAACAGCAATCGAGGCCGTGGAATGGACGATGTGCTGCATCTAGAACTACCCATTCAATCCATGTGGGCTTCGCAGGGGGCGCCCTCTAGGGTGCTGGGCTAAAGCTATCGCTGTAGGTCAGATATTTAGGGGAATCCCCCAAGGTGGAGTAGATTTGTAATAAGGGCAGTAATTACTCATTGACGTCCACCACAGTGCAGCCATACGGCTGCAGAGGAAAGCTATAACGCTTCCGTGGAAACTTTGTAGTGAAAGAAAAATTTGTCGTGGTCCAGGGTTCGTACCCGGGACCACCCCTTCACCGGAGCAGTCACTCTACCAACTGAACTGACCGGTACGGCTAGCATATGGTAGGGCGAGAGATAATTGATCAATAACTCGAAATGGGAACAATGCTGATCAAATGCTTAGAGGAATCCCCTAAAATAGAGTTGATTTGTGATAAGGGAGTAATTACTCATTGATCTTTACCAAAGGGCAGGTTTACGGCTACAAAGGAAAGTTATTGAGAGCTGTTGCTGCCAATCCATTGTCCTGGGCGACGCAAAATAGAGGTCTGGGAGTCGTGTACTGAAAGTTTTTCAACATCGTCCAGTGCAAGCATGTAATACGATCTCTAAATGTAGACAACTACGTATGAATAGACGATGTTGCAGTAATAAGTGTGCAGCACGAATTATTGCTTCCAAAAAATACACTGCTGCTAACACGTCCACCGAGACACAGCGAAACAGAGCTAAAAAACAAAAAAGACGAATAAAGGGCGGCACACTAACTAGTTACTAGTGAGAACAGTGTGCGTATTTTTTTTTTCATAATTTCTTCCATGTTTTCTTTTAGCGTCGTTAATAGCCTATTTTTATGGTGTTTAATTTTTTCACCATTTCTTAGAGCTCTTTTCCTTAATGACAGGGAACCAATAGTACGTCGACACGCTGTCGCTGATTCTACTTAGCATACTATTTTGATTCCACTTAGCATAAAATTTCTATATTTCTTGTGTAAAATGCTCATGTATTGCAGACAGACACTCAGCTTATGTTCAAACAATACGGTCGACCCCAGAAAAAGCATCCCAGATGACTTCCACTCCATGTCAGTAGGATGGCCTCTCGGATGAAAAGCATGCCAACGAACTGGATTTTCGTTTCTTAGACGAAGTAATCATTAACATACACGCCGTCCGATTTGCGCCTTGAGTACCCCTTATTATTGATCTCGCTAAGAACGGTGCCACAATAACGATTAATCTGCGACTGATGCTATTTGCAGACACGGCAGAGCTTAAATAATATCAAAAGTAAGCAAGCCTGCTTAGCTGAATATGCTCGCAAATATTTCGGTCCGGTCGCGCAGACCAACAATGCCGTCATACGCACAATACTTTCCTTGTACGCTGTGAGCAATTAGCGTACTTTCCGAAAAATAACCGCTCGCCTTGTACAACTTCCCGTCGCGCCGTGGAGGTTCGAGAACCAAATTTCATTCATCATCATCATCAGCCTGACTACGCCTACTACAGGGCAGAGGCCTCTCCCGTATCCCTCCAATTAACCATGTCGTTTACCAGTTGCTGTCACCGTATCCACGCAAACTTCTTTATGTCATCCGCCCACCTAACTTTCTGCGTACCCCCTGCTACGTTTGCCTTCTCTTGGAATCCACTCCGTTACCCTTAAGAACCAGCGGTTATCTTGCCTTCGCATTAAATGCCCTGCCCAAGCCCATTTCTTCGTCTTGATTCCGACTAGGATGTCATTAACCCGCGTTTGTTCCCTCACCCACTCCGCCCGCTTCCGATCTCTTAACGTTACACCTACCATTTTTCCTTCCATAGCTCGCTGCGTTGTCCTTAAGCTGAACCCTCTTTGTTAGCCTCCACGTTTCTGCCCCGTAGCCTCACAGCTTCTCAGTTCTATGCATTAAAAAAAAGAATTCTTGATCGCTATCAAGACCCATGTAACGTGTCGCTGAAGTCGGAGAGTCAAGCCGAATAATGTATTTGGCTTTGCAGTGCTCAGTGTGCTTGAGAATGCCGATATCAGGACTACTGTACCTGTAGTCTTGTCGCATCGTGACAGGTACTGCAGCTGACCGCATTTTTCAACTCCGTTTCTTCAATACGTTACGATGAAGGGGCCTGCAAAAGTGCAAAACACAAGAGGAACATCTGAGGGCTAGCTTGCACTCTTGGACAGTTGTACTTTTTTTTTAGCATTTAAGTATATCAGGCAAGCAGCCTGGATTTTTTTCCAGGATGGTCCCGAGTTGAATTCTTCATCTAAAGGGAGAGGGCATCGGGCATTGAGGTTGGTTTGGTTTATGGGGTTTAACGTCCCAAAGCGACTAAGGCTATAAGAGACGCCGTAGTGGAGGGCTCCGGAAATTTCGACCACCTGGGGTTCTTTAACGTGCACTGACATCGCACAGTACACGGGCCTCTAGAATTTCTCCTCCAAAGAAATTCTAGCCGCCGCGGCCGGGATCGAACCCGCGTCTTTTGGGTCAGCAGCCGAGCACCATAACCGCTGAGCCACCGCGGCGGCGGGGCATTGAGGGCAGCGAAGTAAAGTAAATATGCAAATAAGAAATTCGAAATGGGCTTTTGACCTATTGTCGCACCAAAGTTCTAAGATTATCTAATAAAATTCTCTGAGATACTAAAGTACGTTCATTCGACTGTGCGGCGAATTTTTTTCTCGTTTTAGTATTTAGTTGTACTGCATGCCACCGACCTGTACACTCTGAACACAAATACGCCTATATGGGAGTAAAAAGGGAGCAAGCTGACATCCTTTTAAAGGAGTGTGCGCTAGAGGACAGTTTACACCCTTTTATTCCTTTGTGTTTAGAATGTAGGCGGTGGTTAAACGAGTATGTGGACCCATTGGGTACCGCGAAAGAAACTCATTACTGCATTTGATCCATGGTTCCCTTTCAGCTGTGTCAGATGACTATCCCTTGCCAGCTGCGGCCACCGTAACCCCGCAAACTTCTATACTCTCATGACTATACTGACAAGTGAACTAGAGTTAACGCAGTAAAACTGGCTGCACCTCGGGGGCACCCACCAGTTAAAAAGTTAATCTCCCACTTTCGAGCTACCTCTACGTTACCTAGCCACCTCCGTTACTAGCTACCTAGTTTAGTTAGCAACCAACAGCAGCACCAGCTAAATATAACAAATAATGTCGCACAAAGAGGAATATAGTTCCAAAGCTGACGGAACGTTTCGATGACCTCAATCTGCTGGGCACATCACTTTGGCGTAGGGAATACTGATTAATTGTGTGCACTTTGCATACACAGACATGACGGCAGTTCGCAGAGAAACAAAGGTCACTAAGCGTAGGCACACGTATCTTCTATGTGAAGTTTGATGCACAGGCTTTTGACACAAAATGGTGTCAAGTGGACGCAAAGCTTAGATCGTGAGAAAGAACGTTTGCTATTTTCGCTTGAATGCGGTTGTACACTGTGGAATTGCAACACTTCTGGTACTATCAACGTCAAACGAAGTGCGAAGAGAACTGAAATGCGAACTGCAATACTGAAAGATATTGCACTAGCGAGGCATAATACTAGATTGGTTGATTTCGTATCGAAGGCTTTAAGACCGCTCTTAGGAAGTGTTAATAGGCCACGCCTATACTTCCTCTCCAGCCGCTCATATTTTTTTCTTGTTCGTGCTTTCGCATCAGTTGTTTTCTTCGAGTTTCATTTGACGCTGATTGGACGTTGACAGGGGCACACTGAACATTTTTGATCACTTTGTGGAATACATCCAGTGTGCTGGCTCTGGCTTTGGCTTCAATTCTACCCGGTCGTTCGTTGCATGAAATCTCCTGCAGCGTGGGGACTAATTAATACCTGACACTTTCTTCCCTGAAATGCAGTCTCCACAATGTCCTCGTCGCCAAGAATTTCTGTCGCGCCCACGTCCGCACGTGCATTAGGACACCGGAGAACGAAGATATATCTGCCCGTGATCTCCAATTAGTCCTTGCACATTTTTCAAAATCATCTCACAACCTGACTCCCTGTCATTCACCTTCGAAGTTTTCCTTCCCGTGTAATCCACTCGCACTCACTACCCTACCAGACCCTCGGTTATGTCCTTTCTTGGATACATGTGCTGCCCATGCTCATTTCCCTTTCTTGATTTTAGCTACGACGTCATTAACTAGCCCTTGTTTCCTAGTCGGCGCTGATCTCTTCAGTCATTTAGTGTTACCACTGTCATATCCTTTTCATGTCTTGTTTTGCGCTGTGCTCAATTTAATCTCAAGCCTTTTGGTTAACCTTGTAGCACTCAACAGCCGATGAGATAAGCCGTCCTGAAGTGGTCCCTTCTGACTCAGCTTTCTTCTTTACTGTAGCTGCGATAACAACAAACTATCTGTTGCGTACATCCATTACTGTCTTCAGCCTCAATGCAGACTAGGGCAGGCAGAACACAAGACAGAAGAGACTGCAAAACAAACATGCCTTGCCATCGTTATTGCTTGCACAGTCTTACGTTCGCAACCAGCGCAAAGCGCTTCACTAATTACAAAAATTAATTAGACGCAGAAAGCAGCCGCCTGAACCTAGCAGGTGTGCATGGTAAAAATATATGGCAGAAGTGAAATAGCGAGATCTATTTCAGTACAATCCGCAATAATGTTTGCTCTTTACAGTTTTATGAACTCTTGCTTATAGAGAGGCAGAACATAGTCAGGTACGCGAAGACATAAATGAATTCTGTAGTTACTGGATCTATATTGATGGTTGGCAGCGACTCCGAAGGTATATTCTGTTTAAGGAGGACGCCCAGGACGCCTGGAACTGATCAGCTAATTGGAATCGAAGAAACCATAACCCTTTCCTCTTACTCGGCAGAAAATTGTTAGGGGAGACCACCCCCAGTTCCGGAGCCTCTGCCATGCGACGTTTGGTAAATTGTGTGTAAAGAGATGAGCGCTTACTTTTGGCACACACGTGACCAGGGCCGTTCCTCTTCTCTTGACCACAAAAATAAACAAACAAAAATGAAGTAGACAAGTCTGTCTGTATGTAGTTCTCTTCCTACGAGGCTATTGTACCACCAACTGCTGCCCGAAAGTTCGGCGACGAAGGCTTCCTTCCGAGAAACCTCTCAGGAACTACGAAAAAACATGCGTCTACGCAGCCGCACTACGCGAACAACGCACAGTCGCCGCTGCTCCACCGACGGTGCGAAGAGTGACGTTGTGCGACACGTGCTAACGATTCACGAGACGGAGCTACATTAGGCGCGCTGCTGTAGGTTATATATTGAGCATACATCTTGTCGGCAAGACCAGGGAACCACGTTGTTTGCCGAGTGGCTCAGAAGAAGAGCACGGCTCGAGTCAGTCCTCCTCCTGTTCTTTCCTCCTCCTCCTCTTTTTTTTCCGCTTGGGGTCCGTCGTCGACCTCAGCATCGGCGCAGCGCACCAACCTCTTCGCCGCCAACGGTGGTTCACTTGGTCGACGAGTAGCTCAGCACCCATCGCACGAACACCAGCAGACACAGTCCGATGGCGCACCAGATGATGAATAGCACGAAGTAATAGAAGCCGCTCTTGAAGCTCATCGAAGACGGCAGCACACTGCGGCGAGCCAGCGGGAATGTTGTAATGGCGGACCTCTTGCCGCTTGGGCGCAGGCGGGGATGTGGGCTCGATCTCCGGTCCTGGACAGGACGCTACAGGATGGCACGCTTACCGCCGCAGTTCCCTAACCGGGGCTGCCGGTCGTATTCTTCGGCCTTGAATATTGTGGTACAGGCAGCAGCAGTCCGAGCCGCAGGCCTAGCCGCCGACCCATCCACTCTTTCCCATGATGCAACGCGCGCGCGCGCGGGAGGGCGCCATCGATTTCCGTGGAGGAGAGACACTCCTCCGCGCTCTTTTCTTCCTCGCGTCACGTGGTGCTGCGCTTGTCACGTGACAGCGTGGCTCCGTCGTTGTTGTTTTTGCGATACCCTACTATCTCATCTCCGCTTCTACCAGCTCGATCGCTGCGTAGCTTCCGCCTGGGATCAGATATGAACAGAAGGGAGAGGGAACCCTTGGAACATCAGGCAGCGTTCCTCTCAAGCTCCGTCTTTCTCCTTACCCTCTCCCCGGTGTTCGAGCTCCGCAGAGCCCCCGCATGATCCCGTCCGCTGGACCAGATGCAGGGCCGAAACTGGTCAACCGTTCGCGCATTTCCCTCCCCCACTTCGGTCTCTCCTCCCGCGCAATACATCCCAGCGCATTGAAGAGGGCCTCGCAAGCAGCATAGCGGCAGCTCAGAAGCACAGGAAGGGGAGAGAGAGTCCTGCTTGTGTAGAGTGAACAGAGAAAGAGGGAAAGAGTGCTTTATCCGCCGCCTCCCTTCATCTCTCTATTTGCTCCTCTCTCGGCATTTTCTCGTTTCATCCCCCAACGGTTCGAGCGGAGAAGGAGTTGAACGAAGGAGAGAAGGGGGCGTGCCTCCTCTTTTCCTTTCGAGACGTTGATGATGAGAGAAGCGGCTGCGGGGCGAAGCTGGCTACGCCTGCCTCGGCCGTGCTGTTAGAAAGGGGGAAACCTGAGACCCGGTCAGTCAGTGAGCGGCGGCAAGGCACGGCTCGGCGGGAACTGGCGAAAAAAAGAAAACTCGCCCGCCCGCCGCATCGTCGACGTTGAGGAGGATTCTACCGGCGGCCGAGGAAGCGGTCGGTCGCTCTGGTTGCGGTCGCAGTCGCGTGCAGCACTCGGTGGGAGCAGCAGTGAGGTAGTGCGTGCACCGTACGGAATCGAGCGTGGCGGCACAGTGCGTTTTCCACGGCCCGCTGCGACTGCTGCTGTACCTAGTTCCTGCGAACGCCGCTGTGTAGCGCGCGGGTCGCTTTGTGGTGCTGCTGTCGCCGTTTCTTCTTCGCCGCCGAGATTGTGGTGTGTTCTGGTGCGCTGTCGCCGTAATCGTCGTCGCTGGTGGTGTTGGTGGTGGCGGTGTTGACGTTACGTTAACTGTGTCGCTAAGCCAACGTAACTACGCGCGCGCTCTCCCGCGCTTCGCGCGGAGGGTGTGTTGTTGTTCCGTACACTCCGCTGTTTGTTTGGTGCCGTCGTCTTCGCTGGTGTTGTTATTGCGGTAGTCGTCGATCTCCGTTTGTGATATCGTCGGCAGCGTACATCCGGCTGTCGCAACGTTTGGAAAGGAAGGAGTGTACAGTGTGTGGTTTTCGCTTGCGGAGAAACTACGTTTTGGCTCGTCTGTGCGCGCCCCGGCCATTCAGCTGTGCCGTGAGACGTTGGTCGACATTAGACCCTTCCCAGCTGATTTCCGCTTCTTCTATCCGGTGACCGACCGCCCGGTGCAGGTGGTCACATCAGGTGCGTACTACCGGCAGTTTTTAATTCATCTCCCCTCCCCCCCCCTCTCTCTCTATTTTCTTTCCCTCGAACCGTGACTTCGTCCCACGCGACGTTCGTTCTCACCCGCGGGATGGTCGCATCTCATATATGCTGACCTTCCGGGCCGTATGCGCCTTCCCTGAGAACGAGGAAAGCGGTATGCACTTTTTCATGCGTTCGTAGCGCTTTTACAAGCGTTCACTGTGTTCTTTCTTGCCTTTGTTTCCGCCGGCAATTTGTTTGCTTCTCGCTAATTTCACGCTCGACTGCGCTGTGACAACGGTGCCCTGTCTCCTCCTGGGCGCCACGCTATTAACGGCAGCATGCGTTGACCTTTACCCCTCTCGTTTCTTTTTTTTTTTTTAACACGGAGAAGAGACGCCGTTGTTGGCTGAGAGACGTTTTGCAAGTGTCTTATTTTTTATTTATTTATTTTAAAATACTGCAGCCCCACTCTAGGGGTTACAGCAAGAGTGGGTACATAAAATGTGGTAATATTCCACGCAAAAGAGGGTACATGACAAGGATTACAAATATAAGCGCTGCACACAACACCACACAACGCTACGACTCAATTGCCGACGCAAAATCAGAAATTGATAATGCACGAATGTTGCCATGCAAAGAGTTCCAACTCTCCACAGTACGCGGAGAAAAGATGTATTTGAAAACGGTAGTATGGGCAAAAAAAGATTGCATATTAAGATAGAGATGGCTCCTGATTGCAGATGGTTTTGAAAACGAGATATGCTTGCCATCTGAAAGGCAATTAGCAGAATGCACTATTGAGTGAAGAAGTTTTAAGGACTCAGTTTTCCGGGGGTATGCGAGCGGGCTTAAGTTTAGGGAAGACATCGCAGATGAGGGTGAAAACTAAAAGCCGTTGCGGCGGAAAACAAATCTTGCAGCTTTTCGTTGTACAGATTCTATTTGATCAGTTTTACATTGCTTATATGGATTCCAAACATTTGAAGCGTATTCAAGAATAGGGCGAATTAGAACAATTTGGCACCTTTAGGAGCATCCCGTTCTGTGTGCCTCAAGTAACCTAACTTTTTAAGAGCTTTAGCTGTGATGTGATCAATGTGTTTTGACCATGTCATACGTTGTAGTCAATGAGCGGTGAGGGATGTGTGGTTCGCATCGGAATGAAAACTTACCTAGCTCATGAAAAGCGCTGCGCACAACTGAAAACTAAACACGCAACAAAAGTTATGTAAACTGACATTTAAAAAACAGGCTCAGCTCTGACAGACAGGAAAAGAAAAGGCGTTATGGTGTCTAGAAGTTTGTCAAGAAATACGCAGGCGAACATATTTGCTTCTGGCTTGTGCGGTGTGGATCCATATCTCTTGGGAATAGAGGGGACTGTCACCCTCACCCTGTCGAAGCATAGGAGTTCTAGTCGATATTGCGTGATCTGCTGGCAAATCTGGTTGCCTGCATATTTCTGACGAAGGGCTAATGGTCACTTCAGAGCCGAGATTACAAAGAACAAACTAGTCCAGCGAGAAGTTCTAGGAGAAGACTAGGCGCCCGATGTCTATCGGATAACTCGAGGTTGGTGTGGATCATATCGGCGTGCTTTGCGACCGTCGCGTGGTTTCGGTTTGGGTAGTCAGTGAGTACCGAAAAAAAAGAGGCGTAAGATGGACGCTATCAGGAGATTGCGAGGGTAGATGTTATAACTCGTCGGTGTTTAGTAATACCATAACTGATCGCTTTTACTTGTTTGCCTTCCTAGTCTGTTCAATGCCTCTTTTGCGCGAAAACCTATAATACTATAAGCGATTACTAAACATAGGACTCGAGCACAAAGCTTACCTTGTCATTTCGAGATCGGTAGAGACGATTTCATGAATTAAACTGGACGTGGGCAGCGTATACGGTTCACCGCTGACGACCTGGTCGGCCGTGTGTCCGTGCTTTCAAATACCAAAAACTCAGGAGATGCTACAAACTTGTACGAAGAATGAAACGGTAGACAATTCGAAACATAACGCGGCCAGGCACTCGTTTTCTTTGAGCAGACGACCTCAGTATCAGGCGCCCAGAGATAGATTCCCGATGTGAAACCTGACACTAAATCCTCCAGAAACGCGTCCATAACGCGCGAATAGGAACTGAGCTATATCTATACGTCTATGCTAATACGTCTCCGCTATGCTAAAAGTCTCTATGCACATCAAGTCGCTTTGGTTATTGTGACTAGCGCATCTCCAATGAATGATATTTTCAAAAATTGGTTTTTGAGGAAACGAAATGGTGTAGTATCTGTCTCACATATCTCGGCGGGCACCTGAACCGCGCCGTAAGGGAAGAGAGGAAGGCGGGAGTGAAAGAAGAAAGGGAGAAGGAGGTGCCATAGTCAAGGCTCCGGAATAGTTTCAACCACCTGGGGATCATTAACGTGCACTAACATCGCAGAGCACACGGGCGCACCTCTTCGCATTCTGCCTCCATCGAAACGCGGCCGCCGCGGTCCGGTTCGAACCCGGGTACTCCTGCTCGGTAGACGAGCGCCTTAACTACTGAGCCACCGCGGTGGGCTGTTTCGTAGCACAATGCACAGTCTAACCGGTCAATTAACGAATGAGCACCCCGTGCAGGTAGCGTGAAGATTTATTTATATACTCGGTGTAGTAATGAGGTCACGGAAGTGCGCCTTTGTTTCGGAATCAAATAATATAAGAGGCAATCGCAAGCGCAAACAAACGAAAGAACATCAGGCGCCGACGATCGTTGTTCACCCGCTCGATAACTCAATGAAACAAGGAGCAGCGCAGAAAGAGACTTGGTAGCGAGTTTTCTCCAGATTGCCCCAATTTAATCGCACTCCCGCGAACGTTCGGAACGAGAAAAGAGGTAAAAAAAAAAAGTGGCTCCTCATAACACGAATTTCGTGGCTGCGTCAGCACGCTCCCGCCGAGGCCGGCGTACCTTGCGAGACGAAGGCGCTCTCTCGGGCACGGACTGGCTTGCACCGTTAGCCGAGTTCTGGCTGCTCCTCAAGGACGATCGATCCAAGGTCCTTTCCCCCCTCTCTACCTCTACCCTCTCTCAAGTCGTCTCCCAGGTGAGCTTGCGTACGCCTAGGTGCAGCCTCTCTCCGCGAGTGTGTACACATTCGAGTCCAATTAACGAGACAATCTAATTAGGGCGTTTCTTAACGCGATAGCATAGAATCCTCGTCGGGAAAAAAAATGCGGCGTTGGTCATAAATTTAGTTCGCTGATTGGCAGGGACCCCAGAACTTATTATATTCATTGAATTTTATTTTTGTTGAAATGTGAGCTTCGTGATATGTATAAAACCTAATCGATATCGACTACCTAATCGAAAAGTTTGCGCCCAGTCCGTTTCAGTTCTGCTAACCGTACTCATCAACAGAGGTTGGCCAATCAATGACGTCTGTTTTAACAAGGTTACAGCAACGAAATGCTATACGACTGGCTGTGAAGGCAGTTATCTAAGCGCCACTGTGCTTTACACTGTCCGAGGATTGGAGCGTTTGCCAGAAATACGATATGAGTGCAAACAGTTGGAGACTGGGCAGCGCTGTCCCCTCTCGAAAAATGTCGAGGGGGGGGGGGGGGGGGGGAAGGGGGCGACCGCGCCTCTTGCCAGCCCCCCCCCCCCCCCCCCTGTTTCAGAGTCCTCGCTGATTGGTTGGATTGAAATGACGTCACCAGACTAGATAATTCCCATTGGCCGGAAGTATACGGGAAGTGACGTAACCAGGCCGGAAGTGATGTCACTCGTGTAGAGGGATGAACAGCTTCTGATGCTATCGCAGTGCCAATACATAATGTAATTATGTGCCGCGGTGAATTTTTTTCTTAATCTCGAGTTTGGGCACTGACAAAGAAATGCTTGAAAGGATGCTTTTAAAGTGGCAGCTAGACAGCTAACCTGAAAAATTGCGAGGGCAGTTTGGCAACTAAAGTGTTGAGAGGCGAAAGACGAGGACACTATACCGTGACGACTTCCGGTGGACGTGACGTCACACCGTTCCCGTGGCTATATCGACGACTGCGTTGTTTCGACGCAATTTTGACATTTTTTACTATAATTAACTAATTACTCTACAGTCGTCAAACGTGGCTTCTAGGTTTATTTTTTCCTCCTCTATCTGAAGCAACCATTCGTTTTCTCCCATCTTTTTGAGTTCCCGAGTTAACACGCTGCCAAAGGTGTGACACCCTCTGCTAACGGACGACAGTATGAGTCATTAAAGGCTTTCGCCTTAATACGTTTTGAATATGACGACGAGCCGCCGCGGTGGCCCAGTGGCTATGGTGCTCGGCTGCTGGCCCGAAAGACGCGGGTTCGATCCCGGCCGCGGCGGTTGAATTTCTTTGGAGGAGAAATTCGAGGCCCGTGTACTGTGCGATGTCAGTGCACGTTAAAGAACCCCAGGTGGTCGAAATTTCCGGAGCCCTCCACTACAGCGTCTATCATAGCCTTAGTCGCTTTGGGACGTTAAACCCCATAAATCAAACCTAACCAATATGACGACGATGCCTTTATTGACCTGGCATATGTCCTCAGCTTTACTGGGGCGGAATGCTCGATAAAGTGCGCAGACGAAGCACTTTAGTCATGGCACTCTGTCGACAAGCTGCCATTATGCCACTAAAATTAAAGCAACGTCGTCGTCTTTACTGGTTTCCAAATATATCATATGCAAGTACGAAAGAAAGGTTAAAATAGAACAAGGAAAATTCATCTTCGTGTATATGTTCAGTTTAGCGGTTCGTTTTTAAGCCCCCAGGTGTCGCGACAGTCAGCAGACGTCAGCATTTTGGTTGATTTAGCGTCTTTTATGCCGTCCCGGAGTGTGCGGAAAGTGTCTAAACTACGCAGCACGGAAAGCAAACGTCGTTGCATGCGCGCATTGTTCTTTATCAACCTGCTTAGGAGACTACACTAGAACGTATGCGCTACTTTCTCGGTGCCTTTGAAACAATGCCCCTATTGAGTGAGACAAAGTACAGACTGCCTGGTTGCTGCTGTGCGGTCTTCTTCGTGCGGTCTCTGGCCCGTCCGAGAACGAAACCAAGCTAAAAACCGGAGATAGTGTTTTCTGGAGCCTTGTATACCCACCCTGCACTTTCTGGCCGACTATTTATTCTCTAGCAGGCGCGCGCTGTTCATCTTCATTTGACTGTGCTCGGAGTACGTGCACTCAGAGAAAATGCTGTGACGTCACTTTGTACTCGTCTTTTTTGTTTTTGTTGTTGTTGTTGCCTCCCTCGTCGGGTTTCCAGCGTTCGCCTTTCTTTTACTCTGATGGTGGCCGCCGAGGCAAACCCTTTTGTGCTTTGTACGAGACTTAAAAGGCTTCTCGCTTATTGGTTCAGAGGTGGAGGCAGGACTTTTTTTTTGAAAAGGTGCTTCTTAGAATCTGTCTGGTTACCTAACCTCGTACCTGACTACCTTGTGGGCTTGGAGGGTTAGCATGCTGCCAAGTATAAAAGGGAAGAGTTATAAGAGAGTGGAAAGGAAAAAGAACAGGGGGTCGATGAGAGCAGCAACAAAAGTTTTAAGTCGAAAATCTGAAGGACGACAACACCGACCACGACAGTTCAAACACGTGAGAAAGGGTATCCGCACGGAATGCTATAGCTAGCTTATGAAAGAATCATCGAGAATAATTGGTTTATTGGGGTTTAACGTCCCAGAGCGACTCAGGTTATGAGGGGCGCCGTAGTGAAGGGCTCCGGAAATTTCAACCACCTGGGGTTCTTTAACGTGCACTGACATCGCACAGTACACTATGGTGAATAATTAAATTTGGCAACGCTTAGAAGCGGCCCTGTGCTCTTGAGAACGTGAGATCCCGATTGACGGCGCCATTGCCAATAACTAGTTCAGGGCCACTTATAAGCGGGTCCATGACGTCCGCTACTTGCACGCCACTCATCGCCGATGGAGCGCAGAGCGCGTAGGACATTTAGCAGATGACGAAGCATATTCTGGTCTTTTTGTCCTTCGAGCCTAACATCACCGTGAGGCCGGTTAGAAGCATTATGCACTTAGGTGAAGTGCAAAGGGGTCTCAGCCGCCGCGGCGGCTCAGTGGTTGTGGTGCTCGGCTGCTGACCCGAAAGACGCGGGCTCGACCCCGGCCGCGACGCTCGCATTTCGATGAAGGCGATATTCTAGAGGCCCGTGTACTGTGCGATGTCAGTGCACGTTAAAGAACCCTAGGGGGTCGAAATTTCCGGAGCCCTTCACTACGGCGTCCCTCATAGCCTGAGTTCGTACGTTAGTGGTGTTACGTTAGCGTAGTGGTTGGCACGTTAAATTCTATACAACCGAAAGAAACGCTAATTTCTGGTGAGGGCTCTTTCTTACCTCCTCGCGGGCATGCGTAAGTGCAAAACGACTTTTCTTTCTTTCTCTCCGAGACTTTTACCAGCGCTGCCAGAGGGGACAGGGAACAAGAAGAAACGGAAGGCACCCCCCCCCCCCCCTCCCCCCCGTCCTTCCGTCCCTGTTGCAGCGCTGGTAAAAGTCTCGAACATGAACCAACCAGCTCATATCTCCGTGTTACTGTCGTTTCTTTCTTTCTTTCTTTCTTTCTTTCTTTCTTTCTTTCTTTCTTTCTTTCTTTCTTTCTTTCTTTCTTTCTTTCTTTCTTTGTTTCTTTCTTTCTTTGTTTCTTTCTTTCTTTCTTTCTTTCTCTCTTTTTTCCCTCCTTCTTTCTTTCTCTTTCTCTCTCTTCCTTTCTCTTTTTTCCTTTCTTTCTTTAAACTGTCCGCATTTAAATGTTTTGCACATCTGTATAACACTGCTTTGACCCCTAGCTAAAGGCTAGTCGGGGGTGCAACAAAAGAACAATCTCAAGATGTTTTTTTTTTGTGTGCAAAAAATATACACGGCGTAACATCAACGCTTTTCAATGAAGATGAAGAAAAAAAATGAACGAAAATAACATAGAGGGCTTATTTTGGAGGGCTGCAATTAAAATCTTTCTTCTAAACTTCAACTTTTTCTTCACTAAGCGCTGGAATTCAAAAGTGTTGCGCTCAAATGTAAGTTTGTATTGTGCTGTGCTCGAGACAAATTGAGAACCTCAGACCAATCTCGCTCACATCGTGCCTAGGAAAACTGTACGAACGAGTGGTGACGCTGAGATTACAACAGTACATGGAGGACAACGAACTGTATCCCCACAGCATGTTCGGTTTCAGAGCAAAACTATCGACCCAAGATGTACTACTTCAAATCAAAGAAGAAGCACTTGGGAACGTCCCCAAGAGCGGAGAAAACATAATACTGGCATTGGACATCAAGGGGGCTTTTGACAATGTCAGTCACGAGGCTATCCTTACGGGCATGAACGACCTGAACTGCGGAAGGAGAATCTACGGCTACGTCAAAGCCTTCCTCTCAAACAGAACGGCAACGATTGGCCTAGGGGAGCTCAGATCAGACAAATTTCTTACTCCAAATAAAGGAACACCTCAAGGATCGGTCATCTCCCCTACGCTCTTCAACATAGCCATGATTGGCTTGGCAAAACAGTTAAAAGCAATCGACGGCATACACCATGCCATGTATGCCGACGACATCACCATCTGGGTCAACACAGGCTCGCTCGGAGAGAAAGAAGAGAAATTACAAAAGGCAGCCACCTGCGTAGAGAACTACGTCAGAGCAAGAGGGCTAGCATGCTCCACCGAGAAATCAGAGCTCCTAAGAGTTTGGAGAGGTAAACAAAATCGCACAGTCTCCGCTAGCGACGACTTAAAGTTGAACGTCTACCTCGAGGGGAAGTCGATACCGGAAAAAACACTCATCAGAATCTTGGGGATGTGGATACAGTCAAACCAACGCTGCACCCACACCCTCGCCCTACTCAAAGCATCCACTCTACAAGTGGCCCGCATGATCACGCGCATCTCACACAGACGTCATGGCATGCGAGAGGAGGACACACTCAAGTTGGTCAGAAGCCTGGTAGTCAGCCGAGTGACATACAGCCTCCCCTACTACAATCCCATCAAGAGTGAGGTACAACAGGCGGACGTGATTCTACGCAAAGCCTAGAAAACCGCACTCCACCTTCCTCACAGCACTTCAACCGAAAAGCTCCTAGCCCTAGGACTACACAACACTTTCGATGATCTGAGAGAGGCACAACTAGTCTCCCAACTGCGCAGACTACAACAGACCCCATCTGGCAGGGAGCTAGCTCCTAAGGAAACTGGGCCGCGCCGATCAAATTCAAGAAATACAGAGGACGGAAACAATTCCGGACGAATATCGCAACACACTAAAAGTAACGCCAATACCCCGGAACATGGATCCCAACCTACACAAAGCACGCAGAGAGGCATGGGCTGAATACCTACAAAAGACATTAGCACCCCAAGAAACGACGGTATACGTGAACGCAGCCACATACACCAGAACAGCGGGGCAGCACAACAGCAATGCGGTAACAACGGTGATTGACTCAACCCTACGCGAGATCACCAGCGCATCACTACAAGACTACGATAGTCGAGGCTGAGGAAGCGGCCGTCGCTCTAGCGGCAGCGGAGGGCTATCGGTCTAAACGGTCTCTAAAAATCCTTACAGACTCACAAACAGTATGCCGCAACTACCTACGCGGCAGAATAGGGCACAGAGCGCTCCGCATACTCCGCTCTGAGGGCCACATAACACAACGACAAACAAACGAAGAACCAATCAGGCATACGATAGTATGGACGCCGGGACATACGGGAGTAACAGGGAACCAAGAGGCGGACAGGATAGCTCGAGGGTACACTTATTACCGAGCATCCAACGTAGGCGACCTCGAGGGGAACGAACCTGTACCCTAAAATTATTCGGCGATACTAAATTATTACAAGGGCTGCAGAAAGCGGTATCCACCACCGGACAACTCCCTTAGCAGAGAGGACTCTGTCGCGTGGAGGCAGCTACAGACGGGCTCCTACCCGAACCTACACGTACTCAACAAAATGTATCCAACACAATACAATGACAAATGCCCTTGGTGCCAAGAACCCCCCACGCTGTACCACATAACGTGGGCATGCCAGAGGATAAGCGTGGTACCAGTGATAACAAACCCGAGTGCGGAGCAATGAGAGGGAGTGCTCTCCAGCGATCGCCGGGTCGACCAAGAAGGTCTGATTCGGCGAGCAAAACTGGCAGCAGCATCCAGCGGAGCCCTGGACTAAAGGGCAACGGACCTTTGAGCAAGATGGACGAAGCCATCTCAAAACCGCCGAACACAACCGAATCTAGAGCTAATAAAGTTTTCACTCACTCACTCACTCACTCACTCACTCACTCACTCACTCACTCACTCACTCACTCACTCACTCACTCACTCACTCACTCACTCACTCACTCACTCACTCACTCACTCACTCACTCACTCACTCACTCACTCACTCACTCACTCACTCACTCACTCACTCACTCACTCACTCACTCACTCACTCACTCACTCGAGGAGCACATCGAACTCCGCTCCCTTTCTTAGCCCTTTCCTTGCACGCCACCTCTCGTGGGTGGTCCACCCATCCACCCGTGAAGGGTGGCACATTTCCGCCTCCAGCGTACACGGTGCTGTCAGAATAAGCGCGGTCTCTGTCAGCATTAACAGCGCAAGCGAGACTCGTTCAACATCGAGAGTCGGCCCTCGCGTGATCGCGATCCTTCGCGCACAATTTAGTCGCTGTCTAGAGAACGGGCGCACAGTAAAACTCGCCCCGAGTGCAGAGTGATAAAGAGCCTTTTCGTGGGCACCAGTAAACGAACAACAGTGTTAAAAAAAAACACACTTCAAACAACAAGCTTCGAGGCAGTATAGCATTAGCGAGAGCTGCTGTTTGTGCTGGCAGATATCAAGGGAGACAGTTATTCTAACCTCGAGCTGCCGGAACCACGACACCCTGTTTATATATTGGACACTACATCGACTAAATCAACTAACTGCTAGCTTGGCAGCTCCGTTGCAATCAAAGGAAGCTTGTATCGCCAAGAAAGATAGAGAGAGAGAGGAAGATAACCGTGTGTATTGGGCGCCTTATCCACTCCTGTCCTGTGACGTCATTAAAGTAGAGAAAGGGAAGATGGAGAGAAGGCAGTGTAAGGAGAATAAAGAAAACAAAGGGTTCTAGTGGGCGTCAGGGTCACAAAAGGAAGATGTGATATACAACGAGCAGAACAAGTCGTGTCATACCTCATCCGAAATCTCTTCTCTGAACGCGACTAACGTTCAATCCTTTATCATATCGGAGCCTTCTCCGAAGGCACGCTCAGCTAGTTACAGCCGTCCGGTGTCGTCTGTTTCTCTCGGAAGCGACCACATTAATCCTTCAGATGCGTTCTTTCTGGTCTGTACGACGGCGCCTGCAGCGATGTTTTGTTAACGCTCCTTCCCTTCGGCAGCGCCCTCTCCCGGCGTATACTTGGGTGACAAATGGCGCTGAAGTCGTCCGCAGACGACGCGTTCGCGACATCGACATGTTGCAGGGGCAACGCCTGTCTACTCGCACCGTCACGCCTGTTCGTGTTCGCGCGTGTCGCTCGTTTATAACGGTCGGGGGAGCCAGAAGCCAACTCCAAGGGGCAGCAGCAGTCAGTGCACTGCCCTTGACACGCGTGCGGAAGGGAGGATGGAAGGGGAAATATGGGGGAGGCTGTTATTACGGGCGCATAAGCAAACATGTCTCTTGATCGCGTCCGCAAGCTGCAACGTTATTTCTTCAGGGGTGAATGCACGACGGGCGATGCACGAGGGCTGGAGGCTGGGGTAGGGGCAGGAGTATAGACGGTTGTGAATGTACCCACTTCTTCTCTACCCTAGAAAGAGACGTCGTGTTGGTGCTAAGCCTGGCCTGCTTAAGCCTTCTCCTTTGATTTTAACCTGGAGTAGGAAAAATATGGCGTATAAACGGGAAAGAATAAACGTGGCGTAGCTGTGAAAACTATGACGTCACTCGTTCGGGTGGAGGTCTAACCCACTCCACTATCCCTGAGACTGGGGAGCGCTAGGTTCTAGACAAGGGAACAACACACACAAAGGAACAACACGAGACACGAGCGCTCGTGTTCCTTTGCATGTGTTGTTCCCCTGTCTAGAACTTAGGGCTCCCCAGTCTCAGTATGCACGACCAACTAGCCCCCTACAAAGCTTTATCCACTATCCCTCTTCGGCAGCCCTCACCACCAACGCGCTTCACTACAGTCGGATACAACTCAAGAAAGAAGCTGCTTTTCCCCGTTGAAGCGCCCCCTTCCAACCAATGGCGTCGGCCGATTGTCATGAACATGCTAGCGCGACAATGCAGGGAATGTCCTGTTAAAGGAGATAGTCCCCTCCTTGTATTGTGTATGCTAGCAGGTTCGTGAGAGTCGGTCGACGCCATTGGCTGGAAGTGGGGTGCTTTGGCGGGGAAAAGCTTCTTCGTTCTTGAGTTGTATTCGACTACAGCCGAGTCAATCATAGCATTCCACCAGCCATCCCCAAGCCCGCTCCGCCATCCTACTGCATAGTTTCACTTTACCAGCCGTCTCTACCAGTTCATTCCTCCAACCCACTCCGTCATCGTTCTCCATCTCACTCTACCAACCCTTTTGACCAGCCTACTACACCTGCCGCGACTTGCACTTCTTAGCTAGTTACAGCGATGAGGAGTAAGCGATCCTCTCAAACTTAAACGGAGTTAACGCCAGCGTAGTATGTTGTCGTAGCTGAAAACACTCGCGTCACGTTTTGGCTAATGAATACGTAACCCACGAGGATAGAGGAACGGGTACGGTCATGTAATTTACGTTTCTCATGCAAGTGTTGTCTCCAGAATGATAAAGAGAAGACGCGTGTTGCACGAACATGAAGGCAGGCGCCTTGTTAGGTAAATGTGAGATGAAATGTGTGTTGAACAGACAGGATATGCCGTGCAGGAAGTTTCCTTGCATTGGTGTATGCTTTGGGGCCTTAGAGATACTACGGCAGCGGATAGGGACCCATCTATCCTATTTAAATTTAATTCTGGCGAACTAAAACCAGCGAAATACTATATGTCCACTGCTCTGAACTTTCATCACCGTGGGAGATGTATATATTCTTGGAAACTCCGCGCTCTTTTATTCCGCACATTTTTCCTCGTATAACACTGTCCAATACCGCAAGATGCGTGGCCGCGTGTTTGTCATAAATACGCATTAACTTCGCGCTAGCTTAAGCAACTTCATTATGATCTGCGTTAAAAGCAAATGTATAATTGGGGGAAATGTAGAGGTACAAGATGTGGTGTCTCTCTTGCTTCTAGGCCGTTATCATTTTGTGCGGAGCCTTCAAAAAGCCGAAATTATTCCTGAACAATTTAAGCTCCACCATCCCAGATAGCGTACAGACTTGATCTCGCCTCGCCGCCTATACGAGTCTGCCCCGTTTGGTTTTGGTTTTATGGGGTTTAACGTCCCAAAGCGACTAAGGCTATGAGAGACGCCGTAGTGGAGGGCTCCGGAAATTTCGACCACCTGGGGTTCTTTAACGTGCACTGACATCGCACAGTACACGGGCCTCGAATTTCTCCTCCAAAGAAATTCAACCGCCGCGGCCGGGATCGAACCCGCGCCTTTCGGGACAGCAGCCGAGCACCATAGCCACTGAGCCACCGCGGCGGCTGCCCCGTTTCAGTTACACCACCCATTTTAAGGGCTTGTCCGAGTGTCAAGACCGACACTATCATACCCAACAATTCTGGACAAAAGCATTTTTGTAGCGGAAGCTACATTGGCCACGAACTTGCGATTTCGCTGTGGCAGTGCTCCGAGGAGGCGCAGAGACCGACCTTGAGCCGTTGCCTAGCAACCGCCGCAGCTGACGGACGCCGCGCGCTCGCCGCGCCATCTGGCATTGCGGCATTGCGTCATGCCGCGCGCCTCGCCGCGGAACCGCCGCCGCTGTTTGGCATGACGTCACACCGCTTGCCTCGCCGTTGCGCTCGCTTTCGCTACGTATATCCTGGCATAGCCGAGCTAATACACCGCCATTTTTCAGTGGAAAACTTTTTATCGACGCATTTTTTCTCATGTGATTGAGATTTCGCTAACACAATCAATACATTCGCAAATCACCCACCAGCAGTCTAGAATTTCTTTTCTATTTACGTTTTTGGTATCGTCAAAACCGTCCCCCTCTGGTGGTCTTCTATGGGAGTTTTAACTGTTCGATACAATTGATGGAAACACTGGAAATGGACAGTTGCCTTCAATACTTCCGTAAAAGTAGCTTACAGTTTTCCAGTTTTCAAAGTTTTTGTCCAAAATCGCTGGACATGCTTACGGCCGACAGGCCCGAGGCATGCACGGAATCTCTGAACCAGATGAACGGCCTGCCTGCGTCCGTGCCAGAGTGGAGTTTATTCGAGCCTCTTATAGCGCGAGAAGAATGTAACATATATAAACACAGGGGGGCGCCAACCCGACGCTCGTCTGGCTGAACGCGTCTCTGGGGCGCGCATCGGCGCTTCCTTTGAGCGGATGGCCCCGAAGCGAGGGGCCGCGTTTGTTTGCCTATCGGGGAAAAGAAAGACAGCCGCTCGCTGGGGATCGGAGTCCGGGCTGGCCCAGCGCACGGGGGGCTGCCTCGGCGGACGCGGTGAAGTCAACCAGACCGGAGGCGACGCAAGGAACGGAAGCCGGAGAGTGAGATGGAACAGAAGAAAGTGGCGCCATCTAGAAAGGAGGGAAAGAATGAATAAAAGAACGAACTACAGGAAGAGAGGTAGGAGAACAGAAGAAAGTTGCGCCATCTAGAAAGAAGGGAACGAATGAATAAAAGAACAAACGAGAGGAAGGGAGGTAGGAGAACAGAAGAAAGTAGCGCCATCTAGAAAGGAGAACGGAAGGAAGGAATAAAAGAATGAACGACAGGAAAGGAGGTGGGAAGTGTAGAAGCAGGAGGAGGGAGGAACGAAAGAGTGAAAGGGACAGAAATAAGTGAAGGAAGGGACGATGAGGTTGGAGGAAAGAGTGAAAGGTGGAATGGCGAGGAAGGGAAATGAGGAATAACAAGAGGAAAGGAACAGAAGAACGGATATAGGGCGAAGGAAAGGGGGAGAAAAAAAGGAAGAAAAGAGGAAGAAATTAATGAAAAAAATGGTTGCGTAAGGAAAGAGAGAAAGAACGAGAAATTGGAAATTGGAATTGATCCAATGCTCTTCTGCATGTATTTTGAGCAGGCGTGATAATTTGTAATCAGCTTTTAGAACGTAACAGTGTTTGTTCCTATGCGTTTTTGGTTTTTTCTAGCTACTGTTGTACACATTTATTGCCCCCCTCTTACACAATACCTCCCTGGAGGCCTGTAAGGTATCTGTAAATAAATAAATAAAGGGTTACATGTGGGAAGGAAAGAAAGGACAAGGAGAAGGAATGAGAAGAAGAATCGAGTGGGCGAGGAAAGACAAACGAAAATCAGAGAGACACGAACTTAAGAAGAATTGGGAAGGCAGTAAATGAATGGTGAAACAGGGAGGAAAGAAAATTTACTGGCGAAATTGAGATGCGGCGTAGTTAAAACACGCGTCGAAAGGTGTCGGGGTCATGTCCATTTCCCTTCCCTCGACGGCGCCCTTTAGTTTTCTTCTCATTCGGGTCTTCTTAATTATTCGTCTTTCTCTGGCTGTCTCGGCTTGCCTTGCGATGCGCATGGGCGCCAAACCAAGGAAGAACAACTACAACGGGCTTCAGTTAGACTACTACTTATTGAAAGAGCGATCGGCGATGGAACTGTTTTTACAACAGCGCCTGGCATGTGCGCCGGCAGTAGTATACACTTTGTTGATCGCTAGAAATGCAGCTGCAGTCGGACCTATTCGTCCATCCGTTCTATTCCTGAAGCTCGAATTTGCTCTTTTTTTCCCGTTAATTTTTTTTTTATTTTCACGCAGCCATTACACGGACACACGTGGCCAGGTACATAGTCAGGATTTTTTTGTTATTCGTAGAGAGCCAGAGGTAATTCTTGTTACCAGGCATGGGGAGGGGGGGGGGGGGTGTAGTAGTGCTGGTCGCTGCATGTCCAACGAGACACTTCCAAAAGAAGTATGCTTCTGGCTACATAGGCAAGAATCAGAACTTTGGAATCACTCATGGCAGCCCTGAAGTATGCTAGTTGATATCTGACAAGCTTAGGCGGAAAGCCATTAAAGGAACGTTGGTCTCCAGGATGTGACGTCAGATCTGAACTGTATGATCAGGGCCGCAATACTACCTAAATGTAGGCCGCACTGTAAGGCAACACATACATGGTTCAACGCACTCGGCAATGACTCGTCTTTGCTTACAACGTCAGAAGAACATGCTCATCATTTTCGCCAGCTTCTTTAGTACGTTGTCTCAGCGCGCCGTAAATAGAGCACCCGCAGTGTTAGGACGCAAGGCTTGGCTTGCCGTCTCGGCATATAAATCCGTCTACGCGGCAGCTCGGACATTCCTGCCCGTCATCCGCGCTTCTGACACGTGCTTGACGAATTTATTGCCAGCGGCTCGGTCTCGTATCCCGTTCGGCGAGTGCATAATAGCTGGCCGGTGTGGAGGTGTTCGTTCTACGTATACACGCTCTGCTGGAAGTGTCAACGGGAATGCCACTGTGGAAAAAACAGGTCATGCCGCTGCCGAGCTCATTATACAGGCTTTTTAGTCGCTACCACATCATCACTTTCCGTGCACGTACATGATATCGAAACAAAATTATTTGGAATGAATAAACATTTATTTTGTTTGCTTCGTTCTTTACAACAGCGCGCTTAAAGAGCGCCCAAGACACTGGCATTGCCATATTGTTCTGGCTATTCGCCGCAGTGGCTTAGCGGTTATGATGTAAGGTTGCCAAGCTCGAGGGTTCGATCCCGTTCGCATCGACCACATTTGCATATAATCAAAGTGCAGAAGGTCATGTGTACTTAGATTTTGATTGAGGTCAAGGGGACACAGTCGACAAATTGAAGTTCGATAAACTGCCACGTCCTATAGTGGCAAAGGCGCTACTACCGCTTATTTTAACTTATATGAGAACAACCCAAATAGAGGTATTACCGCCTAAGGCCGTTTTCGCGAGAAAGCTGCGATGATGTCGAGACCATATTGTTGCGGATCTGAGGTCATGCGACACCGCCATCCACTTTTCCTTTTCGTTCCTGCCTGGCATCACGGGTTTGAATCTAGCGGCGGAGAACAGAAAGGTTCGGTTTTTAAAGGCACACCGAGGACAAACGGAAGTTCGTCCGTATGGATAGGTTATCCGGTCTTCATGACGGAGATACCACTCTCTCCGAAAACAGAGTTTGAGCTAGGCAAGAGAAGACACCGCATTATTAGTGTCACCATCGTCAGCCACCTTGGCAAGTGAAATGCATGCTTCGACGTCGATTTTTTTTTTAGCGCTGATTTTCAGAGGCTACTCTATATACTGCCGGTGACTGCAAAACAGTGCCTACCCATTTTCGGCTAGGGTGTCACGAGTTTGAAACGGCTGGCGGAAAGGTTTCTCAATCCAGTCTTCTCGCAGATAAATGCGTCCCTTACTGCCGCAAAAACGCCAGCATATGCCAGGATGAGCCAGACAATCGTTGTACCGGCAACGATAATGAAATGAAGTAGTCATCATTGCGCCTTTCAAGAAGAACCTCATGTACACCGAAGCTAAATATGGAGTCTTCCTCTGTACAGCTCGCCTAGCAACCCACAGTGTTGTTTTTGGCACGAAGAAATTGAACTTCCCTTTGATTTCCGTAGTCGATTGTCGCCCTTATTGGCATGGCGAGTGACGGAGTGACGTTGCGGGTCCGAGGGCAAACGCAGGACTGCTTTATTTCGCAGACGACGAATTACATTAAAACGGCTTGCCTGGTGACTAAATACAAAAGAGTCAGTCACGTCGAGCACGTGTCAGCCAAGCGGGTCATCATTTCTCCCTTTATTTTAAAGCTGCAGTCTTTGCACGGGCCTCCGTTGTCTGGTAGACCTCCGCAAGACCGCTGGCGTTGTCGGACAGCGAGCTGGTTCCGCCGCAAGCGATGTCGCAGGGACTGGAACGGCGCCGTTGGGTTCCGAGCTGAGGCGCTGTCCTCGTGGTGACGCTTGTTCCCCGTCAGGGCTAGGCTGGACTAAGTCGGGCGCTTCCGCCGTAGGAGCCACAGCTGACGTAGGTACCCGACAGCAAATTTGGACCCAGAGACGCCGCGCTGGCCCATCTGGAGTACCAACCGTGACCAGCCGAGAACCCTTGATGACTCCTGGGTACCAACGCCTCCCCTGGGCACAATTGCGCACCCGTACGGGATCCTTGCACTGGAACCTGGAAGGCTGCGAAGAGCTCAGAGGGAGAGATTGCACACGTGCATCCAATCGCAAACGAACTTTGTAGTTCGGCAGCATTTCTGACGGGGACATGCCGCACGGTAAGGGGGGGTACGTCTGTAGCCTAGCAGCACTCCGCTAGTTTCGTCTCGAGATCGCTCACTGCCGCGTGATTAAGAAGGCCGTCCTTCGTATTGCGAACAGCGTGCTCCGCCAGGTCATTGAACTGTGGGTGGTACAGCGCGCTGCGTAGGTGGGTTACCTTGTTCTCAGCCGTGAATTTGGGAAATTGCTGGATAGAAAACCGAGGCCCGTTATCTGACACGACTGTTTGCGGCAAGCCAAACCGAGCGAATTAATAGTTCTCGCGAGGTCGCGGGGTTGTGACTGCGGTGGTCGACGACCAGACCGGGAGTGCCTCGACCTGTTTTGTGCGCGAGTCTATGACTATGAGCAACACGCGTCCATCTATTTTCCCAGCATGAGCGATGTGAAGCTGTGACCACTTGGTTCCCGTTTCTGGCCAACTGACAGAATCCTCGCGATGTGGCATCGGTTGCGCTTGTGTACACCCTCCCACTTTTTAGAGCGCAGCTCTTTGGCGTCCGTTCCTGGGTTTCGCGTCGTCGTCGGCGTCGGCCTCGTAACCAGCTCCGCCCCCCTTTCATCCCCCCAGCGCTATCGGCGTCAGCGGCATCAGTCAGTCGCTGCTATCTCTTCCCTCCTCCCTTTATCGTGTTGTCCGCTTGCTGCGCGCGCTTCTGCCCCCATCGTTTGCCGCTGGGTGTACACGCCGCCCCCCTCCCCCCTCTTCCTGCGAGTCTCCGGTTGTCAAAGCGCCGGCTCGAACTTAATTCCTTTCTTCGCTCCTCCTCCAATGCAACCCCTGTGCGGTGGCAATCAGAGAGCCAGATCGGTGGCGGCGGATCTGTATATGTGCACCGCCCGAGCCGAAATTGCCGCTGCCGTTCGCCCTGTGCGGTGGCAATCAGAGAGCCAGATCGGTGGCGGCGGATCTGTATATGTGCACCGCCCGAGCCGAAATTGCCGCTGCCGTTCGCCACTGCGAAATTATCTGCCAGTTCTTTCTGAGCCATGAGCGAGACGACCGACGGAAGTCCTCCGTCTGCTAAAAAAAAAATTCTGTGATAGCGCATACATGTGTTGCTCGATTTCTTTGCCTCAATCTATGGAAAAGGTGAAACAGCTTATTTGCTGCGCTCAAATTTCGCATTAGGAAGTAACGTAATCGTCGGTAATTTTTTTTTAACCTGAACGCGCGAGCGTCGACTGCCCGGCGCTGCGGTGCCGGAAGAAGGAGAGGAGAACGCCTGCGAGGGCAACGGCACGCCCACAATTCATGCTGCTGGAGTAAGGTTCGTCTGTTAGGCTGTTCTGATTAGTGCGAAGCAACCCCTGCCCATCATCGGCTGTTATGCATCGGAGCCCCAAGAAGCTGCGAGCGATTGATTTATTCGCTGCATGTAGCGTGGGTGATTCTGAAAAGAGCATATATTTGGAACAGCCTCGCATGCCCAAGAAACCAGTTGCAATCATTGCTTAAAAATACTGTCTGAAGAGGACCCTCGCTATTGACGCTTTAATTTCGCTATTAAAAGCAAATGCTCTCCAGGCGCTACCCGCAAATGCAACAGGGGTCTAGAGTCGTGCCTGGGAAGCTATGCGTTTGCACCATCCCAGAGACATATACATGCATCAGACAGAACACGAAACAAACGCCCTCAGAACTCGGCCACAAAAATTGCTTCGCAGGGGTTGCTTCGCACGAAAGAGAACAGCCAAGCAGACGACGATAGCTGCAGCGAACTTGATCGGCGCGCATGCTCGTCCCCTCTCCCGATTTCCGCTCTGCTTCGCCTATGCACCGCTGCACCGGGCAGTCGACGCTCGCGCGTTCAGGTTAAAAAGTGGGAGGGTGTACATGGAATGCAAGAACGTGCAGGACTGTCGATCTCACCGTCCAACCCAATCCGCCAGTGTAGCGTGCGAGGCAGACTAAATTCCCCTAAATGCTTCCAAGCCCTGGTTGAAAAAAAAAAAAAAAAAAACAGGTCGGAAAACTCTGTTCAAGAGACTGTCTGGAGCTGCTGGAGTGAGGTGTACCGTAGCGAGAAAACCAGGCGGCAGTAGCGAAAGCGTCCGGAATAAAGCCCTTCCGCAAATGCTAGGACTTCAGCAGCCTATAACAATGAGGGTAGCAATCTCGTTGCACTTCTGGCGCGTAGTGGGCATTAAGGAACTTGACTGCGTCCTGGTAGCTCAGATGATTTACTTTCCGGGGGGTGGGGGAGCGAATTGTCCTGCAAGCGCACCTATCGTCTTCACTGATAGCGCAGAAACAAAGAAGGCCCTTTTCTTATACTCTGTCTTAATACCGTTCGCTTCAAACAATGCTTCCAGGCGAGTCAAGTAAATATCCCACTTGCCTTAGTTTTTGTCAATACTTGGGGAGCCGAAGTTCGCAGCCATGACCGCTGACACACCGTAGCCTCAGCCACTTCCAGTACCGCGGGGACGCATCGCTCGTCGCCACTGATGTGACGGGGGACATAGAAAGAGAAGTTTATTTTTTTCTAATGTGAACAAAAATACAATGAAAAACTGCTGAACTCAATGCTCTGATCAGTCAAGCACATGCGCAGTGACGCAGCACTGAACACGTCAGTAAGGCAGTAAGAAAGCCGACACTCGACCGCCGCGCAGGACGATGAAATATGTCGACCATTTGCGCAAGAACTCATCCTCACTCATTGACAGTGCGTCCACGCATGCTTGCTCAAAGAGGCGCGTGCGGACAGAGGCGCGTGTGACGGGGGACAGAGTGACGGAGCCGGTCCGAGAGCAAACGCAGGACTTCTTTATGCCGCTGACAACGAACTATATAAAGGCTGCTCGCCTGGTGACGAAACACAAAAGAGCCAATCACGTTGGGCACGTGCCAGCCCGGAGCGTCATATCACTTATCACCCTCACCTAGAGCATCACCTTGGTCAACACTCTTGTCGCTGGCAGTCATTTTTTCGTGTGCACCAGAGCGCAGCAGGTTCGCCAACGCACCTCCTACGCAGAATAGAGAGAAAGAGTGAGTAAACTTTATTACTGCGATAGGATTAGAAGCCTCGCCGGCAAATGTGCCGTCGATCTTGAGGGAACAAACGCGGGTTAATGACATCCGTTGTCGAAATCAATAGGAAGAAGTGGGCTTGGGCAGGGTATGTAATGCAAAGGCAAGATAACCGCTGGTCCTTAAGGGTAAGGGAGTGGATTCCAATAGAGCGCAAGCGTAGCAGTGGGCGGCAGAAAGTCAGGTGGGCGGGGGAGATTAAGAAGTTTGCGGGTATACGGGGGCCGCAGTTGGCAAAGGACAGGGTTAATTGGAGAGACATGGGATAGGCCTTTGCCCTGCAGTGAGCGTAGTCAGGCTGATGATGATGATTGATTGGACGAACGTGACGTCACATCCGGTAAAGCCATCAACATCATCCACTGCTGTCGCGTTGCCAACACATGAGGTATAATTAGCTCTCCCTGTGAACTGATTTGCTTTCTCTTATACCGTACACGGAAGGCACGCGCAAGAACATGTACCAGTGCTGAAACCAGGACGCATAGAAGACGTCCACTGCTATTCAGAGACTGCATGCGCCGCCTGCGCTGTCCGCGCTGGTCCACACAGCTTATTGTCATTCTAATATGTAGAAGCTTATAGCACCACGTTATTTCCGATGCAGGAAACAGCGAATCGCCGATACGCCACCTTTAGAAAAGGCTTCGAAGGCGCCGTTCGTTTGCGCGAGCCAGTCGTGAAAACCTGCTTCGTCGGTGTATTCCCCTATCTCGTGTATTTAATTTACTGTTTTCCTGCCATTGTTGTTTATCGCTTTCCAACCCGGGAGGAAGTACGCGCAGTTGCTTGCTAGGTCTTCTAGTTGAGTCTGTTCACGCTTTTTTTTTCTTGGGGGTTGAGGGGGGGGGGGGGGGTGGATGAAGAGAGAGGGCGATCATTTCTTTTCCTTCAGGGAAATTTCGCTGATTTGCGTCGGTAAGGCGCGAATGCATCGACTCAAACGTGTTTTCTATGGCAACGCGCGCATACATCCTCTTCCGATGGGCGCCCGGACCTTTCGCGTAATCTTGGTACCGGTTCCTTTCCCGAGCAAGATCTATATTCCGATCCGAAAGCTTTAGCAAAACACAGGAAACGTGCGGGGACGACAGCGGGGAAAGCGGAAGGACCTTATTCTCTGGCCGCGCACTGCAAGGCGGAAAGAAACTTGCTGATAAGGGCAAGAGTTATCAGTGAGCCGGACGCGCATACTGATAGTGTGAAGTGCGTGCACTATTCGCACGTCCATGGCATGCTGGTACACTCTAAAAACGAATACCTCTGTATTGGAATAAAGGGGGAGTCAGCTGATCTCTAGCGCTCTCCTTTTTAAGGGCAGAGCCGGCCAAGTTCCGGAGTAGATTTCGATTACTAAATATAGGGAATGCTTACTCTTGGCAACAGAGGTGTATTTCAACTTCAAAGCATAGTAACTTGATGCAGTTAGCATTGTGAGGAGCTTCGCCGCGGCGGCTCAGTGGTTACGGCGATCGGCTGCTGGCTTGAAAGACGCGGGTTCGGTCCCTGCCGCGGCGGTCGAAATTTCGATGGAGGCGAAATTCTAGAGGCCCGTGTTCTGTGCGATGTCAGTGCACGTTAAAGAACCCCAGGTGGTCGAAATTTCCGGAGCCCTTCACTACGGCGTCCCTCATAGCCTGAGTCGCTTCGGGACGTTAAACCCCAGAAAACCAATAAACCAAACATTTCTTGAGGAGTAAGACTGGCAGTGAATATCGTTAAATGCATGCCTTAGAAGAGGCGAAAAGGGGAGGACATCTCCGACGATACTCCCCGTTCAGCGTCTAACGCGCTTTTTCTTCCGTTAGCGTACAACGCCGCGCTTGAAAGAGGAGAGGGCTGTCGCTTCCGCTTTTGCGGCCTTAAAGAGGGGCTGGTCTCGCAACCTGACCTCCCTGTCTGCTTTAAAGACCGAGCACGAGAAGTAGCCCGCTGCGCGAACAGGCATCGTAACGACGGAGGAGGCGTTCGGCGTTCGAGAACGCCGCCGGCAGCGGAGGCTACACAATTATTCCGCCGTTTCTCCCCTCTCTCTCGCACCCCCTCACTCTCCCCTGCTTCCTCCGCCATTGTCTTTCTCGTGGTGGTTGCGTTGCGCGATGCCCTCCCGCTGTTGTCGTTGTTGCTGTTCACCCGCCCTTCACCCCCTTAGCTGCTGCGGCAATGCCAGCTTACTTTCTTTCCCCCTTTCCCACCGTCACGTTTCACTCGTCTATACTGCATGCATGCCTGCGCCCGCAGTGTTCTTTCGGTGCATTCAGTGTGACCCTTCTTCCCTCGCTCACTCTCTTTCACTATTGAACGAACGGTGACCGTGCTGCAACCTTCTTTCACGTGTCTGGGCCGCGTACCACTTTTCCTGGGACCCTACACGCTTGCGTCTTTGTTCTTTCGCCGCATCCTCCGCGGTTCTTCTTTCTTGCGTGCATCCTCTCACTTATTCGCTCTGTCTCTTTCTTTCCGGCTCTCTGTCCTTCTGTATTTCGTAGCGCAGCCTTTATAATGGGATCCCATAAACCCCTCCCTGTATATAGCTCGAAGCTGTGTCTCTTCCGGCCGCCTTCTCCTTCGCCACTGCGTCGCAATAATGGATCGGACGTTTATCGTATACGTACTCCCGTGTCTAAAGACGTGAAAATCTGTTTTTCTTTATCCCTTCATTGCGTTGATCCCATTTTTTTTTCTTTATCTTTTCCTTGCTATAGGGCTTTCGGAGCTCCTTCCCAGCGCCATCGTCGTTGCAGCACTACAGTATTCAGTCTTCCCGTAGGAAACAAAACAATAAAATGGACTGAGTCTTTTCGAGAGCCATTTAAGTGCTATCTGGATGTCGTTGGAAGTGCGCGCCCGTTCAGTTACTGCTGCGTCTCGTCCTCTAGGCGTGATCGGTGCTCCTGAATTATTCTTTTCTTCCCGGTCTCCGTGACGATCGTTTTTTTCCCCAAGGTTGGAGGTTTTTGTCGTAAACCGTGAAGTGCATTTACGTGCATCTCTTGCTTGTATGACGTGGACGAAAAAAAGTTGGTGAATAGGGGCGCGGGGGAAGGACATTTTGAGGCAAGACAAATCGATTCCTGGTTGTTGTCTCATCAGCATTGACCGCGGGATCGTGAAGGGGGTTTATTTTTTGCCCAAGGTCCCATTAAACGCCTTTGATCGGTCCATTGTTTCGTGCTTGAGCCCCTATTTCGTCGATGGTTTCCAGACCAAGGTCTTTCGTGTGGACTGGCTGACTTTGGCCTTTTGAGTCAAATCGGTGACGACATGGTTTCAGCGTGTCCTCCCAGCGTTTCGCAGTTCCTTGTACGATTTTCGGAAAGCGCACGTGAAAGTAGATCCCATGCCCTCCTGGCCAAGGGGTTGTGTAATAAACCGAATGGATTTTTTCCTTTAGTTCTATTCCATTCCCCCCCCCCCCCCCCCCCCTCTGACTGGCAGATTTTGGCGATAGCGAGGGCCTAGCATCGTGCGAGCGAATGACAAAAAAAATGTAAAGGTAGTAAACAATGTCGTAGAACTGCAATAATAGCCGCCGCGAAGTCTCAGCGGTCATGGTGCTCGGCTGCTGAACCGAAAGACGCGGGTTCGATCCCGTCCGTGTCGGTCCCATTTCGGTGGAGACGAAATGCTAGAACCCCGTGTACTGTGCGATGGCAGTGCGGTTAGAGATGCCCATGTGGCCGAAATTTCCGGAGCCCTCCACTACGGCGTTCCTCATACCCTGAGTCGCTCTGGGACGTTAAACCTCATAAACCAAACCAAAGCAGTTGCAATAGAATCTCACTATTTCGGCCCGGCCCTGGATGCATCCGCGAGTACAGTTAATTGTTCTCCGTTGCCAACCGGAAGTATTCCTCAGTTTTAGTTATGGAAATCTACCCCAGGGCTGATGCAGCATACACTACCCCTTAAAGCCAGTGCACTAGAGGGCAGTTTACTCCCTTTTTACTCCTTTCGCACTGCCGTCACACCAACACTCCTAACACAGAAGGAGTAAAAAGGGATAACACTCTAAACACAACAGGAGTAAGAAGGATAACACTCTAAACACAAAAGGAGTAAAAAAAGGAGAACACTCTAAACACAAAAGGAGTAAAAAGACATAACACTCTAAACACAGAAGGAGTAAAAAGGGATAACACTCTAAATACAGAAGGAATAAAAAGGGATAACGCTCTAAACACAGATGGAGTAAAAAGGAATAACACTCTAAACACAAAAGGAGTAAAAAGAGTTAATGCTCTAAACACAAAAGGAGTAAAAAGGAATAACACTCTAAATAAAGAAGAAATAAAAAGGGATAACGCTCTAAACACAGATGGAGTAAAAAGGAATAACACTCTAAACACAAAAGGAGTAAAAAGAGTTAATGCTCTAAACACAAAAGGAGTAAAAAGGGATAACACTCTAAACACAAAAAGACTAAAAAGGGATAACTCTAAACACAAGACGAGTAAAAAAGGATAACACTAAACACAGAAGGAGTGAAAAGAGAGTAAGCTGCCCTCTAGCGCACTGCCGTCAGTGCTGGGAACTTCACTGCACGTTGTCTATATCGTGTACATGTGTTGCGGTGGCCTAGATACCTGCAGTACTTTCTCGTTCAGCTCACAGGAATGAAGAAGTTAACAGCCTGCTACAGTTATGCTTTGTGTACTACAGTTGACAGGTGAAATGGATTATACCGAACACCGAGATGAAAAACGATGGGTATACATTGTCATTGAATCCGAATGCTATTGGTCAGCGCACCGAAACTCCCACGACCTGCGCGAAGTTATCAGTGACACACGTAAGCTAAACCAAGAAGAAAAGGAAACAGATTACCCTACGATAATCGCCGAGCAGTTGTACGAAGCAGCGCGAATATCGCGCACCTTCTTAGAATGTAAGTAACGCTGGACGGCCGTGATCGAAAAGCCTGGCGGCGACTGCGCGCATCTGGAATCCACTCTTCCCACTCGCATATCGTTAAGCTGTCGACCTTGCGCTCTTGAAACACGCCCCACGAACACTCCCGAGGCCGTGCGAAAGTGCCTGTAGTTGGAGCGGCGGATTACGGGTTGCTCTTGTAGGCCACTGCGGTGGCTTCTCGTGACTGCGTAGGAAGATATGGAGAACAAGCGTATTGCGGGTTGCTTCCCGAGTACGACGCAGCCTTGTGGGAAGCTCCGATCACGGCAAATAAGCGAAGCTGTTTCGCGCGCAGGAATGGATTGGCGGTGGGATGCCGTTCATGAGCTGTGCAGTCATCACGAAGCAATTTTCGCGCCCTTTTTGTTTTGTTGATAACGCGATAGCATTAGAAGAGGCTAGAATGCGTCATCGGTCAAGGAGTTTGTTTATTGGCTGGAGGGAAGTGACGTACCAGACTGGAACATTCCTATTGGCTAAAGGGTAGCGAGGTGACCAGACTGAAGCATTCCGACAATGGAGTGCAGATTGCAACCGCGCAAAACGACGAGGGACGAAGAGAGGAAAGCACAGGACAAGACGCGGAACTTCAACTAAGGTTTACTACAAGGAGAACCACATTTATACAAGATTCGTAATCACACCTAATCACCACGTGCTTGTATAATGTGATGGTGTCTGCTGTTTATCAGGTGTGATTAAGCATCTTGTATCAATGGGGTTTTCCTTGTAGTAAACCTTAGTTGAAGTTCCGCGTCTTGTCCTGTGCTTCCCTCTCTTCGTCCCTCGTCGTTTTGCGCGGTTGCAATATGCACTCCATTGTCAACCACCAACTAGCCTGCCTTCACTTGTTACAAGCATTGCGATTGGCTGGGAGATAGTGACATCACCAGACCAGATCATTCCCATTGGCGGGAGAGAAATGACGTCTCCAGACCGGATCATTCCCATTGGCGGGAGGGAAATGACATCACCAGACTGGAGCTTTCCCATTGGCTGGAGGAAAGTGGCGTCACCAGACCAGATCGTTCGCATTGGCGGGAAAGAAATGACGTCACCAGACCGGAGAATTCCCATTGGCTGAAGGAAAGTGGCATCATCAGACGGGAGCATTGCCATTGGTTGGAAGCAAATAACGTCAGGAGACCAGAAGAAATGTCACTTCTGGTAAAGGCATTAAAAGCTGGTAATATCGCGTGGCCAACACATAATGGAATTAGGTGTCCCTGTAAATTTTTGTGGTCGTTCTGAGTTGCGAACAGGCACGCAAATCTTTCTCCTGCTCCCAAGCACTGCACTCAATTATAGTGAGCCAGAATGTATAGATTATTCACACGGCTGTCCTTGCCACCGCATGCCTCTGTGTCGCCGAGTAGCTTCTTCTGATAACCAGTACTGGTAACAGGTTTACCGACGCCTGTACAGTCTTACGGCGGTGATCTAAATGTAAATGAGTCGCTGAGTCAGATTGCGGAACGTTATATTATCTTTTCTTTTCGCCTTCAGAACGACGGCCGGTCGCTTAGCTATCCAGGAATGCATGGAGCTGCAGCGGATGTCCTTGGGACGCGCAATAAATACTGCAGAGCTCAGAGGCTGGCCTTACACCACCAGAGTCGTTCTTCGGACGATGGTGATCTCAGAGCTAGAATATTTACGCGTCATGAATGCTGCCTTCTTTCGAGTCTCATGCATGTTTTATGTACTTTGTTGCCTTTATGCGCCGTATCTTGCGCTCGAAACCCCGAGAGCCGTGTTCCCAGCCGCCGATGTAGCTCTGTGCCGAGGGCGTACCGCCATCTTGCCACCACGTGTTGCTTTTGAACAGAAAAACCCGGTAAATATCACCTGCATCACTTTACTACAATGTCCCTGATGTTAAGAGTGGGGCATAAAGCCTGAAAAAGGCTTTTTCGGGCTAAAAAGGCTGCAGCGGTGCACCAGTTGAGCGATGCGGCCAGTCATTAATTTAACCGCCACCTACTACGGTGGTTACTTTTGCTAACAGTCGTAGGGGCTTGGCTTCACACCTCGGCTTTATATAGGGCTTCATCTCCGCGACATGTTCCATTAAGCGGCACTGTATAGTCAGGGGCTTCGGAATAATCTCGATCACGTAGTAGACGGCAGAGTAGACATTCTTTTCACATGCTTGGCTAAAACAAAGTACGTTAATAACAAAATGGATGCTATAAGTTTCACCCTAACTGAACTTCTGGCGTTTCTTTACAAAGATTTGTTGTTATCATTATCATCATCGTCAGCCTGGTTACGCCTACTGCAGGGCAAAAGGCTCTGCCATGTCTGTCCAATTAAATACCCTGTCATTTGCCAGCAGCGGCCATCGTATTCCCGCAAACTTGTTAATCTCATCCGCCCACCTAACTTTCTGCCGCCCCCTACTACGCTTGCCTTCTCTTTCTATAGTCTTTTTAAAGTGTCGTAGCGTTATAGCTATAGTGTTAGATTTAGTGTTATACATTTGTTATAGTCTTCGGTATGTCCCATTTTTTTTAGAAAGATAGGTTAGAGGGCTGTTGCATTGTTTGTTTTCTGCGTACATATACCAAACAATATACGCGGCTCTTTTATTTCGGTGAAGTACTTATTGTCGGCACGTGAAAAAAATATAAAGCTCGCTCCACAGCTGTTTTGCAAGCGACATAAAGTGCGAGCAGGCACGGAAGAGCCTCACTTAATTCGTCACCTCGGCAGTTCTTTAGGACTGCACAACTCTGGCAGAACCTGCTGTCACAACGGCTCGTGTTTCGCGATGCAGCTTTATTGCCCTGAGACAGCTGTGGGAGAGTGCATATCAGGATGGCTGTAACGAATTAATGGTTATAACGAAGACGTCAACGCTGCTCTTCGTATGGCTGCGAAACCCGTTCCACACTGGATGCCGTGGAAAACTTTAAACTGGCGAACGTTTGCTTTCAATCTTTCTTGCTTCTATCTGTAAAAAGGAAATAAAAAAAAATCACAGGGACACCTAATTCCGTTATGTGTAGACAGTGGGATATAGAATTGGTTACGCTTGATGCCCTTAGCGGAAGAGACATCACTTTCGGTTTGATGAAGACACTTCCCTCCGTCCGTTGACGTCACTTTCAACCAATGGGAATGGTCTTGTCTGTTGACGTCACTTTCTTGGAGCCTTGCAACCAATGGGAATGGTCTCGTCCGTTGACGTCACTTTCTTCCAGCCAATGGAAATGGTCTCGTCCGGCGACGTCACTTTCTCCCAGCCAGTGGGAATGCTGCGATCTGGAACCTCATTTCTCTCCAGCCAATGGGAGTTCTCTGGTCTGGTGACGCATTTTGGCCCCATTCGAAGTCCCATTAACAAAAATAAGGGAGATAGGAAAAGTGCTCATCTTTTATGTATCTCCTCTAAGTTTTATAAACTATCACCGTTGACAGCGCTGCACTACACTCTGCAAGCTCTGCAAGGGGATCGGTGCGGAGCAAAGGCAGATACTTAGCGAACTCCATCTGTGTGGGAGAACGGACGCCAGGGCGCTGACGTCGGCGTTAGAAAAGCTGCGCCCAAACAAACAAAAAAAAAGATGCCGGGGCAGGTTTTGGTATACCGGCGGCGATAACGACGCACGCAAGTGCATGAGAGCCATCTCGACGCGATGGCGTTTAATTGACAGAGGCAAAGCCGACATCACTGACTTCCTTGCCTTGCTGTCTGTGTCCCCTTCCCTTTCCACCATATAAACAACATTCTTCTTCCCCTCGCACATCGGCTTCCTGCTCACGATGGTGTGGGAGTCGGCATTGTGCTCACAGACAACCCCCCCTCCCTTCCTCCCTCCGTCGCCCTCTGAATCCCTTCTCCGTGCTGCGTCTTTTGGAAGTGGCAATATCCGTTCGCAGCGATCTCTCCTGCGTGGCTTGCGGCAGCGGCGCGGGACACAAAAGGCATAATACGCACGCCAGTCGGCCGAGGGGTGTCAGACGTCGTGATGACTGAGGAGAGAGAGAGGCCATATACAGGAGGGGAGAGGGGGAGAGAAGGTGAGCGTGCGTTGACCTTTGCCAGCGACGGAGATCTGTCGTCGGGATTGGAAGCGCCAGAGGAACCCAGTGGAGTCGTCCTCTTGGCTTATGGCTATGCCACCTGAATCAACAGTACTTTTTTTTCTTGGCTTCCCGTCAGTTCGAAGTTGAAGTGAGCCGTGCACTATACTAATGGGTGCTGCCGGGGGGAGGGGGGCGAGGGATGTGGTGAGGGGAGGGGGGGGGATTTATAGATACCGTAACTTTTCCCGCTACTGGTGTGCATTGTAAGGTGCGGTTATGGAAATATCGAAGGTGATGATCCATTCTTCTGATATACAGCAAGGTCATTCTTTTAAAGTGTTTCGATCGATCGCATCGAACAGTTAAGACTGCCATAAAAACCAATGGGGAACGCTTTTGACGACAGCAAGAACGTTAATAGAAAAAAAAATATATACAAGAGTGCCGTCGGGTGTCTGTGGATATATTGATTGTTAGAGTGAAATCTTACAATATATGAAAACATTGCGTTCATAAATGGTTTTTCGATCAAAAATGCTTTTACCCAGATGTATTGGGTATGGATGCGTACCTTGATGTCTATACGGCTGCGTGGCGTTCAAACTGTGGTTGAACTGCACAAAATACTATTGGATACTTAGAAGAACGGAAAGATGGGGAGGTTGGTTTATATGCTATTCATTGTGAACAGAGCGAAAAGGGCGAAGACAGAAGTAGCACGGCAATTACGAGTGGTGTGGAGAAAAAACGTAGCCCGAGGAACTAGGAATGATACTTAGAAGAACGGATAACTCTGCAAGTTGTTTTTTTGGTTATCAGTTGTAGACGTTGTAGCTTTGTCGTGCTTGTTCTGTCTTCGCCTGTTTCGCGCTGTTTGCATGGATAACTATTGGATAGATCTCATGAGTATGGCAGCTGAACTCATATCTAGAGCTTTTTTCAGCATTAGCCTTTTTTTGTGTGTGTCGTGGACGTTGGGTAGTTCAGACTCTATAGCTACATTGATTAATGTAAAGCGTGCATACACTTGTAAGCTGCCCAATGTAGAAACGTTGTGCGCTTTGCTGAGCCTTGCGTTTCTCAAATGTCTGTCCTGAATGCACATGTGGCCGACGTGACTGGAAATAAAACTAGACACGCTGCCCTTAGCAACAGGACACCATGTACACTGCAACTTTCCTCCTTTTTTTTTTTTTTGAAGCAGGAGTAATTTCAGTTTTCTGCACCCGCGATGGAATCAATTCAACACCAACTTTTTTGCTTAGTGCCCTGGTGGCACATACAGCAACCATTTTTTACACCTTGAAAAGGTTTTAGCCTTTGGTTTTAGAACACACTAGGGTGTAAAACCTGTTGTGTCTAACCGTTGACTCTGAATCCAGGAGTTTTTCCGTCTTCTTTCACCACTGAAAACGCCTAGTCGCTGACTATTCGCAGATGCGGGTACAACACCCCTTTTCTTTGAACACCTTGAAACCTGGAAACACCTAAAGACTAGCACCCTTTAAAAGATTCTACTCTTTGGAC
This sequence comes from Amblyomma mixtum, assembly GCF_055824585.1. NCBI lineage: Eukaryota > Metazoa > Arthropoda > Arachnida > Ixodida > Ixodidae > Amblyomma > Amblyomma mixtum. The sequence goes on along the minus strand of NC_143012.1, from coordinate 43,138,591 downwards.
AAAGCTTTAGTAGCCTTTAGGGTGTAAAGGCTATTAGTGTAAACTAATTGATTCTAGGTGCAAATAGAATGTTTCAATTCTTTCTACCAGTAAAAACGCGTTTCTGACATTCACTGCCTCACATCGTCGGTTGTTGGGAACCGCTACAACCGTTTCCTCGGAACACCTTCAATAGAGCTCCAGGCTTTGGGCTAGGCTTTGGCATCCTTAATGGTGTAGGAATCATTAGTGTGCGGCCGTCGAGCTGCAGCGTCGTGTCCGCGCTAATAGAAATGTAATGAACTTCCGCGTATAATACGCAGCACCTTCCGCTGTGGCGCATAAGCACTTTCCCGCGCACGACCAGAGCGTTGACCACCTCGGAGAGGACGGCGTGACTGTCGGCGCATTCGGAGCCGGCGTGTTGACCGCGCGGATATAGTATATGAATTCGGCGGGGTCGCACGGAGGGTCGTCGACCACCTCCTTGCGGTGTTATCGTAGAGTTGATGAGATTTCCACCGCGAGAACGTCTTCCTCCGTGCACAACTTAGGAAAGTAGTTCCCAGACCTCGGTGTGTGTTATATATATATATATATATATACATATATATATATATATATATATATATACGTGAAGAAAAACTTTCTCTCTCTCTCTATATATATATATATATATATATATATATAGCTGGCCTTCTTGATGAAAGCCAGCGTCTGGCCGAAACGTCGACCTAATAAATGTTTCGATATGAAGGGATGTTCCTCCTTTTACTTAACTTATAAACAGCGGTCGAGAAAGGTTTTCTTCACGTATATATATATATATATATATATATATATATATATATATATATATATATATATATATATATATATATATATATATATATATATATATTGCGAAGAAAAAGTAGTTTTCTACTATACTATACTACTATAGTATACTATATATAGTTTTTTTCGCAATTTTTCTTCGATATATATATATATATATATATATATATATATATATATATATATATATATATATATTGCGAAGAAAAACTTTTTCGACTGCTGTGTGTGTGACTGCTTTTTTTTTCTTCTGCTTTTCTAATCAATTAGCTTTAAGCGATACCATATTCAGTAATATTCTAAATCGCACAACAGCACAAAATAAATAAATAAATAAAATCCCCTTTGTCGTTTGGTTTGTGTGGCGTTTGCCTTCTCATATATATATATATATATATATATATATATATATATATATATATATATATATATATATATATATATATATAATGCACGCCGTCGGTTGATGGCGTTCTGTGCTCCGGCTCCTATCTTGATATGCTTGCTCTTTCCTTGTGGAAACTTCGGTTGCGCGGGCATTCAGAAGTAGGTCGATCGCTTTCTGCTTATCTTTGTAGGGAAGTCAAACAAAAAAAAGCATAAATTGGGGGTCTTGCGCACGTGCAGACCTGTGAGATGTATACCAATGTCTCGTTCGGAGAAGCCAAGATAGCCGTACGCCTGAGACATTCGGGAAGGAGTAAGGAACTTTCTCAAAGGTAGGAGTAACTGCCGTCAGAAGCGCTGTCGTATACGAATACAAAGAGAGGTACACAGCTTTTCAGGTATTGGATGGAGAGGTACTGGAGAGGTACAGAGCTTTTCAGGTATTTTCAGGTGGTGGCTGCCAATGAGCAATTACTCCCTTATTACAAATTTTATCCACCTTGGGGGATTCCCCTAAACATTTGACCAGCACTGTTCCCACTTCGAGTTATTGATCAATTCGCTCTCGCCCTACCATAAGCTTGCCGTCCCGGTTAGCTCAGTTGGTAGAGCGACTGTTCCGGTGAAGCGGTGGTCCCGGGTTCCAACCCCGGACCAGGACGAATTTTTCTTTAACTACGAGGTTTCTGAGAAAGCTCTATAGCTTTCCTTTGTAGCCGTATGGCTGCGCTTGGGTGGATGCCAATGAGTAATTACTCCCTTATTACAAATTTTCTCCACCTTGGGGGATTCTTCTAAACATTTGACCATCAGGTATTGTTTATTGAAGAAACAATCAAATACGATATATGGATTCTAACCGAGGACTAGCGCATGCCTGGGACGGTCACTGTGTGCGAACTACGCGAACAAGGACGGCTCGAAGTAGGAATGGCATTAGAGTCTTGTGGTGTTCATCGGAAAACCCCAGGGTGAAAGTGATTTTAAATAATTGATGCAGTAATCCCAACAGACTTTGTATTCTCTTGGTTATACGCACTCAGGTGTTGTTAAGTGGAAAACCAGCGGAAATGATGCATTCACAAGCAGAAACAGTACACGCTTCTTCAATACTGTGCTTCTTTTTTGGGCATCTTTCTTTCCAGTCTTGTCCTGTGTACTTCTCCTACTTGTGAATGCGTCCTTTCCGCTGGTTTTCTACTTACCATGCAACAACTGGCCCAACGAGCTACGCTTCTTCATGTGTTGTTGATTGTGATTATTCCTGCGTTCGGACTTTGCCCTGACTGAAATTTCCCCCCAAAGCTAGCTCGGGCGAGTTTTTCTCGCCCGGCTGACTAAGAGCCCACGGCTCCAGTCCATTTGAGGACAGGCGGAAAACTATGCCGTGTGAAAAACCACGCGAAAAATTTTGCAGCTCTGTTCTATCTCTCAAGTTGTTAGAAATCGAAGGGAAGTTCTGTCTCTCGCTAGAAAACCTGAAAACCTCGTTCTCAAAGATGCTGGCCCGAGCATTCCGACTCTGGAGCCGTCCCATGCCAATACTCTGACGTTCTCCTATGCACTCGCCGACGCTGTTTCTGGCACGCCGGCCAATCATGATTGTAGAAGCGACGGGTAACAGGTGCGTGGTACTCTGGTGGCGTTCGATCCTCGATCTGGTGCGAGCTGTAGCTTCGCTTTACAACCGACAAACTTTGTTCGAGCACCTTCACTTGTTTTCTTCTTCCTTGATTGCCTTTTTTCCTTCTTTCTCTATTTCTTTATCTCTATTCTGCTTCCGCACTGGCCGTCGTCTGCGGCGTGCTTTCGTATAGTTCCGTCATTGAATCTCACGGCACGAGCTGTGTCTTTGCTTCAAAGCCAACATCATTTTCTGGGGCTTCTTCTTATTTTCGCTTGTTTGTTTCCTGTTTGCTTGGTTTTCTTTTTCCTTCCTTTCTGTTTATATTTCTGTCTGTTTCCTTCTTTTTCTCCTTTCTTTCTTCCTTTCATTTCAGTAAAGAGCGCCTGCCTAGTGGCCGCAGAAAAGGACCACCACGATGAAGAAGAACCTAAATCGTGACAGAAACTAAGACGCGCGCACACAGAGGTGGCCAAGGGGGAAAAAAACAAAGCTAAGCGTAGGCGCAGTTTACGCTTCTGTGTCCTCTTTTCGTCCCGGATTCGGCTGACCGCAGTTAAAGCGTCTCGGTCAAGCCGAGCTTGCTTTGACTCGACTGGCCGTGCGACGCATTCAGCCGGGTCGGGGCGATCGAAGCCGGTCTGCTTCGGGCACCGCGGTACGAATAGCCCCTCTCGGTCACCCCGTGAGCATCTTTTATTTTCGTTTTATTCCTTCGAGCTTTTCGGTCAGTAGGCAGCGTACGAAGCCAGCCAGCGAATCAGCGGTGCTGTTCAGCTGCCCCCCCCCCCCCCCCACCCACACACACACACACACACACACCCTTGTTTTTCTTTCTTTGCTGAGTGCTTGCGTCTGATAGTTCTTGGGGAAAGAAAAGTGTGGCTATGATACCAGAACTTTGAACTATCGCCCGCAGCGCATTCGTTTTTCAGCATTGTAGCGTTACTTGTGATGTTTCTTCTCTGCACTAATACAGATATTACTGTTCCTTCTGCTACTACTACTACTATTACTGCTGGCCTTTGCCCTGCAGTGGGCGTAGTCAGGCTGATGATGATGACTGCTACTACTACGACTACTACTACTACCCAGACACGTAGCCAGGAATTTTTTTCGGGAGGGGCCCAAGATAATTTTTGGAGATGTGGTGCTGGTAGCTTAGGGGGGGGGGGGGGGGGGGTAAACTTGATTCAAAGTGGCTCCCCCCCCCCCTTTCTTGAAAACGTGTCTGCAGCTACTTCTACTACTACTGCTGCTGCTAGTGCTTCAACAACTACTATTACAGTCACTATTACTACAGCTGTATACCGTGTGACGTCAGCATGCATTCTGGCCGATAAGGACTCACAAACTCATGACAGGAGTACTTCACGGCGTTTACATGCATTGCGCCCGTTAAAGTCTCGGCGTATGGTTTAAACCACGCAATTGATTCTATTACTGAAAGCGAAAGTGTTGCATGCGCCTTGCGTTCTACATTATTTACTTCTTCGTGTCTTGGACCCTGAAGCTCAGTGATACAAGGAGAGTGGGCTTTGAGTTCCTCTCTTTTTTTTTTTGTCTTGAAATAAAATGATAAATAAAACACAGTAAAGACCCGGCTTTCATGCCAGTGAGCGTCAACGCCCACTGATTGATTCCGGTGCGTCTTGTCAACACACGCAGGCGTGGCCGAGGAGAACTGTATCTCTCATCGTCGGTGGAATCAAAGAGGGGGCGAAGAAAGGAACGGAGGCCCATCAACTAAGTAGCTCTCTGACGGAGTGGGACACTGCGGCACACCGCACGCTCTTTCTTCCTAATGGATTACATCCGCACGTGCTCGCACAGACGGATCCGGCTCGGCGGAAGACGAGGGCGAGGGGGAAGGAAACGCTCCAGAGAGAGAGAGGCAAAGAGGCGGAAGAGAGAGAATGAGAAAAGTAACGGTGAAACCAACGGGACCCTTTGCGGCCGGATGAAAGCGTCTTCTGTGTCGTTGTGTCGCTGAAGTACTCGCATTGCTTTCCATCGCAGGGCGTCGTCCAGTTAGACATCTCCGCTGAAGCGGCGGTGATGCCCTGAAATCTGGGTCGAACTCGTCGTCGTTGTAGTCCGGCCTCCGGCCGCTATTGGCGCTGCGGTCGGGTGGCTCCGCGGGAGACTTTTTCGCGACACGCGGTTTTAAACAGAGAGTGCGTGCGCGTTGAGGTGTGGCTTCGACTGTCGTGATTGCTCTTCCGAGCGGAGAGGGCCTCGATATGTCGGGACACCTTACGCGGAAAAAGTTGAGCAGGAAGTTGACGCGTGAGCGGCAGGGGACATGCGCGGGCGCGAAATGCTTCCATAATGGAATTGATTTTACAGCAGCAGCTCACCTCAGGGGAAGAAATCCATTTTTCTGTTGAGCTTTCTAATTGGAGTGTCAAATCGGTCCCAATCGTCTATTTGGAACCAATTAGTTGCGATTGGAATATCCAATTTGTTCCAATTGCAACGTCTCAGTTGCACCTTCCAATTAGTTCTGAATACACAGTCAGAACCAATTGGGCATTTCAATTAGTTTCAATTTATACATTCCAATTGGATCCAATTAGAAACCACAATTGGTCTCAAATTTTTTTTCGCCTGGGACCAAGCTACGAGGATCACAAAACGAGACAACTCGGCTCGCAACAGCTCCCACGTTGTCTTCTGGTGCTCGCCTTTTTCTCTCTCTCTCTTTCCTGTAGTATGAATTACGAAGCGCCGCCGCGATGGCTCAGTGGTTACGGCGCTCGGCTACTGACCCGAAAGACGCGGGTTCGATCCCGGCAGCGGCGGCTGAATTTCGATGAAGGCTAAATTCTAGAGGCCCGTGTGCTGTGCGATGTCACTGCACGTTAAAGAACCCCAGGTGGTCGAAATTTCCGGAGCCCTTCACTACGGCGTCCCTCATAGCCTGAGTTGGTTCGGGACGTTAAACCCCAATAAACCAACCAAACCAAACCAGTTCGTTCCAATTGCAACGACCCAACTGGAGCTTCAGTGCACGTTAAAGAAGCCCAGGTGGTCGAAATCTCCGGAGCCCTTCACTACGGCGTCCTTCATAGCCTGACGTTAAACCCCCATAAACCATAATCCACGATTCGTTCCGAATACGCAATAGGCACCAATTGGACATTTCAATACGTTCCAATTTGTACATTCAAATTGGAAACTCCAATTGGACTCAACGTCTATTTTCGCCTAGGACCAAGAGAAGAGGACCACAGGACGACACAACTCGGCTCTCATTTCATTTCCTCTTTATTTCCTTTCCTTTCGAAAAGGTAAGAGCCGGGACTGAAAGCTGTAAAAACAGCTTGACAGGGGCCCCGGCCCCCTACATGGTGGCACTGCAGCGTGTCGGAAACAGCATCACCATAACAAAGGAAAAATAAATACAGATACATATTACAGAGGCAGCATAGTTCAAGCGCAACAAATAAATACAAATTCAACATTGCAAGGCAAACAATGTAACGCTTCAGACACAGAAAAAAAGAAAACAAAGAAAAAAAACAGATGAAGTACAATGTGTTGGACATTCTGGACACAGTATGTAACGAATTGAAGCGACAGTAAATTTCTACAAGGGACATGTGTACAATAATTACAGCACAGAAAACGCCTCACATTACAAGATCTAAGACAACTATAATAATTTCTGCCGACAGAACAGACTAATCGTGTGTTTAGGTTCGCATGCTGGATCGAAATTCGACGACTCTAAACTATTGAGTAATGTGGGAGTAATATATTTCAAAGATTGCGTATGGTATGAGGTGCGAGGTGTAGGTACAAGCCATTTTTCCTTGTGCCTCGTAAGGCGAGGTCTGGCGTTTTCTTGTAGTTGGGCTAAAGATATTAAAAAATTACTTTTTTCTTTCACAAAAGATTTATATATTAGCATTAACCTATAGTTATATAGGCAAAACACTGGGAGAACTTTATATTTCTCAAAAAGGGGGGCCGAGTGATGCAAAAAAGACACATTAGCGATATACCGAACTGCTTTTTTTTTTAAGTAAGTGCAGTTTTTTTAAGTCAGTCATACCAGTCGTGCCCCAGACAATAATACAGTACTGAAGAAGAGATAATACTAGGGAATTATAGAGAATAATTTTAACCTTGGTAGGCAAAATTTCTCTCAGTCTCGCAATGACACCAACAGCACTGGATATTTTCGATTGAAGGTACTCAACGTGTTTGTTCCAAGTTAAATGCTTTGAGAAATGAACACCAAATACTTTCACTGTATCGACTATTTGAATGCGATCTGTACCTAGACGTAGATTCAATGAAGTCAGCTGATGTTTTCCTTTTGGTGAATATAAAATTGCTTGTGTTTTAGACGGGTTTATCCTTAAACAGTTTGCGTTAACCCATTGGTGTAAATCGCCAAGCGCTTTATTCGACAGCAATTCAATGTCTGCTTCTGTCTTGCCCTTAACAAAAAGCGTCGTATCATCTGCGTATGAGACAAACTGAGCGCTGTCTGTGCATCGAACATTGTCATTGACATAGATGATGAATAACAGTGGGCCAAGTATGCTTCCTTGCGGGACTCCAGTTGATACAGCCAGCACGGAAGATTTACTGCCATTTATGTCAACGTACTGAGTTCTATTTTCAAGGTATGACTTAAGCAGTGTGTGAGCAATGCCGCGGACTCCGTATCTATGTAGCTTGGAAAGAAGGATTAAATGATTTACAAGATCAAACGCTTTCGTAAAGTCGATATAGATGCCTGCTATAATCTCTCTTTTGCTAAAAGCTTCTAAAATGATCTCTTTTTGTGCTACAAGGGCCGTCTCTGTTGATCGGTGCCGTCTGAAACCATGCTGAAAGTCAGAATACAAACTGTGTTGCGAAAAAAATGAAGAAATTCTTATGTGTAATATTTTTTCGATTCCCTTTGAGAAAATTGGTAATATGGAAATTGGACGGTAATTGCTTAGTGTACCTTTATCCCCATGTTTAAATATGGGTATTACACGAGCGACCTGCATTTCTTTAGGAAATATGCCTGTAGATAAAATTAGGTTATAAATATGAGTGATAACTGGACAGATTTGGTCAAGAACGTACTTTACCGGGATCACCTGCATGCCATTTGAGTCTTGAGCTTTACTGTTTTTTATAGCATTCATGGAAGAATAAACTTCTGAGCAGTTTGTGGGTGCAAGAAATAGTGACTGACTGCTGTACATTTCCGGCAGATACCGGTCAAAGTTGCCCATACTATTATTACTACAAACCTTAATCTGATTAGATTGTTGAATGAAAAGAGTATTGAAAGCGTCGGCTAGTTCGTTGCCAGAAATGCACACTCCATGGTGCTGGAAATTATCAGGAAAAGCCTCTGAACCATCAGCTGAGAGCAGGGGTTTCAGTTTTCGCCAGACTACATCTGACCGCAGAGTAGTCTCGTTCCAGAAAATGTTAAGAAAATAAAAATTCTTCGCTGCCTTTAACTTTGTGTTTAGGCTATTTCTATATGCCTTAAAAGCAGAAAAATCATCGCCACTTTTGTTCTTTATGAATCGAGCATATAATGCATTCTTGCGTTTAATCATGCTTAACAATTCATGCGTTAGCCACGGCTTGCGCGCTTTCGATGGTTTTTTTACACGGCACAAAGGAAAGTGGGCATCATATATGAATCTGAACACAGCTATGAAATTAGAGTATGCAACATCGCTACTTGTTGCTTTGTAAACGGTGTTCCAGTTTTCTTGACTAATCGCAAAACGGAAAGATTCAAGATTGGTGGGAGTGATGATCTGAACAAGATTGTTTTCTTTACATTTTTTTCTTTTTATTTGACGAGCCTTGTCAGCTAGCATAAATATTCCTGAATGATCGCTGATACCAGTGTATACTGTATCCGCGGTTATTGTCTCAGTATTAATGTTTGTGATGAACACATCCAGCAAAGAACTGCTATCTTGAGTGACACGCGTGGGTTCAGTTATAACATTTATGAAACCATATGACTGTATTAAAAGCTGAAATTCTTTCTGGCAGTGCGTACGTGTAAGCATGTTAACATTCAGGTCTCCTCCCAAATAAAGGTCCAGACTGTTAACTAAAGTGTGTTCTAGAATTTTGCTAAAGAAAGCCAGAAACTTAGTAAAATCACCAGAAGGTGGTCGGTACATGACCACAAAAATGCTTTTTTGGTTGCTCAGGGTCAGCGCCTCATAATCAGAATTCATCTGGCAGAATTCATCTGGTGCTCAGCAGCACCATCTCTGTATCTCTTTTCCTATGTTATGAATTGCGAAGCGACCAGTAATCATCATCATCATTAGCCCGACTACGCCCACTGCAGGGCAAAGGCCTCTACCATGTCTCTCCAATTAACCCTGTCCTTCGCCAGTTGCGGCCACCGTATCCACGCAAACTTCTTAATCTCATCTGCCCACCTAACTTTCTGCCGCCCCATGCTACGCTTGCCTACAACTACTACTACTGTTATTGCTGCTTCTGCTGCTGTTACTACTACTACCACTACTGCTGTTATTGCTACTACTACTACTACTACTACTACTACTGCAGCTGATGCAGTATACCGTGTACCAGTATTATCATCTTAAATGTGTATTATAATGGTTCATCATCATCGCAATCATCACAAAACTATCAGCCGATTTGAATACACACTGATGAGCAAAGGTCACACCAAGTAACCTCCAAAGCGCGCTAGCGCCAACCTCGCCCACTTTATTCCGGAGAATCTCTCCTGGCTGGAATAAACAGCACGCCAGCACGCCCGCTGTTTACCCCGAAGCGCACCGCGCAGAAAACGGAACAATGAGCAGTGGCGGATAACACTGCATAATGGCTTTCATCCCACGTTTATTGCTTCCTCCCGGGAAACGAGTACACGCCGGTATCGAGTCATAAAGAATAAGGTAACAGAAGAAGCGCCGCCAGTTTCCGTGTTGCTGCGTGGAAAGGTCACAGCGATATAATCGGCTTAGCTCTGAGCCTGGGACAGAGAAGCGAGATTTATACGCCGCAACCCGGTGAAAACCGGATGACCTTTTAATGGAACATGGTGGAACTATGTGATGTTTCTTTTTACTGAATAGAGTCTTCTCGTCGATTGTCGTTTGGTGTGTGTCGGATGCTGATAGTGCTAAAAAAAAAAACAGTACGCGTTAAAGGTGCACTGAAGAGGAATCTGTACTTGTCTTTTTGCCGCGGGAACTCGATCTGCACGTTCCTAGCATTGTTAGAAACTGCGACTTATTGCCCTGTATGGCCGATTTCCCAAATTAAATCGAATTGACGGCCGGCTCCCGCCCTTTTTTTTTTTTAATTCTGCCTCGTACGGTGGGCGGAGTCGACCAACGCGTGGAGTGCCTTTCAGCCAGTCCCGTGGCGGCTTGCCGCTCTGCCATCGGCGGAGTAATACGTAGTAGTCCGTAGTAGCAAATAGTCCGCGCGTATTTTTATTTCTGCGGGCTTATTTTGCGGCTATATTATCTGCGAATGAAACTATTTATACATGGAAACCTAAAAAACAAAATAAAGCGAAAGCAAAGCCTTTACGGAGCTGGCTGAAAGGAACTTCACGCGTTGGTCGACTCCGCCCATCGTACGAGGCAGAATTCAAAAAAGAGGGCGGGAGCCGGACGTTAATTCGATTTAATTAGGGAAATCGGCCACACAGGGCAATAAATCGAAGTTTGTAAGAATGCCTAGGAACGTGTAGATCGAGTTCCCGCGGCAAAAAGACAAGTTCAGAATCCTCTTCAGTGCACCTTTAACTGAGACTCAGTGCCTCATTCTGTCTGCCCTAGTTCTATTGTCAGTCGTCCGCGCTGAGCGCCTGATCTTGGACATAAAGCCTTGTCTATTCACGCTCTAAGCACGTATACGCCTAAATGAGAGGGAAATAAATTAAGCTGCCCTCTAGCGCACTCTCTTTTAAAAAAAAGGTAGGGCTCTAAAGGACATGTCGCTCTCCTTTTACTCCTTTTTGTCTAGAGTGCAGTATCCGTCGTGATGGCTTAGTGTAACGTTCGGCTGATGGGCACGGCGCCTGGTTCGTGGTTTATCTCCCGGCCGAATTTAGACTGAGGCTGTCATGGGCGTAATGATGATGATAACAATCATCATCAGTCCTTATAGACTCTATTGCCTTCCTATACATATTTCCTTTCGCCTATTCATGGTCTACATAAAAAAAATTGTTCGTCTTCATTCTTTCCACGAGCTATAACAGAGTAGGATGATCTGCCTCCAGCGGTTTTTTCCTCGGAAAATTTTGAGTGTGCTTTAACCACTGTGTTTCAATCTTGATGCGCGCTTCAGGTTTATTTGTGATACAGTTGTGATTCTTTTTGCACAAGCGCAGTTCCGTATTCAACTTTTTTTTACTGTTTATCGCTTTTGCAGGTAAGCATTTGTTACTAATGCACGATCTTATCATAATCTTGTGCTGTTGATGTGTGTGTGTTCTTTTTTTGTGCTCTTGATACGACGTTGTGCAAGCCATTTTTTTGAACCAAACTCACGTTTGAAGTATGCTTCTGAAATGACTGCTATGTAAACTTCGTATCTGTATGCTCCCACCTGCTTGGTCGTCCGAGACTGCAGTATCTCCCAAGTAAATAAATAAATAAATAAAGTCTAGTAAAATTGTGCGACCATAAGTCTATAGATGGTCTATAGAATATTATTGCCTTTAGACTAGTGTATAAAATTTTTTTGACGTAAGCAAAGACGCAGTAACGGCCTCACTTATCGGTGGACACCTCAACCGCTCCGCGAGGGAGGCAGGAAAGAGGGAGTGAAAGAAAGAAGAACGAAATAATCATGGGAACTGCAGGCCTCCGGAATCATTTCGGCCACCTGGGGATGTTTAAAGCTTGCGCTCACATCGCACTGCGCACGTGGGCCTTTTGCGTTCCAATAAAAGTGCCGGTGAACCGAGTTCCAGGTGGTCGACATGATGGGGAGTTTTAGCACAGCAGAGACGCATGTGCCTGCCGCGCACCTGCCCCTGCGCGTAAGGAGCAGGCATCATGGTATACTCTGGTGTGAACCCTTCTCAGATTTAATGTTCTGGGTACGGCCATATTGCCATTGGGTTATGGCAGCAGCGTTCCGATTGGAGGATTTCACACAGGCAGCTTACTGCGCGTGCGCGGAACAGCCCAGAATGCACGTGCGCTTAGTCAAGTTGCAAACCGTGCAAAAAGTCTACGCGTCTGCAGGAATACGGTTATGTTGTGCTAAGACTCTCTATTCAACCGAAGGCCTCTTCTGCGGCGTGCCTCGCAAGTTGCAGTGTTGCATTAACCCTTGACTATTCATTAATAGCTACCTACATCACCAAGACGAGATATGTAACCCTGGAAGCAAATAAACTCATGGGGCTACAAGGTAGTGGAGCTGATTCGAAGAGAAGGCCCAGGTAGCGGGACATATCAAATGGATAGCGGTCGGGTAGTGGGTTAAAATGATAAAACTGTCATGGCTGACACGGGAGAGCGCTAAACTGGTGGTGAGGTACACTGATACGACTTCAGTGGCCTAAAAGAGCTGACTGCAATGACAATGATGTCGATGAAATTCAACCAAGTGCTTACTTAGCCGGTTAATGCGTTTGTCCAAGAGTACAACACGGGTCAGGACAGCAGCAGTGCACAACTCAGGCGCTGTACAAAGGACAAAATGGGCGCCTTGACACTCCACCGCTGTCGTCCCGTACCTGCGCAGTCTTGTTGTAAACTTGTGGCCTTATTATGTTCCTTGCGTGGCTGTGACCACACTGCGACATCAGGAGGTAGTAAAGGCGCTGGACATGAAAACGCGTCAACGTCTTGCATTACTATGAAAACAGGACTAGCGTTTCTAGTTCTTTTGGCTGCCACATCGTGGCGCATGGCTTTTAACTTTCAAAAATAGTGTGCTGACGTCATCCGTGACTTAAGAAAGAAAGAGAATGGTCGAGCGGCTGCAGAACAGAACGTGGCAGACCGCAAGGCTTAGCGGTATTGGCTGGGCGCTGTCCCGAATTCCTGGTGACTTTTTTTCAGCGCTTTCGTCTTGTCCCTACCCAATAGACACTGAAACTTCATTCTACATCCCTAGGACGTCTCAAACGTCCGCAGGATGTCCAGTAGAGTTTCAGTGCCCATTGGGTACACTCTAAGCAGAAAGGAGTAGAAAGCCAGCAAGCTACCCTCTAGTGCACTCCCTTATAAAGGAGTGCGCATTGTGCACTGGAGGACAGACTACTACTTATCAAATCTTACTTATCAATACTAATCAATCTACTTATCAATCAGCTTATCAATACTTATCAATCTACTTATCAATACTACTACTTACTACTTAGACTACTTATTAGAAATCTACTCCACCTTGGGGGATTCCCCTAAACATTTGACCAACAGGGTATATTTGTGTTCGGAGTGTACCCTGTCTTGCTGTTGTGACAGTATTCAGTTCCTTCTGTGTTCATGGCTATGTGTTTCTGGTATACAGCGAGCACTCCTGCAGACTTCGTGTTTGGGAAGCCAATCGCGCACTCAGGCACGCAGTTCGTGCGTGTATGTTCGCGGCAGACGTCGATGGCACGCGAACCCGCCTCGTCTAGCGTGAAGGACGGGCCGCTCCCGCACGCCATGTGTCGTGCGCGAGAGCTAGTCGGCCGTGGCTCGCCGAGGGAGTTCAAGGGCGAGACCCGTAGGCCCGAGGAGGCGAGGAGTCGCATGACTGTGCAACGTATAAGGAGGGCACGTCCTCTCATTGAGTCGTGTTCTAAAGGGCTCCGTCTTGGCCGAGGGCGTCGGGCAATTGCGGTTTCGTCCTCTGACGTGATATGACGGTTGTTTCATGAAGACGTCACGGCATTTTGTAATGTGTGAACTTGGTAGACCACTACTAGCTGGCAGCAATCGTGGTTCTCGTTATTGCACATTCGAAACAGAAAGGAGTAAAAGGACCTCTCCTCTAACCCACTGCCTTTTATGAAAGGTAGTGCGCTAGTTGGTGCAGCATTTTTGCAATGGTATACCGTTAACTGGCGAAACGACACAGCGACGATGAAAAGAACGACGAAACAGAACGAAGCGCTCGTTCTGTTTCGTCGTACTGTTCACCGTCTCGGTGTCGTTCCGTCAAAGTTAGCACTTCCATGGCAAAAAAAAAAAAGCGCTAGAGGAGACAGATTACTCTTTTTTTACTCCCGTATAGACGTATTCGTGCTTCGAGTGCACCGATAGATGTTAAGGGGTCCAGAGCTCTTCCCCTTGCTAAAAAAATTACCGACGATTACGTTACTTCCTAATGCGAAATTTGAGCGCAGCAAATAAGCTGTTTCACCTTTTCGATAGTGAGTCAACCCCAGCTGCGGAGTTGGTTTCAGGGACAACGCCGCCGATGCCGACACAAACAATATGATACCCTCGCTTCCGCAGCGCTAAGAACCAGGTCTAGCCGTGGGAAGGTGGTCACGTATTCGTCGACGTGCCGGGGCCTACGTGAAATAACCGGCGCGTCGGCAACTGAAGAGCACCCTATCCGCCACACAAGAACAGGGGGGGGACCCTTTCCTCCTCTTTCTGCATGGCGGCGACGGTGTTCTATGCAGTCACGTTATCTTGACTCTCTAGCGGCGTCAGCGGCATCCAGCGGTATCAGTCGGTCGCTGCTAGCGCTGGGGGGATGAAAGGGGGGCGGAGCTGGTTACGAGGCCGACGACGACGCGAAACCCAGGAACGGACGCCAAAGAGCTGCGCTCTAAAATTCCTTAGTCACTCTGCACACAGAGTTTGGATAAGCTATGAACTGTCTGCAGAGGTTTTTGAGAGGGGTAACACCGCCATGCAGCCACGAAGATCCGAATGAAATTCTGGGCACGACCTGCGGCCAGGTGGTGGTGGTGTAAACTTTATTGGCCATGACAAATTACAGGTGGGGGGCAGAGCCCCCCTCATGGCCTGCGGGAGTGGCCCACACAGTGGGTTCCTCCCTTACAAATGGTGTGCCAGACCCTGGAGGGCCAGCCTGTTAGAGGCACTGGTGATGGCGAGTCGTTGGTCTTGGAGTGCTGAACTGGACATGAGCTGTTCCCAGTAAGTGAGTGCCACCTCTGAGGGAGGGGGGTGCGGGTAAGTGGAACAGGCGAGCAGAACATGCAGAAAGTCGCCTGGTTTGCCACAGGAGGAGGAGAATAGGTCAGGGAAGCGTCCGTGCATGACTATCGGGTATGGGAGTGTGCGAGTTTGAAGCCTGCGCCAGAAAGTTGATTGCGTGGTTGATAGCGAAGGGTGAGGAGGTGCGTATATCTGTCTGTTGGAACGATAGTGTTGTAGGATGTCACTGAAATTTAACAGGCACTCCCCTTCGACGGAGGAGGCGGTGTGCTCACCCGCCCGGAGGGTAAGATCTCGGGCGAGGGCATGCGCCTCCTCGTTTCCGGGTAGTCCGGCATGTGCTGGCGCCCAGATGAGCCAGGTCTTGGATGAAATTCTGGGCACGACCTGCGGCCAGGTCTTGGAAGTAGCAGATCGTGGTGCCACCTATGGGGTTGCCAGGCAGCTATTAGTAGCGTCCCGTAACTTCTTCCTCCGCGCTCTACATGATTTGAGCGCAGCTGTAAAGTTCACCTGAATGCCACAGGCGTCGTAGCTATCGGCTACCATTCGACTAATCAGAGTGCTGGATTTTGACACGTAATGCCGTTCAGGTGCGCCAGATCCGTGAGGGACATGTGGAACCTTGATGTGGGTGTCCTCTGGGGTGCTCCTTTACAGTCACATGGTCCAAACTGGCCTGGGAGTTGGCCCAGTTATGAGAGCTTAGATATTACAGCTATTCTGTTCCGTTTTTATTTCATTTGCGTTCCTTTCGGCCTCGTTCAACAGCTGGAACGAAGCCGTGCCATCGCTATCGAATGGTGTGCCGGACGATTAGAAATTGAGGCCTTATGAATTTAGGCCTTTGGTCGCAGTGTTCTTCTTATCGCTAATTCGCCTGCGGCCCAAGCAGATCTCCGCCGAAACGTTCACGTTCTAAGGAAAACATCGTTACTTTAACTCTGTCCCCTTACTGAGCCTGCAATAAATATCAGACACATAGTACAACTGGGCTGTTAAGCTCGACTGCAACCTTCTATGGCCTGTTCCACAGTTAGATGGCATTTAACTGTCGCCTCTCAAGTGCTGCGTAGCCTGTCGTAGACACTGCGACAAGATTCAAGAGCCCGCCGAAACAGCTTTGGAAGGGGGAGGGGACGACAGCCTGCAGCAAAGCCACGGCGGTCGGTTCATCAGGCGTCTTTTCTTCACTCTTCTAGTATACCCTACACCTCGTACGCGTTCCTTTTACTCGCGGTGGTGCCGCTTTTAGGAGCCATCAACGCCTCTCGTCGAGGCCGAAGAGAGAAAAAAAGAAAGGCACAGCGCTCAGTAACGTTCGTCCTTCTCCGCACTGAGGAGACGAGGAGGGTGAGTTTGGGCGAAGAAGATGCGGCAAAGGACGCGAAAGCCTGAAAGGAAGGCCCCACGATGTCTCCTCCGCACCTCCTCCCCTCCAAGCCCGGCCTTCTCCGGCGGTTGATGGTGTTCCCAGCCGGCGCGGTGTCCTCGATCCTCACCACAACGACGCCGGGCGAAGCGGCACGGTCGTCGGGATATCACGCGTTCGGCTTCTTTTAGAGACGTGCCCGTGTGTGTGGACGCCCCGTGCATTGCCGCGTGTGGCTTTCTTCTTCTTCTTCTCCTCGAGGCAATATTGTCAGGAAGAGAAGGAAGTGAGGGGAGACATCGTGGCGTCGGATCTGACTGCACCGCCGCGCCTAGAGAGCTGCGCAGTTGCGTGCAGTGGGGGTAGCTCTGATAAAACGTGTGGTCGCGGGGTAGACGCGTAGTCTCAGTCGGTCGCTTTCTGGAGGCGACGCATAGGGATAGGGGCGATGCCGTTTTGGCACGTCTCGACGAAGCGCCCGACACGTCCTTGTAGAAGTTTTCCCTGTGATATTTTTTTATTTTCATGCCCAGAAATTGTAGTTAAGGGCGTTTTTTTTTTTTTAGGGGAAATCGTATATTAAGGCAATTTTTTGCGCGTATGCCAAGGTTTCGTCGTAATATTCAATGTATGCATAGATCCCTCCTCGGAACTCTTGCAGTTTTCTGCTATTTACTGTCAAAACTGCACCCTATTGGTATTGTATGGCAGTCTTGGGTACTCGATGCGAACGCAAAGCAACTTTTAAAGCGAGATTTGCTACCCGTTGCAAGATGGGACCATTCTCATCGATATGTTCATAAAAAAGTGTCTTACAGTATTGTGAAGTTGCCTCACAATTAATTAAAAGTGATCTCCCAGAAAACTGGACTGTAGTTGAAACATTGTGTCAGGCACCCTTTGGTCTTGGATAACAGGGCAATAGGCAGATGCTCTATGCCTGACGAGGGCCCTGTCACACATACACTGCTCAATGCTTGAGGCAAATAATAAGTCTGATGATCACAATTTCTGAGAAAAAAAAGAACAGGAAGACAGACGACAGTGTAGGGATTAACCATGCACTAACCCGTACTGCCCAACCACTCCGCATAAAGTACTCTTCATCAGTTTCAAAGACAATTCCTTTCGTCGCAGCGTTGACGACCGGACCTCTCTCATAACTAATTCCGGCTGCTGTTCTCCACAATCGTCATCATTATCACCATTGCATCCATTTCAGGAAGGTAGTCTTTCTCCTCCAATGATTCCTTTCTTGCGCTAGCCTCGGCAACTTTATTCCTGCAAATTTTATTAGCCCATGAATCTATCTGACCCTTGATTGTTATGGTTTACGCTTTCCTGGTTTCAATGCTAAAGCTTTATATATCTAACCGGCAACAAAACCCGGCGTTGTCGGCCTTGGCCGTCAGCAGTGGTCCCAAAAATCCCAGATGGCGTCACCAGGGTATCAAAGAAAAATAAAATTTATTGCGAAAGTGCAGGGAATTGAACCCAGGACTTTGAGAGTGCGAGGCGACCACGCAACCTATGGGAATATATTTATTAGCTTTTTTCCGTGCTCTAAAGATAGGCCGCAAGGCGGCGTTTCTTCCTGGCGAGCAAAAGTGAAGAAGTACTTGAAACTGGGCTTGTTGGTGCATATTCGTTAAAGACATGAGAGCGCAAAACGGGGACACGGACGAGGAAGGGAACAGGACGAGCGCTGCACTTTCAACAGGATTTATTCAGGGAAGAATGTTTAAATAGCCTTTGCTCTTATCCATGCTCTTGATCGCAGACAATCGCCTCTCACAGATACGCATCAAGAAACAGCATTTCACTGTGGCGAAGAACAACTGACGTGTCACTAATACAACTATCACCTCGCTTCTTGATATAGAAGGCTTCCACAAGCTCACGTTCAGTCCTATCTCGGCTTTTCAATAGCACTTTGCAATCATATAGTCGAGGCTTGCAGGCTACACGCTTCTCTTTCGAGCAGGCTTGGCAGTGGTCTGGAAGATGTCCTCTCTTGTTTAAAGAATTCTTGTGTTCAAGCAGGCGCTCATTAAGACAACGGCCGGTTTGTCCAACGTACACCTTGCCGCATGTAAGCGGGAACTCATAGACTACTGCTTTCTTGCAGCCGACATGTGGCATTCGGTGTCTGATGGTGCACTCTTGTACTTTTGTTCTTCCAATCCGTGAACACATTCCGGCGAGTTTTCGCGGCGCTGAAAATACCACATCGACGCCATACTTATTGGCCACCTTCTTCAGGTTATGAGATGTGTGGTGTACGTAAGGTACAACTTCCGGCCTTGCCTGCTTTTTTTCTTGAGGTCGGTTGTTTTCCTTGCTGCCCTTCAGCTTTTTCAGCAAGGTCTGCGCCACGGAGAGAACCAGGGAAGCCGGGAAGCCTGCTTTCTGCAGCCTGGACACCTGGGAAGCATAGCTTGCGTGCATGGCATGGTGGCAAGACTTCTTTAGTGCGGAAGCTAAGCACTGGGAAGCGATAGCCCTCTTAACGGTCTTAGAATGGTTCGAATGGAAAGGCAACAAATCTTTCTTTGCGCGTGGACAGTACTGCCAGCAAACGTGTGAAGGGTGGAAGGTTAGGGTGAGATCTAAAAACTGTAATTTGTTATTACTGCTAGGCAGTTCGTGTGTTAAGGTGAGACCCATGCTATTCCGACCAAACGTACCTAAAACATCAGCTACTGCTTCGTCAAAAGTAAAATCGTTATCTGCCAAAAGGATCAGGTAATCGTCGACATATCTAAAAACGTGGACTATACAATCCGTGTCAAGTTCTTCACTCAAGGAGCGGTCAATCTCAGATAAAAACATATTACAGAGTACCGGGGCGACACACGAGCCAATACAAATGCCCCTTTTTTGTAGATACGTTTGGTCATTAAAGTCAATAAAAGTGGCCTTGAGATAAAACTCAAGTAATGACAAAAAATTGTCCACATTCAAACCGGTAGCGTTTTGAAAAGCAGTGGCTCCATTTCTGTCAATGCAATTACGCACTGCAGAATAGAGATGTACATGCGGAACAGAGTAGAAAAGATCTTCTACATCAATAGAAAAACCAGAGCTTATGTTCCTATGAGTCTTATGAGCTTATGTTCCTATGAGTCCTATGAGTATGGGAGACCAAGAATCCAGGACGCCACGATGTGATAGTCTTGGGAGGAGCCGAACTCCCGGAAGGAATAGCAGCAGTCCTAAAGGAAGGACCAAAATTCAGCGTACAAGCCAAGCTTAAGCCACACGAATGGCTGGCCCTCAACCGACGACTGGCCAACAAAACAACGAAGGAAAACCAGGAAAGGTGCCTCTTGGACGGCGTCGACACCCTCACCAGGTCAGTCAGGGTTCCAAACCCTCCCAGCCATCGAGCTGATCCCACGGCGAAGGTCGTTTCGTTTTTTAGAGCGAAAGATCTGCAGCTCGTGCAGGCAGACAAAGAAGGCGGTTTTGTGGCAATGCCGTCCGGTTTATTCAACGAAAAGGCAATAGAAGCAGTGAAGAAGAATTTCAGGTCCGTGAAAGTGAAGACGACGCAAATGAAAAAAGATGCAGTGTCGTTGTGTGATGAGCTGCAACTGCAGACACTAGCCAGGGCCATCAACAAGTCTGAAAAGAGCAGCCTTTCGGTTTTTTTCGCCGCCAAAACACACAAGCTTGAAATGCCTTTCCGGACTATAGTAAGCGAAAAGGAAACTTGGCAACGACAAATCAGCCAATTTTTGCTCAAGCACCTGAAGACTTTGGAAGTAGAAGACCCCTTTGCAACTAAGAACTCGGATGACGTGATAGCCTTCCTTCAGACTCATAGGAACATAAGCTCTGGTTTTTCTATTGATGTAGAAGATCTTTTCTACTCTGTTACGCATGTACATCTCTATTCTGCAGTGCGTAATTGCATTGACAGAAATGGAGCCACTGCTTTTCAAAACGCTACCGGTTTGAATGTGGACAATTTTTTGTCATTACTTGAGTTTTATCTCAAGGCCACTTTTATTGACTTTAATGACCAAACGTATCTACAAAAAAGGGGCATTTGTATTGGCTCGTGTGTCGCCCCGGTACTCTGTAATATGTTTTTATCTGAGATTGACCGCTCCTTGAGTGAAGAACTTGACACGGATTGTATAGTCCACGTTTTTAGATATGTCGACGATTACCTGATCCTTTTGGCAGATAACGATTTTACTTTTGACGAAGCAGTAGCTGATGTTTTAGGTACGTTTGGTCGGAATAGCATGGGTCTCACCTTAACACACGAACTGCCTAGCAGTAATAACAAATTACAGTTTTTAGATCTCACCCTAACCTTCCACCCTTCACACGTTTGCTGGCAGTACTGTCCACGCGCAAAGAAAGATTTGTTGCCTTTCCATTCGAACCATTCTAAGACCGTTAAGAGGGCTATCGCTTCCCAGTGCTTAGCTTCCGCACTAAAGAAGTCTTGCCACCATGCCATGCACGCAAGCTATGCTTCCCAGGTGTCCAGGCTGCAGAAAGCAGGCTTCCCGGCTTCCCTGGTTCTCTCCGTGGCGCAGACCTTGCTGAAAAAGCTGAAGGGCAGCAAGGAAAACAACCGACCTCAAGAAAAAAAGCAGGCAAGGCCGGAAGTTGTACCTTACGTACACCACACATCTCATAACCTGAAGAAGGTGGCCAATAAGTATGGCGTCGATGTGGTATTTTCAGCGCCGCGAAAACTCGCCGGAATGTGTTCACGGATTGGAAGAACAAAAGTACAAGAGTGCACCATCAGACACCGAATGCCACATGTCGGCTGCAAGAAAGCAGTAGTCTATGAGTTCCCGCTTACATGCGGCAAGGTGTACGTTGGACAAACCGGCCGTTGTCTTAATGAGCGCCTGCTTGAACACAAGAATTCTTTAAACAAGAGAGGACATCTTCCAGACCACTGCCAAGCCTGCTCGAAAGAGAAGCGTGTAGCCTGCAAGCCTCGACTATATGATTGCAAAGTGCTATTGAAAAGCCGAGATAGGACTGAACGTGAGCTTGTGGAAGCCTTCTATATCAAGAAGCGAGGTGATAGTTGTATTAGTGACACGTCAGTTGTTCTTCGCCACAGTGAAATGCTGTTTCTTGATGCGTATCTGTGAGAGGCGATTGTCTGCGATCAAGAGCATGGATAAGAGCAAAGGCTATTTAAACATTCTTCCCTGAATAAATCCTGTTGAAAGTGCAGCGCTCGTCCTGTTCCCTTCCTCGTCCGTGTCCCCGTTTTGCGCTCTCATGTCTTTAACGAGCAAAAGTGAACCCTGGTATATGCGTTGCCTTTCGAATGTATGCTAATGAGTAGGCGTGTCATCAGAAAGGAAGAGAAATATAAAAATGAAATAAAAATAAGAGACAATGCGTTCGCATTCCAAGCACGCAAGTATAGTCTTCAGTGCCCTCGGTAATTTTTGGTGTTCACCCTTATACTGCCTAATAAAACCACCCATCGTCTCTTCCGTTCGTTAGATGTCTTCCTCGAACCGTAGTAGTTCTGAACTTCAAGCCGTTACAGGTCTCCGTGTCTTTTCTGCCTCAAAATACTGTCGTTTTCGTTTCACTAAACGCCGCGGGTAGTCAGAAAATGCGCTGACAGCGTTTCCGTGTGGATTTTCGAACTTGTGTTCGCCATATTATTTCCGGGAAACAAAGTTGCATATCCTTCTATTTTCAGTTAACGCAGAAGAGGTCGCTATCCCTCCCTTCGCCTGGTAGTGCTTTATCGAACGGGTGCCAGTAAACGACCTCTCAGATCGAACTTATTTAGTATGAAGCGTGGGTGGGGGCGGAACTTTCACAGAATAAGGAATAAAAATAAATAAAGGAAAAGAAAAGCCTACACGAGTCTGTCAATTACTGTTCGTCTCTCAGTCTCCAGCAACTGACTATGCAACACAAAGGAAGCGGCTTAGGGTATTAATGCGATGGCATATTAGGAGCCCCATGAACCAAAGTTGCGTCGTGGGTCATAAAATTCGGCCATTGGCTGGAGGAAATTGAGTGATGTCACCAGACCGGACGTGACGTCACTTCAGGCAGAGTCATCTAGAGCTGCTAATTCTATCGCATTGTCAACACATAAGACAACTGCAATGTTTAATTGTTCTTAATTTTGCATTTTTTTTCATTCGGACAGAGAACCACTTGATGAATTGTGCAGAACATGTAACATGAGTAGATGACCGATGGTCTCTTTTTATATCATCCTAAACACGCATACGCCTATACGGGAGGAAAAAGTGAGTAAGATCCCTTTTTTTTTACTTTTATTTTCAGAGTGTAACAGAGTGCATTGTAAGGGAATGCAGACTAACCGACTTTTCAAGAGTCAGCTAAGGAATGGGTGGATGAGGATGGTTTGGTTTGGTTTAATAGGGTTTAACGTACCAAAGCGACTCAGGCTATGAGGGAGGCCGTAGTGGAGGGCTCCGGAAATTTCGACCACCTGGGGTTCTTCAGCGTGCACTGACATCGCGCAGTACACGGGCCTCTAGGATTTCGCCTCCATCGAAATTCGGCCGCCGCGGCCGGGATCGAACCCGAGTCTTTGAGGTCAGCAGCTGAGCGCCGTAACCACTGAGCCACCGCGGCGGGGAGGGTGGACGAGGATGAAAAAGGTCGAGACTAAATGGAGCTTGAGGGGATAGGCTTGTGTCCTGCAGGGGGAATAGTTAGGCTGACTGTGATGATGATAATGATGATGGTTAAGACCGCAACTACGCAGCAGGCTAGTCGCCTTATTTTTCGGACATTCGGCTGTGTACTTCGTTAGAGATGGAAGCTGGAAACTCTGAAATACGCTGGCAGAGCGTACCGAGGCGGTTGCTGCCACTTATGGAGCCCCAGATTACAATATACTCCATCTTACAACTTGCTGCAATTTAGTGGAAGCTACAAGCTGAAGGGCGACGGCTTACAGACCTGTGTGATTGGCTCGCGAGCGTGTGAGAGCAGCGCACCTATGGATTCGGTCTTTTCGCCCGCAGAGCTCACTGTCCAATACAAGATTTGAAGATCCAAGGGACACAGCTATCGATCACTCTTTCATAACATAGTGGATTGATTGATTGATTGATTGATTGATTGATTGATTGATTGATTGATTGATTCATTCATTCATTCATTCATTCTTTCATTTGTATGTCATTTCCATACTTCGCGCATTTCCGAATTAGCTTTATAATTTATAGTGCATTTTTTCCCAGCTTCACTGCCCTAAAATCTCTACATATGTGGATCATTCAGGTATCACGTGTCAGATATTCAAAAAAAAATTCACACTCCGGCATTATTCAAGCATCTGTATCCCGCTCCATAAAGAAACCAAGCACGGCTTCCACGGTGTCCCAAAATAAATACTCCTGAGGCAGCAAACTTTCGCCCTCGACTCTACCACGCTCTACGGTCCCCGCGAAGCTGCATCCAACTGTGCCGCGACGGGAAGCGCGCGCGTTCACTCGGCGAGCTGTCTACGGTGTCCGCCCGGTCACGGCCGACGCGTTTGCCGGCGTCGCCGCCGTCGTCGTCGCTATAGCGTTCGAGGCGCGATCTTCATCGCCGCCTCCCTCAGACGTCTTCCCCTCCCTCTCTCTCCCGTCTGTCTTCTTTTCTTCGCCTCGCTCCTTCTCCACATTTTGTTTTCACTATTTCCTCGCGTCTTTACTTTCCTCGAACGGCGCCCGCGACGCGTCGGTTTATTATCTGCTTCGCTGCCTGGCCGCCACTTTCTCCGTCATGCTCCTTTCTTCGACACGAAGCCAACGACGCCTCCACTCCCCCTTCGTTCCCCCCCCCCGTCAAGCTCCTTAGCGTTGCACGATAGTTATATATCCCTCGCTTCTTTGGAGCATTGCCTTTTGGTCGTGCTCTATGGAGAGGAGCACTCGGAGCCCGTCTGGGGCGCCAAACTCAGGCAAAGGTCACATCCACGCGTACGCGTTCAGAGAACGTAGTCGCCCCGTCGACGACTGAAGCGCACGATCTCCTCCTCTCCCAGAAGGTTACACACAGTCCACGAAGCCATCTTTGGGTGTAAGAGCACTGGGAAAGGCAGGCGAGACGCCTCGGTCATTTCTTCCCACGATCAGCTGATTTGCGTTGCCTGAAAGACATGAATGCACTTTGACTATAGCACGAGGTGGTTATTACGGTCCCAGTTGTAATTATTATCCCCAGAGTTTTCATGGCTTCTTTCTGCACCATGAGCAGAAATTGGAACGAGGCCCTAGAACTGGTCCGTGCAGGTTCGAAAGCACGTAGTGAAGGCGTTTCAGGGTTACTGACTTTAGGGACTGAATCATACGTGATTAGAGTGCCGAAGAACCGAGAACGCCTCGGTGTCCGTCGTCGTCATTCAGGATGTAGGCATCTACACCATTGCAAGGCAGGTATTCAGTGATGGGCCGCTGAAATATCAGTCCGGAAGACAGCGTTATCGGGCATCTTGGTCACAACGCCACGTCCAGTTCATGCTGCCAGGCGTCGAAGTCTCTTTGCAGATAGAGATGGAAAAAATTCGAGTCCATAGCAGCTGTCACAATCTTGCGTGCCAAAATGGCGTCCCTGAATCGTGCAACGAGTGTCATTAGACTTATCACTCGATATGGCAGTGCTCGCACGTAGGTGCTTTTAAGTCCGAGAACCTTCTAATCACGTGGTAAGCGCTTCGCCGGTTCTGACTCGCCTCTGCTGTTAAAGCTGATGAAAAAAGGACGCCTCAATTCTGGCGGCGGACAAACGCGGATTTGTAATTTGAAAGATATATCGGCGCATGTAGGAAATTTGGAGAATATACTTAACAATTTTTAGCGCAATTATAGGCAGGACCAGGAGTGGTGCGACGACGACCGCTGGAACTACTGCCAACTTACTAAGGCTTTTGAACGTCTTCCGTTGTCTCTTTGTACTGGCTTGATGCTCTACTTTTTTTTTTACGATGCAGAACTAAGTCAGCAAGTAGTCTTCTTATTGAAAAATATGGAATATTTTTTTTTGTGTTTCCCGCGTAAGCGCATCTTCACCCGCAGAGGCCTCTCGCAGGCATCGGGGTCATTCACTTACAGCCCCCCTCAAAAATATACAGCTGTAGGGGTTTACTTGCAAGGCCTGCAGCTTGCCCGGTTATGCATCCTCAGCGACCGTCATCTCTCAAACGAAGAATAACTTCGCGTACCGAATCCTCCCAAGCTTTGGACTGCTAGACATGCTAGGGAACCGCGCTAAACAGCTTAGAAGCAGACCCCTTGGGCTGTATACTTTTGACAAAGACTGTATGTTCAGAAAGTGTATTGGGAGTGCATACAATGAGCTGGCAGCCGCCTTGCAGCCTTGACTGCTGTCGGCAGTGCGTTCGCTTTCACTTCCACTGAATTCATCCTTCGTGTAGAACGCTTTCAGCAGGTGGCTTCTGCGCTGACGAGGCGTGACGTCACGGATTCGTTCGCAAGATCGCCCGTGGCACGATTCGCGAACAGGCCCCTACAAGTTACACGCAGCCACTGTGCGAGCTCTCTAGCTTTGCTGCTATTTCGGGTGCGTCTATAGAGTTGTCCATAGTGCGTGCGATGTTGGTGAACGTATTCAGCATCGCGCCGACAGAGTTGTACGTTCTCTGTTTCTCCTCTATCTTGAATGCTCATCGAGACGTGGTGTAGCCTTGGGGCCGTTGCCGATCGCGCCTAATGCTGGTGTCACGAAGGGGGTCGCCGTGTATCTTCGCGTGATTGGCGTGGGGCCTCTTGTGTACACGCCCGGCTCGTTTGTTTGTTTGCACATGCGCCTTCTTTTTTTCGTCTATTGTTCAGCGCCGCACGCTTTTGTTGGAGCTAGCCTTGTTCCTTTGTGCACGCGCTCATGTGTGCGAAGTCCGTGCGGAGTCCGAATGGTTAGCACGTCCCTCAAGGCATTGTATGCGCAGGCACGACGTCTTGTCTAGGCAGTGCGGGATTAGTTAATGCGGAGGCACTATATCGCTATGTGCGCGTCGCCAAAACGTGTCCGCAATTTTGTCCGCATGTTCCTGTCGTCCTAAAAGAGAGATGGAAAAGCTTTGATTGTAACAGTACAGTTTAGGACATTCTCTACCCGAGCGGAAACCGGACAAGAATAAGAGAGGCTTCACGCCTTCTTTTAACATTCCTGCAGGACACTGATCATGAGTCTAAATGGTGACAGCAGGAACGGTCTATGGTCTTCTGTGATTTGATGTGTGCGTAGACGGTGCCTTCTGGAGTGGTCTATGTTATTTTGCGCCTGAGTGCGTGCATGGATGGTGGCTCTGCAATGGACTGTGTTCTACTGTGGCTGAATATGCGTATAGATGGCGACTTCTGGACTGGATAATGCTGTGCTGTGAGTGAATGTGTGCATAGATGGTGACTGCAGGAATAGCCTATGTTCTATTATAAGCGACTGTGTGCATAGCGGGACAGCTGCGACCAGTTTTAGGTCATTATTAACATACAAGTGACGCTACGGTGAACCAATTGCCGGCAGAATAAGCAAGGCTAATTCCACCGTTAGCATATAGCAACTCAACTGTAACGTATAGAGGATGAAAAAATGTCGCTTTGAGGCAAACTTGGTTCATGTGGAGTAATTAGTTTATTAATTAAAGCCGGAAAACTCGCTTGGACGTCGAAATAGGGAGAACATGTCAAAGTGACTCCAAGAACGAACAAGAAAATATGTAAAGACGTAAAAAAATTCAATATGGTTAAGAAAAGAGTATCGAGAAGCTGTCAATGCTTTCGCATTCTTCCAATGCGGGTCGCCGCAGTGTTCTCGAAGTTCTTTTTACAACGGTGGAGGCATGTACGACTTTCTGTGTGGTAGACGACGTCTCCGTCGTCATACGTCGTGACTGTAAACTCTCTCCTTCATCTGCTAACCAGTAATACTGGCGAAGACTGGTGGAAGATAGTCAGTGCGCAGTTAGGCCCCCAACAAAACAGAAACCAAATTGTTTTTGGTCAGCGCGCCCGAGGGAGCCGCTGTTGCGAAACGCGGCTGGCCAGCAGAAACCGTCTGGAGATCAACGCTGGAGAAACGTTGTGCCGACGTATCCAACGCTGGACTTTAAATATTCAGAACATTGTCTCCACGGGCCATAACGCCGTGTACTGTTGGTGCTTGTATATTTCTCTGTATCTTCATGATGTTTTTCCTAGATGTCTTGTTTATAGTTATATTCTTTCCTCTTTCCTTCATATATATCTGCCATATAGTTTTGTTTCTTTCGTTGTTAGAGAGTCTCTTAGGTGTCACCCTTGTGCTGTCTGGGGCTCTCTGTCGTAACTCTTGGTTGTCATGGCAACTGCAGAAGCTTACTCTGTCGCTGCCGTTGCCCTCGCTGCTTTTGTCGAAGTCCTTTGGTCCTTGTACCGGCGTCGCGCCTGTCCTGATTGAGATTGACGAGCAAGATTCCACACCGCCCTTTGACCTTTGCCGGGTTTCACTGCTTCGGAGGTAGTTCAGACGGCCGAATAAATGTATGTAGACCGGCCGTAAGGTGTCTCTTCTTTCGTTGACGCGCTGGTCAGTAGCCAGCCAGGTCCTGCTTCGATCTTTCGGTTGCATGTCTGAAAAGGCAAACAGATAAGGAACGAACGTTATGCTAGAAAGGGGAGGAAGGAAGGAAGGAAGGAAGAAACAAGGAAAGAAAGAGAGAGCGAAAGAGAGAGAGAAAAAAGGAGGGAAAGAAAGAGAGAGAAAGAAAGCGAGAGAGAGAGAGAAAGTAAGAAAGAACGAAAGAAAGAGACAAAGGGAGGGAGGGAGGGAGGGAGGGAGGGAGGGAGGGAATATAGTTGTGCGAGTCTCGCCGGAGAGTGAAAAGTAAAATAACGCTCAGACTTATTGCACCCCCCTGCACACCCCGATTGGGGCTAATAATTGATAGCGATGACTATAAAGACTCCCCCCCCCCTTTGGTTTAGCTCCACTTCAGAGCCCTCATGAATTAAGTACTACTCCGAGGATCAGCCGGATAGTGTTATCGATGGTGAGCACGTGAATGCCTTAGTTTTGAATTACGACATACTACGACGGCCATGGCATTTACAATGGTAGTGTCATTTACAGCTTTTTACAGCTTTCCTTGTAAAATCTGCGGTGCTCAGTAGCACTCGCATAGCATGGCTTAAATGGACACTAAGGACAATCCCATCTGACTGTAATTGTTTTAGTAAGAATTAATTTTTTGGTTTTTCGGTTGTCGTTTGTCGTTTGTCCGGAAGACTCATTTATCGCTGAGAAAAATGGATTTAAATATCTTCCCGCCAGTCAGTTCGAACCTGTGACGTCTACAAAGAAAAAGGATGGGCTGCCAGGGTTCTCATATGAATGGCGGTTAGCATAGCCTCCGGGATGCGAGTTATAAATTGGTGTCGCCGCACGCATTTTACTTGCGAAATCGGCCGGTGATGGCGGCACATGTATTTCGTTTCTTGGTCATTTCTAGCTCACGAAAGATCAGTTTTTAGTGAGAGGGGTCTCTTTGAGATTAGCACAGGGCGGTACACAATGGATACGGGCCGATTTCAATTTGTCCTCAATCTCCCTTTTATATCAAGGTTAATAATGTTTTTATTTATCTATTTATCACCTTGCCCACAGCGCCATACATGACATTTGAGTTGTGGGGCAGGGAGGAAGGAGAACAAATAATCTGTGACCACATAGAAAACACGCTAACAACAAAGAAATGAATGGAGAGGAATAATTCTATCATTAGCACACGTCACAGGGCCTAGCAATTACAGGAAAGCATGCCTTGAATTCTAGAGAAAAAAAAATAATTTTCGCGTAATTGCGTTAGCATATGAACCCCAGCCGTAAAACTCAACAGAAAAGTTTCTGTCGTCAACACACATTTTCTGTAATTTTTCTGACCAAAAACTTCTAGTAACAGCAGTGACAACTGAATTTTGTGTACTTACTACAAAAAAGTACTGCATAAAAATGCTGCGGAACAACAGAAAAACCTGTCGTTACAGAACTACACAATATTGAAGAAGCGTAGCTTGTTGGGCCAGTTGGTGCATGGTATGTAGAAAACCAGCGAAAAGGACGCATTCACAAGGAGGAGAAGTACACAGGACAACGCTGGAAACACAACTGAAAATTCTTTACTTCGCCAACATCAGAACAGGGCGCACATGCGCGAGAGAACCACAAATGCTATCAAAACAGCAAAACACAAAACTGATTAAGCGAGCGAAGAAACATGTGGCAACCTATGTCCCATTCATGAAAGTGTACCCTTAGGTAGCCAAGAAGTACGGTGTTAAGGTAGTCTTTTCTGCGCCCACCAAACTGTCGTCGCTTTGTTCACGTATCTCAAAAATCAGCACAAAAAAGAAATGTAATGTTAAACACCAGAGCATGTTCACCAAATGCACAACCGATGTTGTTTACTCGCTCCCACTGTCCTGTGGTAAGGTCTACATAGGTCAAACGGGTCAATGCGTCAACGACCGTATGAGGCACCACCGCACTTCGCTGCAGCCAGGCAACACAGCAAGTCTTCCAAGACACTGCAACCACTGCAAAGACTGCACCCCTCTGTTCCATAATGTCAAAATCATCGGCCGCGGCAAAACACAGATAGAACGAGAAATCTTAGAAGCTTTTAAAATCAAGCAGTTAGGGACTGAATGCGTCAGCGACAGCTCTGTCAGGTTCACGGCAAAAGAGTACACTTTCATGAATGGGACATAGGTTGCCACATGTTTCTTCGCTCGCTTAATCAGTTTTGTGTTTTGCTGTTTTGATAGCATTTGTGGTGCTCTCGCGCATGTGCGCCCTGTTCTGATGTTGGCGAAGTAAAGAATTTTCAGTTGTGTTTCCAGCGTTGTCCTGTGTACTTCTCCTCCTTGTGAATGAGTCCTTTTCGCTGGTTTTCTACATACGAACTACACAACGTTTTGTCGTTTTGTTTTTTTTTTCTTTTTTAACTGGGACACTAAACCAGCAACGATGAAAATGTGTTGTGTAGTGTCCATGACAATATTGCCCTGTTGACTCACTACTGGCGCACGCACACACCCACGCGCGCGACACTATAGTCGGATACAACTTAAGTCTGCAGTGAAGCTCCTCCCACACTCAGACTCCGCGCACAGAATTCCTCCACGACGAAAAAGTAGTCCGCTGCTTAAATGTTTCTTGTTACCTAAATAACAAACTTATCACACGAAAAAAATTATGAGCTCTAGGATTTTGACGCTTGGATTGTTTGATATAGTCAAGCATTAAAAGGCTTATTTCGTTTACTGTTGCGACTGGCCAGCGAAGTAATACAAATGCCGCGGACCGTCGCCCAGTGTTAGCAACTGCTGTTTTTTAAAGTTGTATCCTACTATAGTTAAAATTCCTATTTTAATGCAACCACTCTCAAAAGTAGGTTACACCCACCACCATGGTGTGTCTAGTGTCGTTCCTCCCCACACTGCCTAATGGCCTCAACCCACTTCCAACCAGCGCAGTTTCGTTTTCAATTAAACGGCGCTTTCATCGGTTGCTCCAGCCCGCGCGCGGCCATTGTTCCTGAGCGCAAAGTCCCCCCTTCCTTTTCATTCACTTCTTTTGTCCCACGTTCAGAGTCCCCAGCCT
This sequence comes from Amblyomma mixtum, assembly GCF_055824585.1. Taxonomy (NCBI): domain Eukaryota; kingdom Metazoa; phylum Arthropoda; class Arachnida; order Ixodida; family Ixodidae; genus Amblyomma; species Amblyomma mixtum. The sequence goes on along the minus strand of NC_143012.1, from coordinate 43,107,630 downwards.
TGTTTATATACGCCGTGCCAGCGTGAATCCCCTGGAACTTTGTTATCTACTTCCGTTTTTCTAAGTCGCTTGTAGGTGAAAAGAATAATGAAATACCCAAGCTTCTTCCTGTTCGAGCTCGCGTGCGGGCTTAGGCTGCCAACGACCGAGAGGAAAGCTGTCGCCAGTGTTCCGGCCTACTCCTCTTCACTTCATAAAAGCTGCCAGTGCATGTTTTATGCTTTTCCGGGGATTTTTTCGCCTATTTCAGCCGAGGCGATTGAGCAACAATGGAGTGCACGTGATTAGGCATTTCTTTCCGGGGTCGTGTGACACATTCTTTAGCAAAGTATTGTGGCGAGGTAATAATTATTTTTTTATTTCTTCCTCATGAATTTAATATCCGCTGCGGTGGCTTTGTGGTTTTGGCGGTTAGTTTCTGAGTTCAGGGGACGCAGCTAGGGGTAGAAAACTTCGTATATGTACCATTGTTCAGCCACTGCAGACACCAGCGCCAATTGCTGCCATAGCGGCCGGAGGAAGGCCACTTGGAGCGCCGTAGCATTGTCATGGCAATGTTTACTGAAGAAAAAAAAACTTCATCTCCGACCGGAATTCGAACCGCCGCCGGCAATTGAATTTCGCGGTGCCTGAATCAATCCAGCTGTCGACGCTTTTTTTTTCTTTCATGGTATTTATTCTGCATGGTTATGTACAGAAAGGATATATATATATATATATATATATATATATATATATATATATATATATATATATATATATATATATATATATATGTGTGTGTGTGTGTGTGTGTGTATATACACAAAAAAAACTATTTACAGAGCAGCTAGGTAGGCGCTACGTGGCACAAACATGATAGAAAACACAACAGAACCAAAAGGCCTGTAAGGATATACAGCGCATCAGGAGAGGAAACTAATCCGGTACGAAGTACAATTCTTTGTAAATGTCCGTTACTTGCGGCAACATCCGGCTAAAATGAATTCTGTGCGAAACAACAGGTTCAACGTTGCGGTCTTGCATGCGCGTTTTCCAAAGGCCATGAAGTCCAATCAGAAGAATCATATCATAGGGTTTCGAGTGAGGTTGGGAAACAATAGGGTAGCGCACACTGTAGGAATTTAGGAGAAAATCTTTCTGAAGCGTCCTCTGCAACACATCCAAAACAAAATCGTGTCTTTGCAGTCTATAAAACAATGATCAACAGTTGAGCCGCCGACGCAGCCTGTCGGGCTGCGTGCATGTGCGCGAATTATTAAGCTTTGAACATCAGTTCTCCTCATATCACCAGGTGTGCTGCCTGCTGAAGTTGTTGAATCCGATACCATAGACGGAGTTTCCAGCCTCTGAAACAGCAGCGAACACGACACGGCGGCCGCGTTTCGATGGACGCGAAATGCAAAAGAGCGCGTAGGTTGTGTGCGATGTCAGTGCACGTCTTAAAACCCCAGGCGGTTTAAATTGATCCGGACTTCTCCACTACTGCGTCCCTCATAGCGAATATGCAGCTTCGGCCCGTTAAACACCGTACATCGCGCCATGAATTTAAAGGGGACACTATAGGGGCAACTTCGTTAAGTTATTGTTTTGAGAAAAAATTGATTCCCTAGCTCTTGTTTGGTATGTGCACGTTTGTCCGGCAGCAAAGGACGCATATGTTCCCGAGAAGACTGTATTTAAAAACCCTCCCGCTATTCCATTACAACTCGTGGTGTCATTACCAGAAGGGCCTGCTTGTCGCCGTTTTGAAGCCAATGGCGGTGTAGCGTAGCCTCCGGGATTCGTGTTTGGAATCTGTGTTGACGCACGCGTTTTACTTACGAAACCGGACGCAGATGGCGGCACGTGTATTTCGTTTATTTTTTATTTTTTCTAGCATATAAAAGCTCCATTTTGGGTGAGAATGGTGCCTTTGTGATTTTAAAAAGCGGTACCGGCTCGATATATTGTTGCTTTAATGATTGAGGAGAAATCGAAATTAGGCCAGATCGTTGGACGGCCACTTTGTAATGAAGAAGAGACTACTTTCACTGAGAATGGAGTTCTTACAAGCTAGAAAAAAGGGATAAATTAAATACAGGCGTTTCCGTCACAGCCCGTTTGCGCAAGCGAACTGTGGCGACGCCAGAGAAGATTCATAGCTGCCGCACGCTAGAAAAAACAAAGGATTACGTTCCTGAATAGCAAGGAAGTTTCTTCGCAACCGCTGATGCACGGAAGGAAAGACGAGTTGAACGTGGCAAACGAAACAACGAAAACCCAGTGGGCTCGGCGGGACGAGTTGGAATAAAAGAGGCGAAAAAAAAATACTCGAACCTTAACTCGAAACCTCTCAAAGCATATTTCACAGCTGAATAAAGGTCACGATATGGTTGCGAAAGATACAGCTGTCAGATTTCATTAAGAAAAAAGACACAACGCAGCTTTTTTCAGTGCTCCTTTAACATTCGTTTTGCAAGAAAATGACTAGAAATGCAGTATAGCGTCATTTCAATACTGGAAATAACTTTGAACAGGTAGAGGCGCGGCCATAAGTAAACGGAGCGCACTATTCCGTTCAAAGTTAAATCACGCGTTCCTCATTGGTAATGAAGAAGTGTTGTTTGTCTACAAGAAAGCCCACCAACCTCCGCTACCAGCATGCGCGCACCACTGCTGGAAATTTCATTTAGGTGACGCGTGAAAAATATTAGAAGACAGTTGCGTGCTCCGTTTACTTTTGTCCGCGACTGTACGTACTTGCGCGAAGAAGACGGGACACAACAAAAGAACACACACGGCATGTACGGAGCGCATGTGTACGGAGCGCATGAACGTCGTGTGTGTTCCTTTGCTGTGTCCCGTCTTCTTTGCACAAGTGCGTACCCGTTCAAATATGAACCCAACCCGTCCAAACAAGGTTATTACCTGGAAATAACTGCGTCGAAGCAATCGCCTTGCCTCAAAATGCACTGACCGACCGACCGACCGTCCGATCGATTTATTTGTTTAGTTATTGAAATAGAACTGCCCGAATAGAAATCCTCAGCCAGGGTCGAACCCGCGACCTTCAGCTCAACAGCCGAGCGTCACATCCAATGCGTTGCAGAAGAACTTGCTTTGGGGCTAGTTGGTTCATGAGTTGTGTCATCCCCTTTTTTTTCCTGTGTGTGTGTCTTTTGCGCCATTCTGAAATTCAGTCACATCCAAGCTTGCCTTCTAAAGACGCAGCTTTAATATGCAAGTTTACTTGGGTAGTGACTGATGCGCATACATTCATTGTTGGACATACGTCTCGTTGTCAGCGCGTATTAAATTTATTATTTGCGCTCATTTCTACTGGTGCTCTTGAATGCAAGGTATACTGCATCAACGGTTTGCGTATGTCGAGCGTGCGAACCAATAGAAGCATGGAGGCTTAGAAGAAGAAAAGAAACCGTGGCATTCAGAAACAACGATTCGAGCCCTCCACTACGGCGTCTCTCATAGCCTGAGTCGCTTTGGGACTTCAAACCCCACAAACCAACCAACCATCTTCTAGTGAAAGAAGAAAGGAATAACGATGCAATTTTGACTGGCCTTGCGATATCCACGCGGGGGTCAGTCAGCTTCGTGTAAAAGGTGTCATCTTAGAGCGTTACCGCTTCAAGTCTATAGCTAATGATTATTTGTGCTTTTCGATTATTAACGCGTGTACTTTTCTTGCCCTTCACAACGAGGGCTGCTCGAGGGACAAAAGCATTATTAGTTTTCCTTGAGGACACATGTCTGGTGGGCAGCCTTTGATAGTCATGTTGATTGGTTGGTTTCTGGGGTTTAACGTCCCAAAGTGACTCAGGCTATGAGGGACGCCGTAGTGAAGAGCTCCGAAAATTCCGACCACCTGCGGTCCTTTAACGTGCACTGACATCGCACAGCACACAGGCCTCTAGAATTTCTCCTCCAAAGAAATTCGGCCTATCCTTTTTTTTTCCTTCCCCTCTCTTTTTCACCCTGTTCTTTGACCCTCACTTAGAGTAGCATGCTAGGCTAATAACCAGGCAGACATCTTCTGTATTCACTGTATTCATTATAGTCTCTCTGGCTCTCTTGATAATCTCAAACCATACACAGCACTCACAAAGACATAGGCCAGGAACAAAGTGGCGCTCAAGTACTCTCAAGTATAGCGTTTATTGGGTGACCACTGCGTCCGCCATCAAAAGCTTATGTAACTCAGTATTATGGAAAGTTTTAATTTCAACGCCGCCTTTGCGCGCTCTCTGGCGCAAATATAAATGCAGCTGTAGTTTTCAGAGCGCGGATTAAACAACGCGCCATTAAATCTGAAACCATATACCGGGGATGCGAAGAATTTAATATGCTTTGCCGAAATCGGGTTTCGTAAGTTTATGACAGCGGTTCGCAGGCGTATCGAATTCTGCCATCATCCCAATCTCTCTCTCTCTCTCTCTCTCACACACACACACACACACACACACACACACACACACACACGCACGCACACGCACACACACACAGAGAGAGAGAGAGAGAGAGAGAGAGATTGTAGGGGTGCTTTGCTCTCACTAAAGTGCGATTAGGCGAAAGCCATTTCCACCTCTGTTGCTGCCCTATTGCTACGGTGATGACGTCATCGGTGACGTCACACGCATGCGCCGGCAGCTGCCAGGATGGTGTGGGAGCGGTGGTCGGCGCTCCATATATAGGCTGAGCTGATGAAGTGATAGGTGACGTCACGCGCATGCGCGGTGCATTTCCGGTTACGACATTCTACGCCATTTGATAACGTCATCAGTTTTTCATATTGTTTATCATTTGTTTCTAATTTTAAATCATTAATTTTAATTAACTTAGTGTTATGACATACCACACAATGTCGATGACGTCATTTTTAAAATTAATTATTTTGATGAATTTTTATCAATTCATCTCGTGTTACGTCATGCTACGCCATGTTAATGACGTCATCTGTTTTTAATTAACTGGCAGTAAAGGTGCGACAGTTACTTTCGTGTTAAGACTGTGGGGTTTAAAATCGGGGAGATAAATCCGTTCTCCCCGTTTAAGCGCGGCTGACACAGTTCAAAACCGCGCTTACCCCACCCCGTGGTCGCGTACGCTACTGAGCGCACGCCGACCACGGCGGGCCTTGCTCTGCGGGAACAAAGGAACGACACACTGGCTGACACAAACAAGGCATTTATTGCTATAGCAACAATAACGCCAGCTAGCAACAAAATACACTGAGGAATCTAGGATGTCCGACTCACCAGCACGGCTACGAGCGAACGTTCGCCCACGGTAGGGCAAAGGGAAGATCCGAGGCCCGACGGGACGAGCTGAGGGGAACAAGTTTCCACACGAGGACGCCCGCGGCACAGAGCGGAGCTTTGCGCGTGAACGTCCAACACGCTTCCCGATGCCGAGGAGAAGAGACCTAGCCTTCCCCCGCGCGCGAGCGGCCAAACACGCCATCCGTGGCGCTGCTGTCGCTGCGACGCGAGCGCCCTCCCCTGTTAGCTAGAGTAACCAAACTAAAGGGAGTGCTTTTCGGGGGCAGCTAACAACAGTGGGGTGCAGTGCGGGAAAGTGAACGCAGGGGACGAAGGCGTCCCCACATCCCCCCAACCTTAAATAGACCCACGCGCCTGCAAGTTACATACTATGGAGGAGTCTCCTGGTCTTCATGCACTTGAGGCAGGTCGTGCAGCGGAGGTCACGCCGACAGAGTGCACGCAGTCTTCCGCGGTATTCCGAAGGCGGCGTGAAGGTCTCCGCTGGGACGACTCGCATGGCCCGCGGACTATGTGCCCGCGGGCCCGCGAAGAGGAGGGCCGGTTGACCACTGCAGGCCAAGATTCCGCAGTAGTCGCCAGGGCAACAGCAGCCAGAGGTGGCTGCTGTCTGGTCTCGCCACAGCTGCCCCGGATGGATGCGGCGAACAGGATACAGGCCGCTCCGTCGCAGCAGGCGGCAGCGAGACGATGTGCACAGGACAGCAAGCCGCAGTGGCTCCGCTGGATCTGCAAAATTTCCGAAACACACTCCGCATGCCTTTAACGTAGGTCACGGGAGGGGAAACGGCGTACACAAGGGCCTCGTGGCTCAAATGCTCAACTCGCTAGCAAAACGTGTCGGGCGGCTGTGCAATGCAAAGTTCGAGTGAACAAAGCCCTTTCTTGAGTTGAACGAGAATGCTCGGTTCATGCGAGGTTAAAAAAAACGGGTGGACCAGCAAAATGCGCCCCCTCTCAATACCACGGTCCGGTGGTCGTGTCACTTTTGACAAGGTGCAGGCAGCTATGAATAGCCTTAGGCCTCACTACCACTGTGAAGGTCGACGACCCCCAACAAAAGAAAGACCCGAAACGGGTTTCGTGCGCGCAGCCGCGAGGAGACATCAGCGTTGTGGGGTGGTCCTCCCCGCTCACTGCACGAAGCAGCTGCTGAGTGATCGGCGCCCACCGTATCGGACGGTGTCGGAACGCCCGGTGCCGAGCTGCAATACCAGCGAGCTCGTAACGGCACCCGTGGCCCCGGGCCACCCGGCTCCCGGAGCCGCGACTCCCAGAGTCGAAAAAGAGACAGCGAGAAAATATATACAGAAAACTCGGACCACCCACGCGGCTTCCGTACTCACTCGCTTCGGCTCGGCAACTCCGCGGGCGCTAGGCCTCGCGCTCCCTCGATGCGGACCAAGTGGTTCTTGAAGAAACTCCAGGAAGAAAACTTCGCAAAAAAAAAACATGCTGCGCATGTCGAAAAGTTCAAACATGCTGCAGCGCAATACACCTCGCACTCAAGAAAGCATGCCGCAGGTCCTAGCGATCAAATTCACTCTAGGCCTACCACTTGTCAAGTACGGACAAAGAGCGTTCCTCGAACCGAACTGACAGTCGTCCAATGTTCCAAGAGCAGGCCCCACGTTGGGCGCCAGATGTGGGGTTTAAAATCGGGGAGATAAATCCGTTCTCCCCGTTTAAGCGCGGCTGACACAGTTCAAAACCGCGCTTACCCCACCCCGTGGTCGCGTACGCTACTGAGCGCACGCCGACCACGGCGGGCCTTGCTCTGCGGGAACAAAGGAACGACACACTGGCTGACACAAACAAGGCATTTATTGCTATAGCAACAATAACGCCAGCTAGCAACAAAATACACTGAGGAATCTAGGATGTCCGACTCACCAGCACGGCTACGAGCGAACGTTCGCCCACGGTAGGGCAAAGGGAAGATCCGAGGCCCGACGGGACGAGCTGAGGGGAACAAGTTTCCACACGAGGACGCCCGCGGCACAGAGCGGAGCTTTGCGCGTGAACGTCCAACACGCTTCCCGATGCCGAGGAGAAGAGACCTAGCCTTCCCCCGCGCGCGAGCGGCCAAACACGCCATCCGTGGCGCTGCTGTCGCTGCGACGCGAGCGCCCTCCCCTGTTAGCTAGAGTAACCAAACTAAAGGGAGTGCTTTTCGGGGGCAGCTAACAACAGTGGGGTGCAGTGCGGGAAAGTGAACGCAGGGGACGAAGGCGTCCCCACAAGACATACTACGCCATGTTGATGACGCCGTAAGTTTGACTGACATCTGGGGTGGGACAACTTCTGCGGACGCACACGCCGGCTAGTCAGGAACCTATAAATGCTTTCGCCTTAAGAAAAAAGAAAAAAAAAGAAAGCACTATATGGGATCGAATAAAAAATGCCGAGGGCCATTACTTTGAGTGCGAGCGGGTCGCAATGTCCGTATAAAAAGGCGATTAAAAAGTTGCTCTCATGGACAACCACTGTAATGTGCCTTAAGACGCCTGCCCGCGTCGCCTCTGCGAACTTCACTTCCCTGTTCGCGTAGTGCAACTCTTATCGCGCATATTCCGGTGAATTGTTGACGCAAAGCGTTTGGCAGGATACCGGGTTCTCAGGGTCAGTAGACAGGACAACAGATCGACCAGTGCTCTCACTGTCCGAAAGGGCGAAATAGAAATAGAGGAGGGCACTGTGGGAAACGTTAAGTTATCCATCTGAATAGGGAGAGGAGGCGTCCCCCGGGTCAATTGAGAGAATAATAGCCCCCCTCCCCCCCAACCTCCCTTCAAAGCCTTACAGCTATTGTTAAAAGAAAATGTATGCATCAGTTATCATACACGTCTCGGTCGCCGCGTGTGCTGTCAGGTGCATTGTTTGGCAAGACAACGCAATACAATAAACCTGTTTGTAAGTGGAGAAAAACACGCTTGAATCGCTCGCTTGATTACGAGATCAAGCATGTCGAAGTGTCGCAGCGAAGCCTAAGCTCTATTTGTTTGAAAACGTGTCGCCTTTGTCCGCCTGATACCAGTTGCCCGTTGACCCTTTGGGTTTCTTTTTTGTGGTCTTTCCGTTTTCTCTCATTGTGTTTTCTGGACCGGTTGTCTGCTTCAGACTACAGGTTATGAAGTCCTAACATTGTGTCCTTCGTTCTGACTTATCACACCTTCTTTTGTTTTGTGTCCCACTTGATAACTGTAAGGTTGCGCAGTGCTACCAACTAGTTCGTTTTTGCTTATCTATATGTGCTGTTGGCATTACTGCGTATGCCGTGCTGTTCTATTTCTATTTTTATCTAAGCTATTATCTCGAACACACCGAGATGGATAAAGGATTCAGGAAAAGGTGAGGAATGCGGAGATATTCAAAAGCGTAACGTTTACACTTGCTATCAGTTAACTTCGCGACTTGCGCGTCATAGAGTAAGCGTATTTAATTTTTTTCCTTCCACAGGTATCTAAGTTATTTGAAACGAGTATATTCACGATGCTTTTTAGGGGCTTTTTGTGCACAACCCCCCATCGGGTGATGAACAACGTTTATTCCCGACAAGAAGGCATATATATATACAATGTGCTGACGTGTTTGGTCATGCGCAGATTAGATTGGAGTGAGTGACGTCAGATTTGCTCGGCTCTGCTACACTTTTGATATCGAACCAGCTTCTTATCCTGCGGAGTTTTTTTTTTTCCAGACAAAGTTTTCCAACTTCAATTATAAAATCGGCTTGCAGGCTTTTTTCGCCTGAGTTTTCTATTACCTGTATTTTTTTTTCGCTCAGGTGTGCTCCATTGATCGGAGCACTCAGCGAACAAGACGTTTCTAAGCGCTTTTACGAGTAGTTACTTCCATACAGGGATCCCCAATTTTCGATTACCTTCAAACTTCAGCACTGCCTCCGTTTCGTCACCCTTAAAAGCCTTCCATCTGCAATCGGGAAGTTGTCCTGTGGGCCGTCCTCACCGGCGTCTACCGTGTTACGGGGCGGATCGATAGCGTGTCTGGCACCGCCAACAAGGTCGTTCCCCTTTTTCCCCCGGCACAGGAAAGGAGAAACAACACCTTATTTGGGCGGCAGTGCGGCTGCTCCCCATCTTCCGCGCCTGCGTGCTGCGGGCGCTCCCCGGGGAGTGGCGCCCCGTTGCCATGGAAACCGGGGAGCGAGCAGATGGCTCCGGGAACTCCCTTCCCTACTAGGGACGAACAGCTTCCCTATGCCCGAACCTGGACGGTTCGTGGCGGCTGTCGAAGCTGGCGCTCTTGTTTTCACTGTGACCTCCGTGAAAGCAAATTCGCGGCTTAGACTGCCTTGTCATTGATGGCTTCAACAGATTGCCGATGGTTAAAGAAGCCGAAACGAGGCATGTAATATATGGCATAATATGTTTATTTAATTATTTATTTATTTGCAAATACTGTGGCCGTGGGGCCGTTACAGTGGGTCGTGACACTTGAGGAGTAACATGTTTCCTTGATTATACAAAAATACAAAGTTCATCTTCGTCTACACAATCATATTGCTTGCACCATAATGTTTCTCTTTTTCTACAGAAGCAGTGTTAATAAATATTCGCTTTAAAAACAGTTATTTCACACAGAAAAGTAAGACATTTCTACATTTCCGACCTTCACCTCAGGCGAGATGTAATCACCAAGTGATTAGGCATATGACATTGAAAAAACTTTTTAGTGCGAAATGCAGATGCTTTTTCGAACGTTGTTAATGTACTGAACTGTAAGAGAGTAACGGTATATATGTTGCCAGTCAGGAAATGCATCGAAAATTTATCACCTACAAGCGTGTGTATTGCGCACCTTACTAAAAAGAAACTGTGGAATGTATGACCGTTACTATCTTTGCACTTCTTGACCTGAACGGAGCCAACTAACCGTAAAAGTAAAAAAGATAACGTATTCGCACGTTTTCAATGAAACTCCACCGACACTAATGCAATACGTAAAAGAAATAAAGAAATAAACGCGCGTTTATCCTACTCCAGTCCCTATTTCCCGCACCCCACGGGCAAGCAACAGGGATGACTTGTCCCTTTTTTCCCTAGACGTGGGGAAGACTTTGCTCTTGCTAGGGAAATACGAATACACTCCCCGCCGTGAGGCCCGTGTGATTCACGGCGATCGAAGGCACCCGTTGGTAGGGAGCTGCCCTGCCGAACGCGACGTGTACGTCCGGGAAGCGGGCAGCCAGGGTTCCCTGCCTCGTAGTTTAGTCGCTACCTCGTCATTCTGAAAATACGCGAGTCGCCGTTCATGTGGTTCCAACTCAGGACGCCGGCTATATACTGCGTTTGCAAATCCGACTGGAGGTGTGTTGTGTGCTAGTCCCAAGTGAACGCGTTGCCCGGGCATTCCTCCCTGCTCTGTGGATCAGTGGAGCCGCGGTGTCATTGCCCTCAACGCCGGCTTCTCGGAGGAGAGATCGATCGGGCTACTGCTTGCTACCCTGCCGGTATTCGAGCGGCTGGCTCTCTGGACGAGGTTCTCTAGAGCGACCATGGAAGACCGGTCGGGATTCTTCGGTCTGGTGAGGGTCTTTTTTTTGCCCCTCCTCCTTTACAACTCTCGAAGTGGTTTCTCGTTTGCCGAATCTACTGTTTTGTGAAATCCCTAGATTCTCCGCGCCGTCTCGCTCGATCCCGGGAATGAATGAAGGAATCAGTCTTTGCACAGAGATAAGTGGTTTCGTGGTCTTGCTTTGGAGGTTGAGATAGGTGTGTAAGTGGAAGTGGAATGAAAATGGACGGTCTGTTTACCTTTTGCTGTTGGTGAAAATGTTGCGAGATGGTCATTATTTTTTTTTTCATTTTTGAGTGCCCACTCTAACTTATGTGCATACCAGTGGAATGCGCGAAAGTCAGCAGATAGAGAAGCGACTCCCCCCTGCTGAAAAAAGATGCATGATGCAATGAACTCATACAGTTTATCATACACAAAATCATAGAATTATAATACAAATCATAGAAAATTATCATACAAATGTCATACATTTCTAATATCATATAAATTGTATGATATTCTATGATGAAGCGTCTATGAGGTTATTGCATCATAGAACTTTTTTCAGCAGGGCCTGACGCGTGCGATGTTCGGTGGTGTGATGCGGTCTTGCGCACTTCGGATGCTGGGGTTAAGGTGCTCGCTTCTCGGTGGTTGTACACCTCATCACTCCAGTACGAGGTGGCAGGTCGAAGGTATAACACCATGGAGCTCAGGTAACGCAGGTCGTATGTGGACTGCTTCCCGGGCTGTTAAACCAGCCCGCACTGTAAGGGATGAAAATCGCAAACTTATTGAAGGAGCAGATGCGGTGGACTTGCTTGAGGCACTGCCTGACAAGCCATTCTTTATCTCGAGTAGCCAGGAACAGAAAAAAAAATTGTGGTTCTGGCAATTAATCCGGACTTTGACCTTTTTGTTGTTTTCGACTGGTCGATGTCGTGAGCTCCGAAATAAAGCATCACCGCCCCACATGTCATGACCTTAGACTGGGATACGCGCGGTGCAAAAATGAAACGTCATATGTGACGAAAAATATTAAGTAATGGCAGACCCTAGTGCAGGCCATCTTCAATCTCTGGCGCAGCACTGAGTGATCGATCGCGCCTAGAGGCGTTCTTTCGATCCGGCTGACAGGTCATCGATTGCAGCCTCTCGGTATTTGCGTTTGCGTTTTGAATGTTTCAAGTGCGCTAGTCGAAGCTCCTTGAATATCCAAATCGAATTGCGCAGTCGCTTTGGGGGGCCGGCAGCGTCTCTCATCGGACTCCGGAAGCGCTCCTGACACGCCTCCTTTCCGTCGACGGGAAAGGGGGCTCCGGTTTTCTGACGGCGTGCAATTCCTTCCGATCTCCAATGCGGGTCGTCGCTAAGGATGCCCTCTTATAAAAGGGGCAGTTGGGTGTATTTTAAAGTTGTTTCAGAATTATATTTTAAAGAAACTGTACTCAGATTTCATCGCATTTCGAAATTTTTGAAAACTGCAATAATAACAACTCACCACGTTGGCCCCGTAGGTTTGGCCGGCTGTGCATCTGAATTCCTGGCCATTGCGGCCTCTAATCACAAAACATGTGCTGTGTGATGGCAGCACGCCTTAAGGAACTCCAGGTGGCCGCGAATAGTCGGTAGACCTCCACTTTGACAATTTTTTCTCTCTCCTTTTAACCGACCTTCATCAATTTCCCGTTTTTTTTTTATTTTTCTGCTGGGGTGTGTTTCAGAGTACACCGTGAGGGAGACAATTACTGCGCCTTTGCTCCTAACCAAGCTCCTTAACTCCTACTCTTTGTTCGTAAATATGCTCTCTCTTTATCACGGTGTAAGTTTCAGGCACGACCCTTACAAAAATTTCTTCAGACAGTCTTTGACTGTCCATAAACTTTTTACTCTAAAGTCTATAGACTATATATATAGACAAATTCTATAGAGTAGTCTAGAGGCAGTACAATCCCTATTGAGAGTCTATAGAGAATCTATAAATTTATGGCCATACACTTTTAGTAAACTTTTGTTTGTACACAATCTATAGAATATGAATAGACAAAAGGATATATCTATAGGAAGGCAGTACAGTATACAGGAAGTCTATAGACATTCTATAGACCATTTTTACAAGGGAATAGAGCGTCAGAATATACGAATCCATTCAGTATATTGGATATCAACTCAGATATCTCTGGTGGGATCATCGGCAGCCATGCCTTTAAGGCATGCGACGACTGAGTCACATCTAAATAGTAAACCTATAGGAAGGCAACAGAGTATGCAAGAAATCTATAGACGTTCTATAAACCATTTTTATAAGGGAATAGAGCGTCAGAATATACGAATCCATTCAGTATATTGAATATCAACTCCGATACCTCTGGTGGGAGCATCGGCAGTCATGCCTTTAAGGCATGCGACGACTGAGTCACGTCTATATAGTAAACCTATAGGAAGGCAACAGAGTATACAAGAAATCTATAGACGTTCTATAAACCATTGTTATAAGGGAATAGAGCATCAGAATATACGAATCCATTCAGCATATTGAATACCAACTCAGATACCTCTGGCGAGAGCATCGGCAGTCATGCGTTTAAGGCATGCGACGACTGAGTCACGCCTACATAGTAAACCTATAGGAAGGCAACAGAGTATACACGAAGTCTATAGACATTCTGTAGACCATTTTCATCAGGTAATACAGCGTCAGAATATACGAATCCATTCAGTATATTGAATACCAACTCCGATATCTCTGGTGGGAGAATCGGCAGTCATACCCTCAAGGCACGCCACGATTGAGTCACGTCTACATAGTAAAACCCAGCACGAGCACCCAACGCCTAAATATACAGGGCCTGCCGGCGTGAATGATCCGATGCCGCCTCCCCATAAGCACCGTTACGACGGCGAGACGGTTTTACACCGCACGTCTCCAGACGGGCACCACAATAAAGGGCGAGCAGCGACCGTCTGGGCGTTGGATCCCCGCTTCTTCTTCGGCCTGGACACGTAGACGAGGCCCGCAAGGCCTCGGCGCTGCACCGTACGGAAAGCAGCCCTGGGAGTCCCGTAATGCCAGTGGCCTGAATCACGCCCTTAACCAGAATAGAAGGGGACGATTCGGACTCGCTCGTCGAGCCCCGCGTGACTCATTCTTCCTACGGCGCGCACTCAACGGCAGAAGCTCGTGCTCACGCGGCAATGTGTCTGTCAGTCGTGCGTGTGTTGGGTACTGTATGTGTGCTCAGTGTGCGCACGTGTGTGTGCTCAGTGCGCACGGGTCTGGAAAGGGAGGGCGTAGACTGGGATGCTCTTCCTGCCCTGCCTGGCTGCGGGAGAGTCGGTAATGAACCGTTAGGGGTTGGGCGGTGCTCCGCTAGCCACTGTGTATGTGGAGGATCGAACAAAAGCTCCCGCAGGGGGGCAGCACCGGCGTGCGTCTGTGTGTTGGTGGGTACGCTCTTTGCTGTGCCGTCCGCGTCGTCGTGTGAATGCTCTGCGCGGCAGAAGGTTGGACGCTTGGTGTGGTGGTCACGTCTGTTGCTATTCGGGGTGACTGGGCATACTATGGGAAGCAGGGGGCGCGCGGGTGCTTCGTAGGCTCGGAGCGTGCCGTCGCCGGCAACGACGGCAGGGAGGCGAAAAGTGCGCGTGATTGACGGCGTCGTTTCGTGGCTTGCCTGACAAGAAATGTGGCACGTGGTTTTCGTGTATCGTCGCTCGCAAATTACCCCGCGTCTCTCCTTACGGACTACAAGCGGTCAGCGGTACATTGAAGAGCCTCAGCTTGCAGTGAATGCACTCTTCATTTGGCATCGCCTAATTACTCGTCGATTTGTAGGCTGCACTCGTGTCCAGTGCTTCAGTCCGCACTGCAGTTAAATATGAGGCGCTGTTAAATTGCGAGGAAAAGTAGTCACTTTCTGTGTTCTTTTTCGCCAACCAGAAAGAGAGAAAAATGAAGGTAGCGGTGAGAGGTGACGCTATCGTGTTTTCTGTTCTTTCATTTTAAACAGAACAGCAACGCACACCAGATACACGCATCAAGTGTACCGAATACGACTCAGTGCGACCCGAGAATATACAAATCAAATACGAGGCTGAGGATCAAAACTACTGCATTATTGCGCTTATGAACTGGTAGCTACTGTCAGTGGTGGAAGAAATTAGAAAGTTTAACTTCGCAGGCAGTCACACAAAACTGAGAACATATACAATGGCGAATACATTTGGCGGTGCCTTGATCTATTTGATGTGGCGCTGAAGCCTGTTATACTGTTTAATAATGGCAGGTCTGTCGACTGCAGCCCATGCAAAATCCATGCCGATGCACGTTCCACAGTAGCCACTTGCTCAGTTCCCCATTCAGCCCATTCTTTTTATCGTCGTGCTGATAACTGCTGCTCTCTAACTGAATGCTAGTACGCACACTACTGAGAGGCCGGTACAGCGCGACATAAGTAACAGCGAAGCACGCTGTATTATACGTGCTCTCTGGTTTCCTTCTTGATGAGCCCACAGCAGCGTGACATTTCCGATACCGATTTAAACGCATAAAGCAATCCTTCCAGTCTCTGCTATGGGTGGTTGGTGCGGTGAGTTAGAGAATTGAAGCATGCTTTATGTAATTTTGGCTGCAGGAGGCAGCTAAGTACCAAACATACCCAACAATTCTAGACAAAGGCATTTTTGAATGCTAAAGAGTTTATGAAACAAATTTTTTAACATATTGTAAAATTTCACCACAACAATCAATACGTCCGTAGATCTCCCTCCGACAGGCTTGAATTTTTTTGCTATTGTTACGAAGAACACGACGCTGGTAGGGGCGCGGGACGGAGCACTCGCGCTAGGCCAGCGGCCATTAAATCATCTCTTTTCCATCGTTCACCACGCCTCATTCTTCGGCTGGCCGCCACTTTACACTATTAACGTTTTTGCAGTCGTGAAATGAGATCCTCAATGGTTTTCTATGGCAGCCTTAACTGCTCGATGCGAATGATGGAAAAAGCTTCAAAAAATATTTTGATACACATCTGAAGAATGGACCACAACCTTCAATATTTCAGTAACAGTACCTTACAGTTTTCCAACTTCAATTTTTTTTTTGTCCAAGAATATAGACATGAGCTGGTCGACGAACATACTCCTCGTGTTATCAACAAGTCATCGTTATAGCCATCACTACTGCTTTCATCATAATCTCAGCCATCTCCATAATCGCCCGCACTTAAACACGTCAAGACTACTCGGCGACACTGGCCACCTCCAGTGATATCCACTTATCACTGTCCTTTGCTAGCCACGGCTCCTGTATCCAAACAGACTTCCTCACCTTATATGTCCCCTTCACTTTGTGCCGACGCCGGTTTAATTGCACATTTTGTTCTCCAACTGTACGCATCTCCAATAAATAATCTTTGATCGAAGTCACAACGTTCAGCAGCTCTTGATAACAGTGAACGCACCATCAGCCTCCAATAATCTCCGCCGCCAACCCATCATAAAATCCATCATCTAGCTGGGAACCTCTCACTGCGTCCGCCTTTCTTGCACCGGAGCACCATTACGGAGTTCTCGCACTACTTGAGTAATTCGTGTGCGTCGAACTCATCACCTGGCAACGGTGGGCGCCGCAGAGAGTACGCGTGACGCGTGGTCACGAAGGTCTTCTCGGAGCTGCCAGTCCACCCGTGTTTTCTTCAGTCGCAGGTCTTCAGCACTCGCCCTCCGGGGCTTCTCCGACACGAATGGCGCTCCGCCGCGAATTCTGCTGGGAGAGTAACCCCGGAGAAGGACTTCGTTTGTCCTGTCTTTTGTGCTGGACGTGGTTCGAGCACGTCGGTTCGGAGAGTAGTACGGGTTATGTTCTACTAAATTGACTTCTAGGCCGGAAGATGAGATGCGGAAGTTTGCGGGGGTGTCGGCAGTTAGCGCAGCTGTAGGTACAGGACCGCAACTAGCGCAGGACTGCTTTATTACAGGATGCAACTGGCGCAGCACCGTTGTTAGTGCTGCACCGCAACTATATAGCACGACCACAACTAGCGCAGGACCGCTGATAGTACAGGACTGCAGGATAGCTGTTAGTACAGGACGCAGCTAGCGCAGGATCGCTTTAGTACAAGACGCAACTAGCGCAGGACTGCTTTAGTACAGGCTGCAACTGGCGCAGGGCCGTCGTTAGTGCTGTACCGCCACTATCTAGCGGACGACCACAACTAGCGCAGGACCTCTATTAGTGCAGGACCGCAACTACCGCAGGACCGCTGTTAGTACAGGACCGAAACTAACGCAGGACCGCTGTTAGTACAGGACGCAACTAGCGCAGGACCGCTGTTAGTACAGGACGCAACTAGCACAGGATTGCTTTAGTACCGTGGACGCAACTAGCTCAGGACCGTTGTTAGTGCAGTACCGCGACTCTAGCGCACGACTGCAACTAACGCAGGACCTCTGTTAGTGCACGACCGCAGCTGGCAAATGACCGCTGTGAGTGCAAGACCGAAACTAACGCAGGACCTCTGTTAGAACAGGACGTAACTAGCACAGGATCGCTGTAGTACAGGACGCAACTACAGCGCAGGACCATTGTTAGTGCTGTACCTCAACTATAGCGCATTACCACAACTAGCGCAGGACCTCTGTTAGTGCACGAACGCAACTAGCGAACGACCGCTGTTAATACAGGCCGCACCTAACGCAGGATCGCTGTTTGTACAGGACACAACCAGCACAGGATCGATTTAGTGCAGGACCTTTGCTAATGCTGTATCGCAACTAGCGCGCGACCGCAACTAGCGCAGGACCTCTATTGGTGCAGAACCGCTGTTAATGCAGGACTGCAACTAGCGCACGACCGCTGTTAGTGCAGGACCAAAACTATCTCAGGACCGCTGCTCCTTGATCAGTGGAGTAACGTTTCCACCTCGCTCCATGTGTTCAATTTCTTGCTTCAAAGAGCATCTTCTTTGCTCTCTTCAGTGCTCGAGTGACTGCGTCATTGGTGACCCAGGCTGTGTGTGCCTTTAAAAAAGAATTAGTGGTTGAACATGGCAGCAATCAGGGCGGGTATGACAGGGGAGAAGTCACCGACAATCTGAGTTTGTTCGTCCCAAAGTGTGAAATACACAAGAACAGAGTGGCCCGAAAACGTCACCTTTCCAAATAACAGGTAGAAAGAGACCGGACTACTATGCCCAGATAGGTTCCCGATGCTAGAACTACGCTCTGCATCTCTACCTGAACAAGAGAAAGGGTTTGTACGGCACTTGTTACGAATAAGGGTGTTAGTCTTCCACAATACCCAGACTAGCTGTACAAAACGTACCAAATGCCCATTTGCGCCAGTTGGCCGCATACCAATTTCTCAAATTTCAGGGACGCTGACAAACATTTTGATATTGGCTTCTGAATGTGGAAACAATAGCTAGCGTAATGTGGAAGTTATGACTTTTATCTTTGATTCCTTCATAATGTCATTTTCAGAAGCGCTAAAACAACAAGGACGCAGAGGAAACAGACAGGGACGAGCGCTCGTCCCTGTCTGTTCCCTCTGCGTCCTTGTTGTTTTAGCGCTTCTGAAAATGTCAAATCTGCACCAACTAGCCCGATCAGCTACCCTTCATAATGTGCGGCAAACAAGCATAGATAGACTACGCACTCTAAACCCTAAAATGTGTTTCGTGGAACTATAACGGCAACACGAAATCCTTGCGACGAATGGCGAATTCGCGGAGAGACCGAGTGATGTCCCTTGGCAGCGCGAATAGTAATGAGGGTGGGGACAAGTCACCGCCCGTTGCTGTGCCACTTGTGTGTTTCTTGGTCCCTGATGTTGATGCGCTCTGAAACAGATAAAAAAAAAAAAACGTGCAAGTTATCCCACCGCAACCGAGGTCTTATAAACGTAATATCATGAAGGACACTCTAGGGAAAATATGTTTAACGCGAACGCGAAAAATCCACAAATGGGCGCGTATATCGACTAAAAAAAAGAAAACCTCGAAAGCTACGCAACGGAATGTTGTATTACGAAAAAAAAAAGTGCCACGAATGTCCAGCGAAACCGATATCTTTCTTCTGTATGCTGTGATCATTAGCGGGCAGAGCGAGATAAGTAATCGCTTTTCTTGTCTCTTTCCAGATTGGTGAGTACTGCCCCTTGGATTCTTGGTGGGTCTTCCTGGTACGCCCTTCAAGGCAACAACACACTACAGTACGTTTGCAAAGGTATACGGAGCAGGCTTGTCCCAGTGCTTAGCCTTTGGGGGCGGATTCATGGAGGTGAAAAAGGGAGGAGTTGGGGGATTGTGGTCGTTCACTCCTGGCGAGAAATTTTGCATTGAAAAACCATGCTGACCCTCACTTTTTCGACGAGAAAAGTTCAAGAAATGCATGTGCGAATGCAATCGCTCTCCTACCCGCCCCCTTCATGACCCATAAATTCGCCACTGTTCACTCTTGAACACGTGACTGCCTGCCACAGCTCTTCATGATGATGATAAGCAGTTATTGTTTTCTTTTCGTTACCCACTCTAAACCTAAAATGCTAGTACGCAATTGCAACGGCGTTGAAATCACAAGTGATTCACCCATTCCATCAAGGTCGAACCAAACTGAAGTCCTTGATCAGTCGACCTACCTGCACATATTCTTCTCACCCTTTTGTTTTAACTTCAACACAGATATCGTCTATTCACTTTTTTCTTTCTCAAATCTCTGCCTTTTTTGTTACGACACCTTTCAATTTTCGTTCCATCATTCGCTGCGCACTTGTTTGCCAGAATTTTAGTCTTTTCAAGCCTCCACGTTCAGCGTCACGTTCGAGAATGAAAACAAAAGAAAAAGAAGAGAACGCGAACGAGCGAGCCTCATATTTAGGGCACATGACGGCTTCGCACGGAAACACTCACGCGACCGAGGTCCTTCCCCGGAACGTTCGAACGACGCCAAAAGATGCGTCCTCTCTCTTTCTCCTCTCTTCTTTTTCTCTCGTTGCCCAACTTCTATTTATTTCATATTTATTTTACACTCTCCAAGCCGTTTCCCCGCCGTCGAGAAACTGGTTGATTCACTCCTTTGACGCTTTCTCCGCCGTGGCTGTTTTTGTCTTTTTTTGTCGGCCTAGCCAGCCGGCTGGCCTCACGCCGTCGCGGTTGGGGGTCTTCTTCCTGCGGATGCGGCCGCCTTCTTCGCTCCCCCCCCCCCCCTCCCCTCTCGCCTTCATCGGTGGTCGACGTGCGCGGAATGCGTTGACGTGGCCAGGGTCCGGTTACAGGTGTGCGCACCGCGCTCTCGCGTCTTGTTCGGACGCCGTCAACGAAGCCAGACGTTGAGCGCCCTTATTTGGGAGCAGCCACGGTGCTCGAAAACTCACTATTCCAGTGTCATGCGGGGTACGTTAGCTAAGCATTGGAACTACGCCTGATGAACGAAAATTTGCAGCGGGTTGTGAGAACCATGAACGGGGACGTAACCAGCCGTTGAGCACCCTGATGTGGTACCAGCGACGGTGCTCGGAAACTCACTATTCCAGTGTCATGCGGGGTACGTTAGCTATGCATTGGAACTGCGTCTGATGAACGAAAATTTGCAGCGGGTTGCGAGAACCATGAACGGGAACGTAACCAGCCGTTGAGGACCCTTATTTGGTAGCAGCGACGGTGCTCGAAAACTCGCTATTATAGTGTCACGCGAAGCACGTTAGCTAATCGTTAGAACGGCGTCTGATTTACGAAAATTTCCAGCGGGTTGCGAGAACCATGAACAGGAACGCAGCCAGCCGTTAACGACTCTTATTTGGTAGCAGCGACGGTGTTCGGAAACTGACTATTATAGTGTCATACGGAGTACGTTAGATAAGCGTTGGAACTGCGTCTGATGAACGAAAATTTGCTGCGGGTTGCGAGAATCATAAACGGGAACGTAACCAGCGTTGAGGACCCTTATTTGGGAACAGCGACGGAGCTCGAAAACTCACTATTAATGTTGCTCGTTGTACGTTAGCGAAGCGTTGGAACTGCGTTTGATTTACGAAAATTTCCAGCGGATTGCGAGAACCGTGAGCGGGGACGTAACCAGCCGTTGAGCACCCTTATTTCGGAGCGCCTATGGAGCTCGTTATAACGAAACCGTTTATAACGAAACCATGGATATAACGATGGAACGACGATTCCGTTTGAAAGCTCTGTCAGTATGGGCTATAACGAAACTACGGCTATACGAAGCAATCGCCGGGACCTATCAGTCACTATCATCGCTCAACGCGCACTGGAACTTCCACAGTATGAAGTCATTCTTGAGTTTATATCGCCTCCACCAAAATGCACCCGCTGCAGGCGGGAGTATCGAACCCGCGACCTGGCACTCATCACCAGGAAGCCATGTAGCCGCTGAGCTTACGGCAGCGATGACTACACCGCGTACAGGGCGACGACACGAGAGCGTATTTTTGTCTTTTAGTGTACCGCGTACCGTTACGTAACATTTTTCTCACCTGCAAGACTTTTCCTCTGGCTTGTAAGATGCACTGCAGACGCAGGGCGTCATTTCTCACCTTTTTTTTCTTTTATTTTTTTCACTCGTCAAAAAATAGCCTCGAGCGCCCTCGTGGACCGACCCCCGCTGAGGTGCAATTACGTAACTGTCAAAGCATCGCGCAGCGCTGCTTAGTTTCGCTGTCACTGCTTGCAGCGCTCGGACGCGGGTTTCTTTCCACGTTTTTGTTTCTTTTTTGCCTATTGTTTTTCTTCTTATTTTCGCCAACAAACTCCAGAAATAGTCCTACGTTCACTCGCTCTCCACAAGACGTAAACGCTGACGACGGACGCAGTCCTGTAGTCAGTCGCGAGCGGTGTGAGCTTTCGGGGAAAGCCGTCCTAAACGGACCTTGTGCAAGCGGGCTGCGTGTGTACGACTTGCTTTTCGAAAGCGTTGTTCAAGCTTAAGCGGTCCGCGGCGACTTGTGACGACCTTGCCGCGTGTGTAGTATTCGAGAAAGACACCTCCGTCTGTCCTTTTTCTGAGAAGGTTGTCGCCCTCGCCGACAGCGACAAATGCGTTTTTGAGTGCTTTTTCAAAGCACCCGTTACTCTCAGCACTCGCGTGTTTAGCATGCTCTCGAAGGACAATGAACCTGGCCAAAGAGCGAGCCAACATGGGCTGACGGATTACGCTTAAAGAGTTAGAGTTGAGCCACTGGTGTAGCGGTAGCAGCGTCTTCTTTGAGCTAAGAATTCAAAGGACTACGACCTTAAACTTCATTCACACAGCGTGCAGTGCCCGCAAAGGCCTGAGCCGTGTGGCTTAGATTTGCGAGCGGCTATATCTGTATCTGGTTTGGTTTGGTTTTGTGGGGTTTAACGTCCCAAAGCGACTAAGGCTATGAGAGACGCCGTAGTGAAGGGCTCCGGAAATTTCGACCACCTGGGGTTCTTTAACGTGCACTGACATCGCACAGCACACGGGCCTCTAGAATTTCTCCTCCAAAGAAATTCTAGCCGCCGCGGCCGGGATCGAACCCGCGTCTTTTGGGCCAGCAGCCGAGCACCATAGCCACTGAGCCACCGCAGCGGCCCATATATATCTGTATCTTATTGGGCGACTGCGACAAGTATAAATGTTTTGATCGAGACTGTTCCGTAGCGTACACGGAGCTCCATATATAGGTACACTCTAAAAAAAATGTTTGCATCCTTGAAGGTCTAACACTGCTGTCCCAGGGCTAACGCCCTTTGAGGGTGTTCACCAACGCCTAGAGGATGTTTGTGAACATATTTATGGTGCTGTGTTCATGTGCACTGTAAGGGTGTTTGTGAACATCGTTATGGTGTTAGGGTGTTCATGGGCACTGTAAAGGTGTTTGTGAACACCCTTGGAGGTGTTTGTCCTGGGACACCTTTGTTACACCTTTAAGGGTGTAAAAAAAATAAGAGTGTGTGCTTGCTATGGGCAAAGAAACCACGTTGATAGAGGGAGAACCATTTTTCGCCGCGGTGGCTCAGCGTTTATGGTGCTCGGCTGCTGACCCGAAAGACGCGGGTTCGATCCCGGCCGCGGCGGCTAGAATTTCTTTGGAGGAGAAATTCTAGAGGCCCGTGTACTGTACGATGCCAGTGCACGTTAAAGAACCCCAGGTGGTCGAAATTTCCGGAGCCCTCCACTACGGCGTCTCTCATAGCCTTAGTCGCTTTGGAACGTTAAACGCCATAAACCAAACCAAACCATTTTTCTTCGGCGTCAGATTAAGCGTCAAAAAAACTTTCAGCCCTCTGCCAGGTGGAGGGGGTTAGGTAAAGTAGGCGGATTGAAGGGCGACAGGTAATTGGAAAAGGCAATTTTATATGTTGGCTTAAAGGTATTTGCAGTTTCGTGTGCGCACAGTGGTAAAATAATTACTCTATGCAACTGCCGAAACGGAGTATGTTTCGAGACTGCAGGGTGCCGAAATAGATATAGAGCCTGGAGTCATTGGGAGAGGCTTTTAAATTGAGCGTAGTCAACTCTCGTGATGATTATGATGATGACCGACTAGACACGCGTCACGCACATCACTCTGCAGTGCAAAAAAAAAGATGACCAGGCTTAGCTTGGTTAAGCCAAGAATGCATTGCATATTGCGCGGTCTTTTTGCGCGAGGTATTGCTTGGCGGCACTCGATTTTCTCAGCAGCTTTTCCTCCGTGACGTATGGATGGATGGATGGATAGGAGCGCCCCCTTTGAAACGGGGCGGTGGCAACCGCCACCATGCTCAGTCGTTCTTTTTTTTTCTTTTTTTCTTTTAATTTTTTAAGTGGCTTGGTGCCGTCACCAAAACAAGTGACGTCACATCACGTGGTTTGGTGGCTGCTCAGCCGCGCCCAAGGGCTGAACTGAGTGATTGCAATATGCTACGCATAAAATGAGCGATGTGTAGAAATTGAGCGAGCAGACTTCACATGGGCCACCAAACATATGCCAAGCCCGTGATGTCACAGCTGCAAAAGTCCCCATGCTGAATTTAGAGACTAATCACGGCCAAATACAGAATCACCTCCCGCAGATGGAATCTATGCACGCGCAGTGCATCGATTCCCGGTGTCTCGCTCGATCGCTCTACTCCATACCTGAAAGCAACCGGGTCGCCACATTGCCGTCACGTTTCGCGCGCGTGGTGGTCGACCTCTTTGGCGCAGTTTTTACATGCCGGAAGGCAAGCCGTATAGGACTGCCTCGAACGCTCTTTTACATCCTCGTTTTTTTTTCTGCTTTCTGTCTCGTTTATTAGAGGAAGTCGCGATATGTTTCGAGCCCGAAATATCTGGAATTTCCCTGCTTGGTGGTCCTTCGTCGACGGTGATTAATAGTGCGAGCCTGGATCGGCGCACAGTCGCCGTCTATAAGCCCGGCTTGACGGGTGTGACTTTTGCCCGTGGCATGTATACTTGTATATTCAACGCACTGCTGAACATTGAGGGCCCCGTTGCTGATAGGGACGTATGCAATCGATAGCCGTTCGAAAGTCGTTCTACATTCGGGTGGATAGAGAGATCAAAGTCGCCGCCCAGTTCGTGACTGATTGCGAAGGCGACTCTTTCGCGCGTCCCTCCAATGCATTCACTGCATATAGTGCTTTCAGGCATGCAATGAATATAGGGCAGCTTCTCCCTCTTGCACGCATATTCGTGCCTGTTTTATTTTTTTTTATTCTTATATTGCATGAAGCCATCGAAGGAAATAATTGCGTATGACCGCCTAAGACCTGAGCAAATGTTCGGTTTGAAAATATATTTTCCACGTCTGGATGGTGTTCCCATGAACTTCCAGAAAAAAATGTTTAACGCGGTAGGTCTAACGGCTGCTTCCATATGGCCTCTCTCCGTGCTCTGTACCACCGGTCTGTGTGCCTTCGGAAATTTGTACCTGCATTTGATTTGATTTGATTTGATTTGTTTTTTTTTTTCATTTAAAGAAAATGGTGGAAACTGAGGCAAAAGCTGCATAAAGCAGCTTGAAAGGCCCTCAGTCCCAGTACATTGGCAGCAGAGGAAACACATGCACAGTTCCTTACAACACTTAACAGATAAAATGAGTCAGCTTATTAAGTTAAACAACCTGCTAAATTTAACAAAAACTTGATAAATTTAAACAACAATAGATCACACACACAAATGAAGATATGATTTTGTGGGTGTTCCACAAACATATGTAACAAAACACATACATTCAGAAACCTTGGCAGAAATTGCTCAGGAGGAAAAAAATATAATTAAATGAAATTATGTATGTTGAGCGCAAGAGTTTATAAGTTTCTTAAAGTCATTTTATGATGTATTAAGGCGGAAGCCTTTTGTGGCTCAGCCGCCGCGGTGGCTCAGCGGTTATGGTGCTCGGCTGCTGACCCAAAAGACGCGGGTTCCATCCCGGCCGCGGCGGCTAGAATTTCTTTGGAGGAGAAATTCTAGAGGCCCGTGTACTGTGCGATGTCAGTGCACGTTAAAGAACCCCAGGTGGTCGAAATTTCCGGAGCCCTCCACTACGGCGTCTCTCATAGCCTTAGTCGCTTTGGGACGTTAAACCCCATAAACCAAACCAACCAAACCTTTTGTGGCTCATACTGTCGTCCGTTAACAAAGCGTGTCACATGCGTTTAACTCGGGAACTAAGAAGTATAGAAGAAATCCCAATAGTTGCTTCACATAGAGGAGGAAAAAATGAACCCAGAAGCCACGTTTGATGACTGTAGATTAATTAGGTAATGAATTACAGGCAAAAACGTCGAAATTGCGTCGAAAGAGCGCGGACGTCGGTATAAGCCACGGGAACGATGTGGCGTCACATCCACCAGAAGTCGTCACGGCATAGTGAAAATTGTCACAAAATGGTCGGAAGAACGTCGGATTTGTGCCAAAGTAGTTTGGAAAATGTGTAATTAAGCGAAATTAGCACTTAAGATCCCAGAAAGGTGTATAATTTGGGTATCGATATAGCCACGGGAACGGTGTGACGTCACATCCACCGGAAGTCGTCACGGCATAGTGTCCTCGGCTTTCGCCTCTCAAAGTTTAGTTGCCAAAGTGTCCTCGCAGTTTTTTTTTTTTTTAGGGAAATAAATACGCGATGGCGCACATGTTAAAGTCAATGTAACGAATATTATCGTAGTGAAACTGGTGCCACTTGAGAACTATTTGATTACTGGGAGACAGGAGGCTAGCTAATTTAGACAAAAGCAACAAACTCGGAAGCCTGCTTAGAGCGCCTCAGTTTCTACATAATTCTTGAAAGATTTGACTGCTTGGGTATACAGAGAGCACTCACTGGTTTCCATTGGCAGTTAGGGTGCAGAATAAATGCTTTATAGAAAAAAAAAGTGCACGGCAGATGCGCATTATAATGTACGCGGTGTCTGACGAGGATATACTCTAGAGCCAGGTCTGCCGAAAGAATTCAGGCCAACTTAGAGCGATTATACGGTCCCTCTGTGCATGTAACGCAAATGATACGCTCTGTCCAGAGAGAGATTCGTAGTTGTTTAGGCGGCACCCGGGATCCGTGGCCGGGAGTCGCTGTCTCACTACGTTCGAAAAGATCTGAGTCAATTTCAGCTACGTTGCGTTGTTTCGCGCATTTTTTAGTGACAACCGCTAAGTCCAAAGGTAGACTTTTGACAAATAATGGGATTCATATACTGGGCATTTCTTCACTTAGAACTGATCCAAATAGAATTTCATTCGTCACTTCAGTGAATGAATGAATGAATGAATGAATGAATGAATGAATGAATGAATGAATGAATGAATGAATGAATGAATGAATGAATGAATGAATGAATGAATGAATGAATGAATTATTTTCTTAACTTTCTTATGGCCATTCCCTTTAGACAAGTGACAGCTGCCTCGCGTGAATCTGGTTTATTCTGGCTTCTTGACCCCGAGGCACGTGTACAAAATTTGTTTCTCGGGTTCCTTCGCCAATCTAACCCCGTTCCTCAATTAAGGGCGCATCGGCAATAACCGGTCCCAAGAATACTTTGTTACAGAGACGGTCCTCCATCACTGTGCTGTAATAATAACAGCTTATCATCTGACGCATCAGTGAGCATCTGTAGGCCCTCAGAAACCAGCCATCTAGTCGGTTACGTTTAGTTACGCACAGAAGGTCACCTGCTATTATTACACGATCAAGAACAGTTTTACGTCAAGGGGCATCAGTCATCATCTTCGTGAGCGGAATTACCTCGACTGCGACAGTAATAAACACCTCTTCCGTTGATCTTCTATTAACTGCGTCCTGCGCCAACCACGCCTACCTCATCCCAGGAAACTTCGTAATCACATCTTTCCGCCTGGTTCTCGCATAAGCTTCTGTTCGCAATGGATCTGCGAGGCTGTCTTAAAGAATCATTAGGCATGTGCTCTCTACATTACTCTCCCCCCCCCCCCCCCCCCTGCCTTTGTTCATCTTCCCGAACCTTTGATTTCCGACAGAAAATCGCAAACATGGTCTACGCTGGTGTCTTTGCGTCCATTAAAGCTATATGTTACATTCCAAGAGACGTCAGTAGCTGTGTCCAATCAGTGAGCCACCGACTCCTCAGTGTTTGTTGTACATATGAGCTAGGCCTTTGCTTACGCCATTTTGTTACGGGAAAGCGTGCTGGAAGGCTTCTAGGAGCTTGAGCTGACGCTTTGGGGCCTCCCGCTTAGATAGTGTGCTGCCCAAAACACGCGCGCAGCTTAATTCGCGGACGGCCCCCTATTTGTCACGGACGCAGCGGGTACGCTTGTCACGAAAGCGGCGACCCACATATACCTACTCTTCGCGCCGTGTACGTATTCTCTCTCTCTCTCTGGGGAGGACGTGACGGTCCGTTTCGCCGCGGTCCGTCCGCTCCTTCAACCTAAATTAGCGGGAACAGGAACCAAGGGTAAAGGGGGCTTTGAGAAGGGCGGCTCGAACTCCTTGCGTAATTTATTCACGGCTCTGCAAGGACGGCCGGCAACCGAGAGCGCTCGACCTTCGCAATGCATCATCCTCGGTGAGCGCGCGAGAAGAATGAGTTCCTTTCTTTCTTTCTTTCTTTCTTTCTTTCTTTCTTTCTTTCTTTCTTTCTTTCTTTCTTTCTTTCTTTCTTTCTTTCTTTCTTTCTTTCTTTCTTTCTTTCTTTCCTTCTTTCTTTCTTTCTTTCTTTCCTTCCTTCTTTCGATCTTTCTTTCCATCATTCTCTCTTTCTTTCGAGCCTTATTTCTTTCTTTCATTCTTTCTTTCTGTCTTTCTTTGTTTCTCTCTCTCTTTCTTTCTTTCTTTCTTTCTTCGTTCTTTCTCTCTCTCTCTTTCTTTCTTTCTTTCTTTCTTCGTTCTTTCTGCCTTCTCTCTCTCTTCCTTTCTTTCTTTCCTTCATCCTTCGTTCTTTCTTTTTTCTTCCTTCCTTCACAAGAGAACGGAAGAGTGTTATTCGGAGTGGGTCTTCTGCGTTTCGCGTGTGAGAAATCTGTTTTTGAACATTCTGAGAGAGAAGGATTATAAATGTGAAAAGAGGGCAGGTAGGGTGACCTGAAGCTATTGCTCTATAGCTGCATATGGCTAGTTAAATCTGGCGGAGATATGTCACATGTGTGAGTGATGATTTTGAGAGGTTGAATGCGAATCTATACGCGAAATTACTGCTGCTGTTGGCTCTACTCATAACCGATATCTAGTTGAGGTTGGTTCTACAGCTCTCCGTAAAAAGCGACGAACCGCGTTTACGTTGAACGTCGTTGTTTCGTCTTTGTGCAAACAGCAGCGTGTAAAGACAATTTAAAAAAAAAACAAGTGTGCCTAGCCCTGGCAAAGACATGTCTGTGTACTACGGGTGAAATTGAGACAATTTTCAATTAATGGCATTCGCTATGAGTTTCATTCTTTTAATGTTACGTGGAAGAATTTTATCTACATTCGCGATCGAATTAGTTTAGAGAATTATACGCGTTGATATCTTTGATTGCATCACGACTCACGACATAAAACACGTAAATGCCGTTGGGAGCGTAAAAAAATCAAATGGTCAAAACCTTAGCACTCTTCCAATTAAGCACTGGGTTAATTATTGCACAAAAAAATAAACATAACAGTTACCAGCGTCGCCAATTTCGAACTGAAACTAAAATCTGCAGGATCTATTCACACTCGTAACTATATTCTGATGAGTCTCAATAAAGAAAATAATACCAGGTCATCAGTGGTCACATAGGCGAGGTTGTCATGATAATCTCCGCTTAATATTATTTCGTGAGGCACTGCATTTCTGTTATGGTAAAATATATGACAGTTATGAAAGAGTTATGAAGCAATAAAAGATGTAACCTCGCCGAAGTTTTCTATTGGGAACTTGTACCTTATAAAACTCTGTGTTATAATAGTCACCTGAGCTTTCTGTGAGTAATCACCAGAAGAACCGTGTGTTTTGTCAAACTTTACGCTTATAGGAAAGAAAAATAGAAACGCCCGGCATGATACGACGCCACAAATGCAGGCCTAATTTTGCAAGCGGTAGTTAAGTCGGATGGGACAGGTGAGATTTGCTTTTACGGCAACAATCCACAATTTTGACGCGAATAATATTTAAAGGGTCAGTCTACTTAATTTTATCGACGATATTTTCTTTGCGGCAACCGATAGCTCTTTACTCAAATTACCGTTTAGCCAGCTGTGGTGCCAAGGAGTGCGGTAGAACATTTTAAAATAGAATTTATTAATGTGGGAACACATCTGTATGAGATGGTAGTCTCATCTGGCAACCATCTGGATTTCCGCCGCGCGGCGACAAACATGGCGGCGCCCGTCGAAGCCGGACCTCTCGCTTCGGACTGAATTCTCGTTGTTGCTGCCTTTTTCAGTGCGTTCACTGGCCATAAATTGGGCGCCTGTCTTTCGCCTTGTCTCATCTCGCCTATAAGAAAACATATAAGAGATAAATTTTAATAATTAGAGTGACGATTCTGCCGCTCCTAGGCTTAAGTGGAGAGTCGGTTTGTTTACAGCAATGGTTCCCGTCCTGACGGACAGATGGCGCCACTATAGGCTGAGTTTATTTTTGCGTCTCTGCTAGCATACACTGAACTAAAAGTGGGAATGTGCCTGCGTTTTGCGTACGTGTAACTATAAATATTCATGTGATTTACAGAAAAAGCGAGCGGTATGCCTTCTACAGTTTACTAGAACAAAACATGCGTTTCTCTGACATTGGGGCATACAAATGGTACGTAGTATATTCACTTATACTTCTACAAAAAGGACTACCACTTTCTTGAACAAAATGAACGTTTGGGGTCGCCACCATGATTTTTTACGCGACTTTTAACGCCGAAATAAAATATAAATTCCTGCCTAAACCGGGCGCAGACCCCTCGTTATTGATGTTATAGGGTGCCAACTACCAGAATATGCCATTATTTATACACTGATCTCGGTGAGTAGACTGACCCTTTAAGAAGGAATAACTTCGTAATAAACAGCGCTGTGATAATAAATGAAAGAATGAGAGCTAGCGAATGAATAGCGCTTACTATGTCCCATTGTTTCGATGTCCGGTTCTAACGATGTTTCCGTACAATTTCAACATGCGGTGACCAGCTTCGCATTCCATCGTTTTTCGAGGTCCAAAAATAGACTTAGCACTCAGCCTGCGAGGCATAACTCCTCATGGCAATGTACTTGGACCCTACAAGCCAGAGAAAAGGCTTTGAAGCTTCACTGATAATTGTTTCCCCATTAATACTTGTCATCGTCATCATCAGCAGCAGCAGCTTGACTACTCGCATTACAAGACAAAGGCACCTCCCATACCTCTGCAATTAATCCTGTCCTGTGCCAGCTACGACCACTTTATCCCCGCAAACTTCTTAATCTCATCCGCCCATTTCACTTTCTGCCACCCCCTACTTCTCTTGCCTTCTCGTGCAATCTACTCCGTTACCGTTAACGACCATTGGTTATCCTGCATTCGCATTACACGCCCTGCAGAAGCGCATTTCTCCTTCTTGATTTTGATTCGGACGTCGTTAACCCTCGTTTGTTCCCTGACCCACTCTATTCGCTTCCGGTCTGTTAGCGTTACGCCTATCGTTTTCCTTTGATAGCTCGCTGCGTTGTCAAACCCTTTTCGTCCGTCTCCACTGGGTATTAATCACAAAGCGCTGCTGTGCCTACTGCGGCCGATTACCGGGCAGCTTTCATCTTTAAATCAACGTCTTGTTATCGGCAGTGCCCGAAACGAAGTCCTCCTGCAGTCTCGAGAGCTCTTGCTTAACAATTATCACACAGTTATCTCGTTCACGGAAGCGAGCCCGTTCGACATTCGACGCTTGCGATCGAAATAAATTGGCAGTGGTTTAACTCTGGTTAAACCTGGAGGATTGCGAAAGCAACGAGGAGAGAGAGAGAGGCGATGGAGAGCGCGCGGCAGCGGCGGCGGCCCCGGCACGCTAGCTATGCACCGCTACTGCGCATGCGCAACTGGCGAGAGCGGCGGCGGCGCCTCTGAGTCACCCGCGCCAGCTGTGCGCCATCCTCGCACATGCGCGAAATGGCGCGGCGACTCGCGTAGTGTTGCTTTCGCAGCAACAAATCAAGCCGGAACTGGAACTAACGAGCTCGTATACACAGCACGAGGTCTTCTGAGCGAGAATCTTCTAGTTAACCCCGCAAACTCACAAGCGTATATTTACCAAGGCCACGTCTTTCTTCGGAGAGCCGTGAGGAGAGCGCCGCGCGCTCATTTCGATGACGATCACGCACGCCTACAGCTGCGGCAACGACGCGTGTCTTCTCTCCCAGTTGGGGTACGACGGAGAACAACGGGCGGAGCCGCCGCTGCCACACGACCTGGTCTCCGCACAATCGGACCTTCCCCCCGAGCGGCCTCCTTGAACTTACCATGCCTCGCAGACTCGGCTCATCATTTATCTGGCGGCCGACGCCACCCTCGCCCCCTTGTAGTACTCGTATCTCGAGCAACCGGACGCCCATTTCCATAAGACAAGAGAGACCCGACAGAACTGGAAGACCATAGAAAGGAAGGTCCGGCGAGTCGGTGCGACTGTACCAACCCCGGACACGGACGCACTGCTATACATAAGCCTTAAACGAGTGCGCTGCGGATCACTTGTGTACGCGTGGACTTAGAGAACAGGACGTTCAAGTCGTTGAACCCGCAACTCCGGGTAGAACTCGCCCCTGGCCACGGCTGCCGCTCGTCTTCAGAGCAGGCCGTAAAGGCGGAAAGGGAAACATTTATACGCGCAGCGACGATTCGGGCCCGTCGTAAAACACCCGGGATGAAGTCTTGGATGCCGCGAAGAGTCGCATATCTATACCGGGGGTTACTTTGTAGCAAGGGTTCAGACAATGGCGCTGGCTTGTTTCCAGGCACGCGGAATCCATGCTGGGGCTCTGGCCTCGCACCAACCCGGCTGCGGTGGATGTAACTCATACAGCCTGCGGCGCATATCTATGTGACCGCGGCTATGGCATTGTAATGTAGCCAGAACGTTCGCCTGTGCGCCCATTGTACGATTCGTCGGTTATTTGCTTACCGTTATCGTTCGCCGTCACAGCCGCTCCCATCTGTGAAAGCACAGCGAACACCCAGAAGACGCCGTAGGAGTTACTACTTTTTCTCCTTTCTGCTTTGCTCGTTTGTTCGATCGTTGGCGCGGGGGACTTTCATGCTCTGTCTCTCACTCATTCCTTTTTATCTGCTATTGTTCTCTCTCTCTCTTCCCCTTTTTTTCTTAGTTTCCTTTTCGCTCTCCTTCTTTAGCTACTTTTTATTCTCTTCTTTCTTGCTTTCCCGCTTCATTTTTGTTTTTCTGTTTTACTCTCTCTGGTGGTGGTGATAATACAAAAAGATAAAAAAATAAAGGCAAAAATCGACTGGCTTGGCTTGGCTTATTGGGGTTTAACGTCCCAAAGCGACTCACGCTATGAGGGACGCCTTAGTGAAGGGCTTCGGAAATTTGGACCACCTGGGGTTCTTTAACGTGCACTGACATCGCACAGCGCTCGGGCCTCTAGCAATTCGCCTCCATCGAAATTCAGCCGCCGCGGCCGGGATCGAACCCGCGTCTTTCGGATCAGCAACCGAGCGCCGTAACCACTGAGCCACCGTGGTGGGGTGGTAAAAATGAAGGCAGCCAAGTTTGTTCTTCTGCGCTTACTGATGTGATCATGTGGGTGAGAGTAGGTGCGTAGTGTACCTGCCTCATTTTCGATACTTCACGTTACTTCCAAATAAAAATGACAGGACGGTTACGACTATATAGTTAACGCGAGATTCGTCGGGAGCTGTTAAGACATTTGTTTCTTCTACGGTGTGTTGTGGTAAAAAAGAATATGGGAGCGGCCTGACATCTGCACAGTTCTATGGCCCCCTTTCTTTTTTTCCACGTATATTCGCGTTTCGTCAGTGGGTGTGTTCTGCCCAGTCCGCCGCTCTAGAAGCGCAGTGCCGCCGAAGACCCTCTCCTCGGGCAGCGCGTTTCGCAGGATCGTGAGTCACAATTTGACCTATGTAACGAAACATCGGTTATAACGAAGTACTCTTGTCGCCCCTCCTATAATTCTTTATTACGAGCTCTAGCTGTACAGGCATAGTGAAAAGAAAGAATCCAGGACCCGTATTACGGAACTTTGTCAAAAACCTGTCAAAAGTTATTGACAGTGACGTCAAAATGACGAAACGATGTGACGTCGACGCCTGACGCAAAATTGACGCAACGAGGAATCAGCCAATTACAGCAGAGCGGCGCCCCGAAGCATTTGCCTGCACGACGAGGGACCGTCTGCTAAATTTTTGCTGAAAGAGTAAAGAAATGCACAGTGATAAAAATAATTATTATTTTATTTTGCCAAAAATGATGTTTAAAGCTAAAAAATATAAAGAAAAACAAGAAGCGCAAGAAGTTAGGCTATTAAACTTCCTGGTGGGTAACTTTTGCTGCCGCGGGGGTGCGCAGACGGCGGTAAAACGTCAACAAGCCGCTTTGCACGTGAACAGCTGTTCCATGCCTTGATACTGTTTTCTTACGTGGCGACGAAAATCAAGGTACTGTGCGGTTGACCTAAGTGCGGAAAAATCGACGAAGCCAGCTTGTTAAGGTCTGTGTTGTTCGGCTTTTACGATCGATGAAAAAAGTGTCAAAGCGTGAAGCGTTGTATGTGATGTGTGGTCGTCTGTTTCTTTTTCCTCGACCGGTAAACAGAAGACGGCCACGAAGTGCGATTTGCAGGTGAAAATAAAGTTATTTGCCAGCATAAGCATGTTTTATTTGTATGTAGCTGTGGCACAGAGGTGTCGTCGGCTGCCGAAGCTTGCATGAAAGCCGCCGGTCGCAAATAACCGCCGTGCACACCAACGTTAATGCACACAGCACCCGCCGCTGCACCGACAGCGCATTCGCACGCAAACCTCCAAATTCATCGGCGAGTTCGTCGCATAGCCACACCGCAGTCTGCCTCTCCAGTCGAAAAAGGCGTCGGAACAGCTCGTCCGGCAAGTCAAACGCGTCTTCGTGCGCCCTCCTTCGCCGTTGCTCGCGTCGGCGCAGCCGCCTCAGCCACATACGACGCCGCTGCCGCCGCCGCCATTTTCTGCCAAAAACGAACGGTCCAATTTTGACCGCCTCAAAGCCTTCAAAAAAAAATCGTCAAAATGCGCCTGCATAATTAGGCGTGCAACGTCACCACTTCTGTCATGTCCGTGACGTAAACGACAGCCACCCATGACGCAAGAAAGCAACATGGCCGCCGGCCACGGCCGACCAATAGGAGCGCGGCTACGGCGGGGCTTTTTGACGAGTTTTTGACGCGTTTTTGACAAGTTTTTGATTTGACAGTTCCGTAATACCGCCCCAGCTGTGCAAGCTTTTCCCCCTTCGACCTTTAGTTCCACTACTGCGTTTCTAATGAATCGGGCGCACACAGGCCCTGCACAGAATGTCGTTAAGCAACGCAAACGGTGGAAACCAAGCAAAGCAAGGGAGTTTTAGTTCACGCACGGACGTGAACGCGTTAACGCTTTCGAAACACAAAACCGTGCACCCAGGCCGATTTCTTTGTACACTGATTCCCTTCCTAAGCGGGGAAAAAGAAAAAAATTTGCCAAGGAAAGATGCGAGCACAGGCCCTGTGCGGTGCCTTGCGAAAGCTCCTTTTGCTGTCGGTCACAATCGAGTTGTATGTAGTTCACGGAGACGAGGAAACCATACATAAACTCTCGCCCCGTCCTCTTTCGTGCTTCCGTACGCGTCGTACCACGCGCGTTTTCTGCGGAATGTCGGCAGGGGTCGCTGCTGAGATCATCTCCTGACGCAATAGCGGTCACTGGGGCGCGGATATGCGCGTATGCCTTCGATATGTGGGATGATGGAGGAATACCGTAACTCGGTGGTCAGGTTAAAATGAAGACATTCGTTTGCTTGTTTTTTTTTTTTTTTTGCGTGTGAGTGTCATTTTACTTCGCCAATCTCGTTTTTCTTTCATTCTTTTTTTTTTGTCTCGTCTCAGCAAATGTGTGCAGCCTTGAGGAATGTGGAACAATAAACTCCTTTCTGGGTCGAGTTAGTAAACTATCTCCTCGCGGCAAACAGCGGCGACTTCATCGGTTATTTTGCTGCACCGGATTACTGAGAGGAGTCCTTTGAGACCAGTATTCCATTACAAATACTCAGATGGTCAATTTTTTAGCCGCCGCCGCGGTGGCTCAGTGGCTATGGTGCTCGGCTGCTGGCCCGAAAGACGCGGGTTCGATCCCGGCCGCGGCGGCTGAATTTCTTTGGAGGGGAAATTCGAGGCCCGTGTACTGTGCGATGTCAGTGCACGTTAAAGAACCCCAGGTGGTCGAAATTTCCGGAGCCCTCCACTACGGCGTCTCTCGTAGCCTTAGTCGCTTTGGGACGTTAAACCCCATAAACCAAACCAAACCAATTTTTTAGCCCTGGTAACATCTGGACATTATGAACGAGCTGTACAAGGGGTGGACCCCTACAGACACTCTAGGTATCGGCCATATATAAATTGTATGCAACACTATATAAAAAAAACAGTCATGCCTGTGGTCATTTAAGTGCACCAATCGGGACAAGTATATGGACAGAACGTACCTGTCGCCACGTATACTTGCATAGTATATGTCCTTATATCATAGGCAGCACTTACTCTATATACGGAGACGTTCTGTCGTGTATGTGTGCCGTTGTTCTCCCATACGTGGGAAATTCATACTCGATATTTGGGACGTTTATGCTATCTGTTCGCATGATTGTAAACATTGTTTCTCCAGTTCATGAGTGATAATTTAGGGGCGTCAAAAGCAGAATAATCATTAATATTACTGTTGTTCATGCTACTCTGTGATTTTGATGAAAGCTTTAGATTTTTGTAGTACTTCAATGTTGCGCATTGCGTCGCACGACCGAATCCGTTCTCTGATATCCTTTCTCCTCACTCCTTCCCCTCTACCCCCCCCCCTCCCCCTTATTCGTGCGAATGTTCAACCTCAGCCATAGCATTGAAGCTCCCTGCTTTCGCTTTTTGAGTTTCGGGCGTCACTGTGCAACGTACTCTACTACTGCAGCGCACCTCGCGGTCGCGACATACTTTTCTGGGTTTCTCCGCACCCCGTGTCGCCGCGTTCACACGACGCACGTCTCGATATCATCGGGGGGCAGAAAGGGTCGGGTCTTTTCCTTCCGTCGTCTAAGTTTAGATGACTGAGAGACCCGCTTCTTCGCGGGCTTGTCGGTTGCAAAGGTCTCGGCAGAAAAGAAAAAGTTAAGGGACCACAAAAATGGGTTCCCTTTTACATCCCCCCCTGCCCCCCCCCCCCCCCCCCCCCCCACCTCCAACAAGCGCCTCAGAGGTGGTCGTTGACAGCCCCACCGCGGCATCAACGCATGCTTTCGGATTCAAAAGTTAATCCAAATTATTAAAGAGCAGAAAAACAGAGATAAATGATGTGGCGCGTCGAGAGCTGAGACGGGGCTCAGCCGTTTTCTCTCTCTCTCCCTCTACTCTTCATTTCCTCCTCGCCGCTTTGTGACCCAGTAAAGAGCTCGCGGTGTGCGACAAGCCGAAGCCCCCCCCCCCCCCCCCTACCCCCCCGGAAGCGACCATAAAGGAATCAACAATAGACAGCGTCGACGCGCGTGAAAAACTGCGCCACGCATATTTCGACCGCTCGCGTGGTGCGCTACCATCCCCCCCCCCCCCCCCTGACTCCAAACTTTGTGCCTACTGGACCTATCCACCCACCGTTCCTTTCCACATCTTTTTCGCTCTTTCACTTTCGTTTCAGTGCGTCGCAAGTGAATGGTATATTTACACCGCAGTCGGGCGCGTCGCGTCGTCCCTCGTGCTGTCTCTCCCCCCCCCCCCCCCCTCTAGCCCTCCTCCCCTATTCTGCTCCTCCACAGAAACACTCAAAACCTCACCAACCGAATGAGCCTCCCCGCGTCCTCGCCACACTACCACCGCCTCGTGTTCTGCGGTGGTGCGGAAAGCCAGGGGCTGAAGATTCTCCCCACCGCGAGGGGGGCACTATTTTGGAACCACCTTAGCGTCGCGTCCCTTCTCTCTCTTCCCCCTTGCGTTCCACCCGCCCGAACCAACGGAACAAACCCCCCTTTCCTCCAAGGTCTCCAGCGCGCATGCGTTTGAAGCACGCGCTCACCTACACTTGTTGTTGCTTCTCGTATACTCCAACGTAGCGCGCAGTTCTTGCCGACTCTTTTTGTATTTGTATTTCCATGCAGCCGCCCCCCCTCCCACCCCATCCTGTGTTTGCCGATTTGTTTGGTTCGCAGCCAGGGTTCAGACCCCGCTCCCCACCGTCCTCCCTCGTTCTTCGTCAGCGGCGGCGAGGGTTTCAGAACCGGGACGCCAGAGGACTCTGGAGGACGTGTCGGCTCTCCCGGTTGGTTCGTTCGTTCGCTCTGGAGGGTGGGGTGTTTCTGTTGCAGGAGGCTTAGCGCAGTGCGGCTTGTGGTTCGTCACCAGGTGTTTTTTTTTTACCCCTCCAAAGCGTTCTTCATCGCGTCACCGAAGCCCCCGCAAGCGTCGCTGCCAGCTTCGTTTCGGTGTCCCTCACGGCACTGCGCCAGTAGTCTTGTGTCTTCCTTCGGCATCGACTGTGTTCTGTCGTCTCGCCAGTTTGTTGCTCCTCGGCAAGTGAATCCTGGTCCTTCCCGTGGTGACTGCTGTTTAGAAAAACGGAGGTCTGGTCTCTTCTGTCTATCCCTTCGCCGAAGCCTTTAAGGCGCTACCAGGGGTTATTAGAGAAGTGAAACAACCGTCATCAGCAGTTGCGCCTGCTACCCGAGGTGGACCTGTGAAGTGCCGTTGTCGACAATCGCGTTTGGTGTGGGAACCGAACTGCTAAAGCCCCCCTTTTCCGTTCCTACGTCGGAGTCCTTCTTTCGACCGTGAGGTGAATCCGAAGAAGAAGCCATGGTACTCTCAACGCCTCCACCCAAGAAGGTGAGGTTTGCGCTCGCAGGCTTTTGGAGCTGCACGAACCGCTTGTAGAGTAGAAGTGCCCAGCTGGAGTGTTAGGTTCTCAAGAGTTAGGCACTCAGGCTGCTAATAAGCTGAGGAAAAGCAGGTTAATGTGGATTCTTAGCGATGTACTGTAAGATATACGCTCTCGAGAAATTGCTGCAGACGCTATCGCCTAGCCCGTTCGACCGATGAGCTTAAGCTCTGACTATAGCTTATGCACAAGAAAACTGCTTCCAACTGAGGCTGGTCAGATTTGGCTGAGCCGAATTTTAATTCGTTTTTGGGGTGCTGGCATAGGCGTACTGAGGTATTGTATGTTTTGCTTAGAAAACCCTGTATCTGAGATTCATGTGTCGAGTGCTTTAGGGCGACGTAGGGCACATTCCGACGTGAATAACATCCGTCTTGCAGGTTCCTCTATAGCTTAAATGTTCAAGGATGAGGTATGGTAACGCCCACTACGAGACACGCTGTCTTCAGTTTTGCAAACCCATAGAAGCGAGCTGAAAGAAAAAAAAAATTAGAATGAATCTGTGGGCCTTAATCACTGTATCCGAGAGCAGAGGAATGAGACAGGGATGACTCAAAATGTTGCAGAGCAAAATGACACTACGCAGTAGGCTTGCAGGCGACAACCTAACCCAGGCTCACTTACGTCAGCGCTCTTTGCCAACAGCATAATTCGCTCTCCTTCTTGTTTGCAATGTCTTTGCTTTCAGATTTCTCACGGACTTAAGATGCAAGTGCGAGTGCGTTCGAACTATACTCTGATTCAACTCAAGAAAAGAGTGGCTTCTCCCCGTCAGAGGGCCCCTTTTCAGGCAATGGCGTCGGTCGATTCTCATGAACGTGCTAGCGTGGCAATGCAAGCTGTGGAAGATGAAAGGGGATAGTCCGTTCCCTGCATTGTGAACCCACTCCCTGCATTGTTATGCTGAATATTCACGCTAATGGGTTTAGTGAGGATCGGCCGACGCCATTGGCTGGAAAGAAGTCCTTAGACGTGAAAAAAAAACGCTTTTTTCTTGCTTGTATGCGAATATAGTGTTATAGTTCTTGCGCTTCCAGAATCAAGCAAGAAAAGTTGAAAGCTTTCGCTGAGGAGTTCCTTCTTCCCTCGTTGATGAAACGTGCGACTGACCAGCGTTTTGACGCTGAGGCTCACTTAGTGCGCACTGTGGATGCGGTGTTCACCAGTCGTGAATGCAGGAAAGTTCATTCAGTTAACACGGGGTTCAGGTATTCGTTACATGAACCAAGTTCCTGCTTAGTGCTCTCGCATGGTGAACACTGTCGTGTGAATAGAACGGTGTCGTACGAATAGAGAACACGGTAATAAAGCAAAACCTGATTTCAGCTGCTGGCCGCGATATGTACAGAGCTCGTCAGAAGTTCCCAGGCCACGCGATCTGCTTTTCATCCCTATAGTGGGACAATTACGTCACCCTTCAACCTCAAAATGTATGTAGGGTGTAGAAGAAGTATCATTCTCAGCCCTGAGGACCTTAGTAGCTTCGTATATGCGTCTAAGTGCAGTATAATACATGGCTGAAAAGCAGACTGCTTGGCCTGAGAACTTTTCACGCACCCTGTACATATGTCCCTGTGGCCTATGCATCTTTGAAGCTGCGATTAATCGTGCAGATCTTTGCGCTTAGCACCCATAAGCTATAAATGAGGTTTTAATTACTCAGGAATAAACGACCACTCGGAAGTCTCTGACCACCGTGAAGCGCTGTTCTGTGTATCCGGTCTGTAACCTTTCGTGCACAACTGTACGACTACACCCGAATAACAGCACCGTGTACACTCTAACAACAGCGAAGTCTGGATGTGTACATTTGGCATAAGTAAGTGACGTAAGTGAAAAGGTTGAATGGGCACCGAAATTTCTTCTTTATAATCACTGTTCTGTTATACAGATGACCGCTATCGTAAAAATTATATGCTAAGGAAGCTTCATACTTATAACGAGTGCGACGTGGATGTCGTTTCTTCGCGTTAAACTTTGATACCACCTGTGGTGATCTGACCTGGGTGGTCCGGCAAGCGGGTGTACTAATGGGGAGACAGGTGTGACACAACTATCACCGCAGCTATTGGTGCTATTTCTTCGTTTATGGGAGTATGAGAAGTTGAAAGGAGTGGTTTTTTGTTATTTCTTGAAAAAAGTCATAGTTTCTTAAATCGATCCATACATATATTTTCTTAAAATTATCTGTGATATGCACGCTTTTCCCAGTGGCGTTCGCAAGTTATTACGTCTATTTCGTTATATCGATTATTCCTCGACAATTTCGTTATAACGAGATTCAGACATATTCGAGCGAACTGGGCGCGATTCCTTTCATCGATCCGTCCATATACTTTCTTAAAACGAGCTGTGAAACATACGCTATCCGGAGGGGGCTTTTGGGGGTGATTACGTCTTTTTCGTTATATTTAGTATTTCGCGACAACTTCGTTATAACGAGATTCACACATATTCGAGCGAACTGGGTGCGATTCCTTTCATCTATCCATCCATATACTTTATTAAAATGAGCTCTGAAACATGCGCTATCCAGAGTGGGGCTTTAGGGGGTGATTACGTCTATTTCGTTATATCGAGTATTTCGCGACGATTTCGTTATAAAGAGATGCAGACATATTCGAGTGAACTGGGCGCGATTCCTGTCATCGATCCATCCACCTACTTTCTTAAAATGAGCTCTGAAACATGCGCTATCCCGAGGGGGTGTTCGGACGCGTGATTACGTCTATTTCGTTATATCGAGTATTGCACGACAATTTCGTTATAATGAGATTAAAACATGTTCGAGCGAACTGGGCGCGATTCCTTTCATCGATCCGTTCGTATACTTTCTTAAAGTGAGCTCTGAAACATGCGCTATCCGGAGGGGGGCTTTAGGACGTGATTACGTCTATTTCGTTATATCGAGTATTTCACGACAACTTCGTTATAACGAGATTCAGACATATTCGAGCGAAGTGGGCGCGGAAAACGCGCCGCGGAAGCGACAGCTGATCTGCACGTGGACGCGGCCGTTGCAGGTTTCAGTCGCCTCGCTCGGCTTGACTTTTCTGGTCGTTCAACCTGACCTTTCTATGAATAGTCCGTGGCGACGCCTCGGCGCTCGTCTCAAATGTTGTTTTCTCGGCTCGGAAAAAGGTGTTCTCCCTCGAGCGGCACGAGGTGAGAGGAATGCCGGAGTTTAAAGAAAAAAAGGAACCCCGAGGGAGGAGGCTTGGGGTGCGTACGCTCCTAGAATAAGCTGATGAGTGATGACTGCTCGGTCGTCTTAGTGAAACCGGCGTTGTTAACATTCTTTGCTCCGTTTAGGCCGTTAAAAAAGAATGTTGGCTTGTTGGCTTCTGGCCGCAGCAGCGCATTGTTGGCTCGCTTGCGGGCGTACCTTCGTAGTTTTACTAACTTGTTGTTGTACCATTGTCAACACAGGGGTAAATACGTAGTTAAGCTTCTTTCAAGGGAAATGATCATAAGGTTGGGAGCTCGTTTCTGAAGGCGTTTCTGAAGGCTGTTCAGTGGCCTTGTTTTGATAAACTGTTTTTTTTATCAACTCATATACACTTCGAAACGAGCTAAAAAAAATTGGCAGTGGTTTAGCCCTGGTTAAACCCGGAGGATTGCGAAAGCAACGAGGAGAGAGAGAGAGAGGCGATGGAGAGCGCGCGGCAGCGGCGGCCATCCGCGCAGCGACGGCGGCGGCGCGCCAGCTGTGCGCCGTGTGACGTCACTGCTCCTCGCGCATGCGCAGTATGGCCTTTTCTCGGCTCCGCGAAATGGCTCGGCGACTCGCGTAGTGTTGCTTTCGCAACAAAAGATGAGCGATGATAAGTAGCCGCTTGTTTGCATAATCTTGCACTTTTCCACATTTACATGAAAGCGTATGTTGAGATGTTTATTACATCCAAGAATATTTAGCGATTGAAACAAAGCTCAGTAGTCAGCCACTAAGTATTCAAGCCATATAACCTAGTATTCAGCCAGGCGGTAGTCAGGTGTGGTTTACAGCCTCCGCGCCAAGACCCGGTGCGCACTCCAGGACCTTCCAAGCAGTCTTCTTGTAGCATGGCCAAACATTTTTTTTTTATTTTCTCTAGGAGAAGGGATATAGCTGCGCTAAGAAATGATAGTGATGAGGACAAAACTGCGTTTTTCGAAACAAATTTTTTCTTCTTGTTGGCAGTAAAGTAGCTGGTAACACAATGTTATCTATGTTCTGAATAATGTTGTACGCGCGTTGAGCCTGTGTAAGGTGGGTATAAATTTGGTTTGTTCTTCGTGGTTTCTATTACTTTCTTTTGGTATTCAGATACATTTCGTTTCTTTCCTCTGAATTTGGTGCCTTTTTTTTCATTCCACTTTCTGTTTGTGGAATTTTTTTAGCATCTTTTCAGTCCATTTGTGGTTTCTTTTTGGCTCAATTTCCATTCCTTCAGTTGCCTAAAGTCGAAAACTAGAAAGACGAAGAAAACTTTTGGTTTTATACGATACCCCATCTCCAGCGTCTTTCTACATTCTTTTATTAAGTTTTTGTGTTGTTGTAGCGCTTGTTTAATCGTTGAACTACAATTATATGGTCTCCCAAAGCCGCTTGTATCAGTCACACTGGTTCGAAAGACGGGCGTCATTTTCTGATTTTACCAATCGATTTTTTTTTATTCGAGGCGTTCCCACAACATTCTCCGTGGAGGGGAATAGCTTATTGTAAAATTTTCATATTGGGGGTTGACTTTGGCACAACCGTACGTTGTGTCCTGCGTGTGGTGCGTGGAATTCTCGTTTGGGCTTGTCGTCTCAATAGTTTGGAATTGTTTCACGATCTATAGGCTTTGCAGACGACCGAATAAAAAAAATTTATCGACAAGAGCGCCCCCCCCCCCCCTCCCTTCCACTCATCCCCCAGTTGTCCTGTCAGCCCGTCTCGTCAAGTGATTGTAGCTGTTCGTGTAAGGCTTCACTACCAACTAAGATCACGAGCCCCTAAAGCAAAGAACCACGACGGGTGCGTATTGCCAGCTCCGAGTGACTGAGCGAGGTCGATGAACCGTGAACACTTCGGTCGCCTTCAGCTGAGCGTGCGCCAAGATCTTTCCAGCCAGTGGCGCTGACCTGTGAAAAGAGCCTCTTCTTTACCCCAAAACAAAGA
The DNA here is from genome assembly GCF_055824585.1 of Amblyomma mixtum. Taxonomy (NCBI): domain Eukaryota; kingdom Metazoa; phylum Arthropoda; class Arachnida; order Ixodida; family Ixodidae; genus Amblyomma; species Amblyomma mixtum. The sequence continues at coordinate 43,064,143 of NC_143012.1, read as the reverse complement.
AAATACTCTTTCTTTCACTTCGTCCTGTCACTCGAACGCATTGGAAGTTATTTCGGTGCAGAGCGGCAGAGGTTGCGTCGACTGAGACGAGAGCAAACGGTGCTCAACTTATACCGCAAGTACGCTTCCTTTCCTTCTTTCCCTTCTTATCGGTGCCATATGCTCGCTTCACTTGGTAGAGTCTAGGTGGAGTAGACAGTTATACCTCTATCTCTATACATGCACAGCTTCCCTGCATATCAGCAGCTAGCGCCATCTCTTGCCCCCAATGGGGAACACCGCATAGATCATTGGCGATTATTGAAATTTGTAATTTCGGGAAATATTATGATTATCACGGTCGACTCTTCCTCCTCGATGCAAAACTTGACCCATATAAGACCTTTCCTGCGTTCCCGCCCGATATTCCCGACGGGCGTAGAGAATTAAATTGGGTGCGCCGAACATTCGAAGTCCCCGCGATGATTCTTAGTGTTCAGCGCCACTCTACATGTGGTGGCAGTAGTGGAAACTAAAAGCGTTTGTCCAGATTTCCTGGGCTTGCTTACAAGGAACGAGTGCAAATCTGTGGTTACTACTTGCCTCGCGCGCCTCAACTTTTGCGCCGATTTTGCCGTGTACCGCATGTGGCGCGTGTTTAGCCATCCTGGCCATAGCCGCCTGACGACTGTATAGAGAAAATAAAATAACTAAGGCAAAATAATTATCCAATAGGGTTGATCGGCGATTAATAGGAGAGGTTGTTGTCCGGAGCTGGACATAATGAACTGATAACGTCGGCGTAGACGAAGCATTGGACCTGTGCACATATGGCATATAACGGTAGCAGTTCTACTCCAGCCGCTGCGGTGGCTCAGTAGTTATGGTGCTCGGCTGCTGACCCGAAAGACGCGGTTTCGATCCCGGCCACGGCGGTTGAATTTCTTTGGAGGAGAAATTCTAGAGGCCCGTGTACTGTGCGATGTCAGTGCACGTTAAAGAACGCCAGGTGGTCGAAATTTCCGGAGCCCTCCACTACGGCGTCTCTCATAGCCTTAGTCGCTTTGGGACGTTAAACCCCATAAACCAAACCAAACCAGTTCTACTGAAAATCGCTGGCGCATGAATAAGTTTGAACATTTTGGCACTTATGACAGTATATGGTGAACCGATGTGCCTCCTGGTCACCGATTGTGCAGGCTGTTCTCAAGTGCCGTGCAACATCTTCGAAGCTAGAGGAACAGTTTTGACTTTGGTACACAACTCTTCACTTTCTTCCTTTTTCAACGGCCAGCCACAATGGCAGAACAGCACAGAGTTGTGAAAAAGTTAGCTGCAGCCACACCTTCGGCTATGTAGAATACGTTCAAGGTGACATTGTCGTGTGACAGGAAGCATGCGGAGAAGGTATAGAGTGTCCGAACTAAATATTGGAGCTCTTTGTATTCTGCGAATGTAAAAAAAAAAAAACCCTAGATTATTACAGCGATAGCTGTTAATGTCACGTTTTCCGGTTCTATGGCGTCGTTGGCGTAACACCGTGCCGCGCAGATTAGTCACAATTCAGTGATGTGACGCATGACGTCACTGCCATGAGAAAGCGCCACATTGTCGACGCGCGCACTCTTCCAGAAAAGAAGACACATTTTCTGGCATCTCTTTAGAGGGTAGGGACCGGTTAAGGGAGAGATGCAGCACCGCTATAAATAATTTAAAAAAAACGTCGTTTTCGTCGACGGTGCAGTATCTCTTTAGCCGCGGCTGCATTTCATTCTTCACGCTTTAGTCTTCGGGAACTGCTGAAATTACGTGTAAAAGACCGGCGCCTCACACGCGTTCTTTTGAATGGCGCTTGTTCCGCGCTGTCAGACGAGATGGCGCGAGAGTATAGCGGAACAGCGTGCCCGAAGTTGGCACGTTTGGCAAACAAAGGCCTCCTTAACGGCCGCGAAATATATTCCGAAGAATTTGCTACCCAGCAGAACTGCCTATGCTGCGCGTTAAAGCGGTCGTTGATAGCAGCTGTTTGGGCGCCCGCAGTGTGAAAACAGCCTTTAAGCGTGCTTTGCGAAAATGTAGCAGAGACGTTTCTTCGCCCCGTTCCTTCTTCCTTAGGATGCCGATAGGGCCAAGTTGTGGCGTATTTTTGTGTGACGCAGTTGGGAAATGACAAAAGATTTACGGTTGTTAAAAACATTGCATCATGCAGTGAACAGCGCAGTCTGAGACAAACACAGTAAGGTGAAGAATGAGAAGAACACAGCGGTGTGTTCGTCGCATTGTGGGCCTTACTGGGTCTGTTTCATACTGCGCTGTTCACTTCATGATGCTGCATAACCAACGGGGCCGCTAAAACGTCTTAAAAACAGCGACAGAAGTTTCAGAAGTGTCACTGAAAGGGGCACGGGTGAAATGTGAAACTTTCGAGGAATTGTTTGCATAGCTTGCAAATGATGTGGACACGATAAAGCCTGACTAATTACCCGCGCACTCGGCGCATCCGGGTAATGAGGCCGCCCACAGCTTTGCTCGAGGTTTCGTTAACCGAGCTGTGAATGACCCATACCTCCGGTCTCCTAGAGAGCGTATGGTTACATGCGACGAGATCACTCCGCAAACACCCCGCGCCGCGTAAATCTCACCGAGCCACAGCAAGTCGCCCTGCGACAACACAAGGCCCACTCTTTCCCACACCCCTCCTTCCTCCTCTCCCACATTTACCCCACTCAATACCGTATCTCGTGCCGTCTATGCCACTACCCGTCGGCCACACTATCTCACATTCTTCACTCGTACCGCGGACATCCCCCATGGCGCTGCAGCTCTCTGGACACTCGGATACAATTCAAAGAAATAGCGGCTTTTTCCCGTCAAAGGACCCCGTTCCAGCCAATGGCGTCGGCCGATTCCCATGAACATATGCTAGAGTGACATGCAGGGACGTATTTTTTAAAGTTTTAAAACTAAAAATCCTTGAACGGTGAAAAAAATATCCGCCTGTGTAAGGTACGGATACCCGGAAGCGCAAGCTATGCAAGCACACCTGTGAAACATAGCGTATCACCACGAGGTTAACACAACCGCCCGTTTTTCTCGACATGTGGAACCCCCGATCAATTGGAGTGAGCTTACAGTTCAAGTGGGTTTAAACTCAGCACATCGTATACTTTCCTGAAATATCACCACTGTTCATCATCATCATGGCCGCCGCGGTGGCTTAGTGGTTATGGTGCTCGGCTGCTGACCCGAAGGACGCGGGTGCGATACCGGTCGCGGCGCTCTCATTTCTACGGTGGCGAAATTCTAGAGGCCCGTGTACTGTGCGATGTCAGCGCACGTTAAAGAACTCCAGGTGGTCGAAATTTCCGGAGCCCTTCACTACGGCGTCTCTCATAGCATGAGTTTCTTTGGGACGTTAAACCCCATAAACCAACTAAGCCATCATCATCACATCACCCTGACTGCGCCCACTAGGCCTCTCCCATGTCTCTCCAATTAACCCTACCCTTCGCCAGTTGCGGCCACCGTGTCCCCGCATAAACTTCTAAACCTCATCCGCCCACCTAACTTTCTCGCTCCCTCTGCTACGCTTGCCTTCTCCTGGAATTCTGAAATATAGCCGCCGCGAATTCGCGGGCACCTAATTTGTCGTTAATGCTGCTACTACGTGTGACAAATGTACTCTTCTCCGAGCTCCTCGAGACGCAAATTCCTTTTAGTCTGTCCTTGCGTCGCTAAAGGCCGTAACCCGAGTACAGCCATGTCTGCGAAGCCAGCTGGCCCGGCTCGACATCGGCCTTTCCGCTTCCCCGCCGGCACAGGCCTGCCGCACAGGGGACATGCGACGTGCAAGTCTTCTCCTAAACACGCGATGGTGGGACCTTAGCGGCGGCGGCGGCGGCAGCAGCCGCTTCAAAGGCGCAGGCGCCGGCTATTACGAGCGGCAGTCCTGCATCCGCCCCTCCCCTTCTCTATGAAGACGCATCCTTGATTTGCGCCGTTGGCACGGAGAGATGCGGGGCTGTGACCCATTGGGACGCCTGCCAGCGGTGCTTCCTCGGCGGCGCGTACTGCAGCGAATGTACGCCTGGCCTCATGCACCTGGCACATCTAGCGCTCATTCTTTCTTTCTTTCTTCTCTCGCTCTATCGTTCCTCCTATTGTGCCCGTTGCTTTTTGAATAGGACGCATTTAGGGCGGAAACCTTTAGCAGTTTCGCGAGTTCCGGTGTAGTCTCATTCAATACAGTGTAATCGAAAACTCTGATTTGTAATTTTTGTATGTTTATCTTTTTTTTGGTGAAGGCATACGTCACCGGGAAGCCGTGACGATTGACAGAGCGTGGAAAGAAAGAAAAATTCGGCAGATACACTTACGATTGGTTACGTGTGGGATGCGAATACGTTGATGGTTCGCTGCTCATTGCACGAGCACACAGATGACCGGCCGCAGTAAAATCTAGCGACGAAATGGTGCTCCTCAGGCAGTGCGCATGATCCACTGTCCGTGCCGTTTCCGGTGGCGAGATGTATGGCGCGCGCGCACGCACGCACACACACACACGCACGCACACGCACACACGCACACACACACGCACGCGCTCACGCACACACACACACGCTCACGCACACACACACGCACACGCACACACACGCACGCGCTCACGCACACACACACACGCTCACGCACGCACGCACACACACACACACGCGCTCACGCACACACACACACACGCACACACGCACACACACACGCACGCACGCACACACACGCTCACGCACGCACGCACACACACACACGCACACACACACACACGCACACACACACACACACACGCACACACACACACACGCTCACGCACACACACACACGCACGCGCTCACGCACACACACACACGCTCACGCACGCACACACACACACGCACACACGCACGCGCTCACGCACACACACAACGCTCACGCACGCACGCACACACACACGCACGCGCTCACGCACACACACACATGCTCACGCACGCACGCACACACGCACACACACACACGCACACACACACGCACGCGCTCACGCACACACACACACACACGCACGCGCTCACGCACACACACACACGCTCACGCACACACACACGCACACGCACGCACAGACGCACACGCACGCGCTCACGCACACACACACGCGCTCACGCACGCACGCACACACACACACACGCACACACGCGCACACACACACGCGCTCACACACACACACACGCTCACACACGCACGCACGCACACACAAAGCCGCCGCGGTGGCTAAGCGGTTATGGTGCTCGGCTGCTAACCCGAAAGACGCGGGTTCGATCCCGGCCGCGGCGGCTAGAATTTCTTTGGAGGAGAAATTCTAGAGGCCCGTGTACTGTGCGTTGTCAGTGCACGTTAAAGAACCCCAGGTGGTCGAAATTTCCGGAGCCCTCCACTACGGCGTCTCTCATAGCCTTAGTTGCTTTGGGACGTTAAACCCCATAAACCAAACCAAACCAAACCAGCACGCACGCACACACACACGCACACACACACACGCTCACGCACGCACGCACACACACACACGCACACACACACGCACGCGCTCACGCACACACACACACGCTCACGCACACACACGCACACACACACACGCTCATGCACGCACGCACACACGCACACGCACACACACACACACACACACACCAATTTTCCCATAATTGGACTAGCAATGACTTCGCATTAAAAACTAAACGTTAGGTATTACGGACGCTAGTGAGCCTGACAGAACAAGAGGAATGTCGAATGAAATGCTATTTTACTTTTGTCTGAAAGGGCGAGAAGATGTCGGCGAGGATGAAGATATAGTCGATAAAGAAAATCACTTCAATAACGTAGGGCTTAGAGTTGTTATACTGACTATATGGCTAAATCGGCAGCCCCGCTTCAAAGTATATCCTCGCCACCTGTTTGATAACGGTGGTGTCAGTCGTTATGGCACCCTATATTCAGCCCACCGCTCCTGTGCGGAGAAGAGGCATGACGAACTTACCTGTTGACTTTGATCTTTCTAGATCATGCTGTTCTAATTGCTACCGTGATGGCCGGTAATAGAGTGGTAGTGATGAGGCTTGACAGAATAATATGATTCGTTTAACTGGTCTCGTTCTAATTTGTGTGTATTCTTATAGAGTCAGCTCTCACTGGCAGTATAAAATTTAAGGCGCAGATTAAAAAAAAATAGACGATGAAAAATAATTATTACATGGCGAAAACAACAGTCGCCCGTATATAGATTCCTGCGTGATGTTTCCTGATGTTGCTTTCGCGTTGCCTGAGCATTTGTAAATGGAGCTATACACTGGTGGCACTAAGACAAATAATTTTCGATCCGTTTTACTTTACTCCAATCCAAATTTGGTCTATAAACAAGAAGTGGATGCGTCACAGTGTCAAACGGCTTTCTTTCGAAGATTCAAATATGTACACTCGCTTTGCGGTGTTTCCTACGCGGCAAAACGACCAATCAGTGCTAGTGGCTTGGTGTGTACCTGGTTAAAGTCTGTTGAAATATAGATCCTCAGATATCGCCAGCACAGCGCTTTCGTTCCTATTTTCTCCTTACCCATCGACTTCTTTTTCTTTGTTTTTCTACAGTTCTTCCTTTTTTCATGAGTCCTTTCTTTCCTCCTTCCACCTTTCTTTCTCTTTTCTTCTTTCTTTCTCCACACAGAAACTGGTTTGGTTTGGTTTGGTTTATGGGGTTTAACGTCCCAAAGCGACTAAGGCTATGAGAGACGCCGTAGTGGGGGGCTTCGGAAATTTCGACCACCTGGGGTTCTTTAACGTGCACTGACATCGCACAGTACACGGGCCTCTGAAATTTCTCCTCCAAAGAAAGTCTAGCCGCCGCGGCCGGGATCGAACCCGCGTCTTTCGGGTCAGCAGCCGAGCACCATAACCGCTGAGCCACCGCGGCGGCCACACAGAAACTGGAGCCGCAGTGAAATGCTAGAACCCTAAGCATAGGCATCGTGCTGTATGTGCACTTCGGCACGAACCCAGTGCATGCGTACGCATAATCCCATTTACAAACATACCTCTGCACTTAGGGCTTGCTCTCTTCTTTTTCCAGCCAAAAAAAGTTTACCTTTCGGCCTGAAACTCGATCGATGGCATCCGCCTTTTCCCCTTCCTTCTTTTTCCAGCTTCCTTTGCTTTTTTCTCGTAAGCAGTGCCGTAACCCGGCGGCAGAGCCCGGGTCTATTTTGGACGGCCTGGCGCCCCTCCAGGCCAGCCAGTGCAATGGCGGCCCGCTAGAGCTCGCGTGCGTGTGTATGAGCAGCAGCATGAGCAGCGGGACCGACCCTCCTCCTCCGGCAGGAAACCGCAGGAGGTCACGTGTTGTTTTGCACACGACGCAGTTTCCCCTCCGCGTCACGTCAGTGCAGTTCTCTCTGGCCGCTGGCTCCGTCTGCGAAAGCGGCTGCGCGTAGAAGTCGGTCACGCCGCTGGAGTCAACTTGGCTGGTCTTCCTTCGCTGTTGGCCACTGGGGGCTAGGGTTTGCCCGGCTATTGCGCTGCAGTTAGTAAGTTCAGTAGCTTAATTATAGTCGGATACAATTCAAGAAAAAAGCGGCTTTTCCTCATCAAAGGGGACCCCCTCCAGCCAATGGCGTCGGCCGATTCTCATGAACCTGCTAGTGTGAGTTGCCTGACAGTGCAGGGAGTGGTCGGACAATGCAGTACGAGGCCTATCCTCGGCAATGCAGGGAGCGGACAACCCAATTTCATCTGCCACTCCCCCCCTGCGTTATCACACAAACAGGTTCATGAGAATCGGCCGATGCCAGTGGCTGGAAGGTGGGAGGGGACAGCCCCGTTTTATCTGCCACTCCCGCTCGAATAGAAGTTGATGAAGACCTAGATACCCAAACCCAACGCCAGAGACTGGCAGCTTAGCGCGCGGCCCCAAACAGCACGGGTAATCGGCCCAATATTGGAAATGTATTCTCAAAGGCCGATTCTATGGAAAACGAGAACAAATCATCCATTTCCGATGTTGGGTTGATTATCTGTGCTGCTTGGGGGGGGGGATGCTGTCACGATGGTGGCGCAATGTTCTAATGAAGTGGCCAGATGTAGACACTACCGATGACGTCATGAGGTCACGTGATTCATCCCGCTTCTCGTAGATTGCGGATTTTCTGACTGATGAGCCACATAATGGTTTCTCATTAAAACATGGGGAGTCTTTATTTTTGTGCAGTTGAGCTTCGAATGGGTGTGTTGTCGAAGTAAGTAAGCTGTGCAGTGTGGGAGGAAATGTGGGCGCAAAAAAGAGTGGGAGTCTGGAGCCCTCGCCGCAAGGATCCAGCCATCTTTCAGGCATTGCAGAAATTTGAACTCTCGGTCGCGGCCACGTCTCGGTTCTCAACATTCCGCTTATGCTCGGCAGATGGCAGCGCTATGGCTCTCAAAGGCGAGTCAACACTAAGTGGGCTAACTTCAGTGTCGCTCGCTAATTGTCTCATAACCTGGGCTTGTTCAAATGCAATGAATGACTTAGAGATATTCATTATAAAGTTTTTCTCCCCTCTTACACATTTTCTTTTCATCTCAGTTAAGAAAAGCGAAATCGCACAAGAACATAGACACACATCCCGAAGCTCTGACATACTGGTCAACTGCAGGGTAGAATTTGATAGGGAAGGTTGTTTGGTGGGAAGTTATCGAGAACGAACCTTCGAAGTACTAAAGAACAATCAGACAACGTTTTCTTCGACTCAAGTCCGCACAGAAGGCGACGAGTCTTTGTCCACTGTCAGCTCGGTTGGCGAAGCTCACAAAGAGAACACCTGCGAAAATGTTTTAGCCTAATCACCGGCTCAGTCGACCTTCGTTGTGACGAATTCCAGAACATGGTGGAAAGGTTTAGAGCCAATATTTACTTCTACACAAGCTAGGACGCCGCGTGCGCTGTCGTTTGGGCTGCAGCGCGAGGTCGTGGGAGCGAATGCAGGCCATGACGGTTCGCATTTAGATGGAAGCAATATACAGAAGGAACCCAGACGGTTGAAACTAAACCGGAGCTGACCACTTCGGCACTCCTTCATAGCCCACGCTCAGGTTTGGGTTGTTGACGACGACATTTAATAAAAATTTATATATTTAAAACAAAATAAGCTACAATTTCGGGCCTGCCTAAGCTGCTGGAAGGCTTGTAAGGCAGGCCCGACATAGCCCCACATGCTACACTAAAGCAGGTGTTAATTTACACGTGAAATGAAGAACGCCACATTCAGACAATGGCTGCCACGTTTTGAATGAATATTCGGATACAAAAATCTGTACTGGAGCTCCGCCCACATTCAGGGTCGCTGCACAGAATTTCTCCACAAAAGCAACGTACTCCGTTGTTAAAGATTTCTTGTTACCTAAACAAGAAGCTAATTACAACGAAAAAATATAAGCTCTACAATTTTTATGGGTGGTTTGTTTGAGAAAGTCAAATGTTAAAAAGCTTATTTTGTTTACTTTTTTTATTTGCTAGTGAAGTAATAAAGGATGCCGCGGACCGTGGCCCAGTGCTATTTTCTTGATTTGTACCCTACTATAGCAGTAGTAAGGAACTTTATAATGAACACAAATTAAGCGTCCATAGTACGCCGTTGAGAAAACAGTCGACCTCGTATTTTGGAGGAAATGTGCTATTATAAGTTTCGTTAAGCTTCGTTTTCTGTTTGCTTACCACGTGACATGATCTCATGTGCAACGTCAGCGTTCAGGGCGATGACGTCAGCTGTGCCTCAGAAAAGAGGGTAAGGGACGGCGGGGGGGGGGGGGGGGGGGGGGCGTCCTGCGTCAGGAGCAGGGGCGGAGGTGCTTATTTTTACGACCGCAACGGACCGTGCTCGACGAAATGCGCCGCAAGCGGCAAGTGAAGTTGCCGACACGCGGGGTTGGTCTGACGCGGTCCGCTGGTAAACTCACCGAGGAAAGAAAAAAAGTGCACCCAGCCCCATCTCGTGGTTTCGAAATCACCCAGACACTCGACTCCGCCGGCCGCGTCTGCGCTGGGTTGTCCGGTTTTCCGCTGTTGACACTAGGCGGCGCTTCCGACAAAGAACTAAGAAAAAACGAAATTCGCCTCGTGCGCGTTACTTGTTTGTTTGGGCGCGTCTCGCTTTTAAAAGGTGCGTCATTGGTGCATCCTGAAAGAAGGAAGAAAAAAGTAAAAATTAGGCTTCCCTGGCGCAGGCATCACTGTAGGCGGTGTTCGCTCTGAGACGTCTGTCAACAAGGTCGTCAGCGTCTTCGTGGCTGTTCAGCGAGCTAAACGGCTGAAGAAGTGGAGGAAGAGGCGGTTCTTTTCCGCAATGCGGAAGTATGCCCTGGCACGCTGAACGCTGGAAGAAAAAGATTTATTTTCCCCGATGCATGCCTAGCGAGTACGTCATTGAGCAGACTAAGTGGGCTGTGGTAGGAACCGTCCCGGAGTAAATGCCATTGACGTGTGACACCGGTTCATTTGTCACTTTGTAAGCATGGTTACTTGAAGAAGCGACGGTCCTTTGAGCCACGGATCGAGCCTTAAAGGGACTGAGACACGGCGCGGTGACTGTCCTCTTGGTGGTCACTTCAACCGCGCCTTGAGGGAAGGGAGGAAGGTGGGAGCCGAGACAGAAGAGATGACAGATGGTTTGTTTTGGTTTATGGGGTTTAACGTCCCAAAGCGACTAAGGCTATGAGAGACGCCGTAGTGGAGGGCTCCGGAAATTTCGACCACCTAGAGGCCCCGTAATGGAAGGCTGCAGAATCGTTTTGACAACCTGGACTTTTAGAACGTGCGCTGACATCACTCAGCGTGCGGGTAACGCGTGTCATGCGGTGTCATTGCACACTAAGAAGCCAATTATTCAGTTCGAGCGCGACAGTCGGTCCTCTTTCGAAGTCGCAGAAGTATACTTGATTGGCGTGGAGGCATGTAAAGTTGCGGTAACTATGAAGAGGCCATGAGGACAGATAAGCCGCAGTGGGGTTGTTCTTACATTCAGCCTTGGTCGCACTTGGAGTCGTGGGAGTCAGGAAGAGCAGAGGCTCATGAATTCCAGCATTAGCAGTGTTAAATATTAACAGCTCTGAAATAAATCAGCTAGGATTTTAAACTTTATTTCACGTACCTTTAAGCACCAGCAAGAATCGCGAACTGTGGGTCAACTTTGGTGCACTGTTGTTTGCTGAATGAAGACAGCGTACAAGAAAAAGTCTGGAATACGAGAGCTCTTGTACAAGTGTTCTTTTTGCCTTCACCTCGTTTAGCACCAAGCTCTTTTAGCGAGGTGGAACCAATCCTCCGCCACAGAGCCTCATCGCCACTTCATGAGCTGCCATCGACATCCAACGACCGTCAAACAGTTTGTCTTTGCAGTATAGAAGACCAAGTTATGCGCAAGAGAAAAAAAAAAGAATCGCAGATAGGACAAACGCTAGGCATAAAGTTAATACGTACGCTATATACACTCTAAAAAATTCAGGGGAGCAATTTGTTGACCTAAAGTGCGGTAAGGCGAAAGCGTTTAGTGCAGTGTTGCTGCTTGTGTCACTGATGTGTGGTTAAGATCTTAATTCAGTACACATTTGTGAATCTTCAATTCTGGAGACACTGGAGGGCGTTTGGGAGGCACCCGCCTGATTCGACGCCTTGCTGCAAACACTCTCCAGCGTCCTAGACAAAGAGAACTACATATGCGTTGGCAGGAAGTAGCGTAGGCATTAGCACGCTCGGCAGCGGAACCTAAGGATGGTGGTTCGAATCCCATCGGGCACAAAGATTTTCTTTCTGGTCTGACTAGAAAAAGCGTGACACCTTTACTGACAACCTTCTGTCGACAACGATGATGCATTAAGGGCCTTCGCCTTAACACTAAGTACGCCTATATGGGAAGCTGCCCTCTAGCACAAACACACAATAAAGGGTACTTTACTCCTCTCTGTTTAGAGTGGTTTAGTTTAGTTTATTGGGGTTTAACGTCCCGAAGCAACTAAGGCTATGCGAGACGCCGTAGTGGAGGGCTCCGGAAATTTCGACCACCTCGGGTTCTTTAACGTGCACTGACATCGCACAGTACACGGACCTCTAGAATTTCGCCTCCATTGAAATTCGGCCGCCGCGGCCGGGTTCGAACCCGCGTCTTTCGGGTCAGCAGCCGAGCGCCGTGTAGAGTGTAGGAGGGCAGAAAGGACTAGCGTGTGTCCTGTCTGCCCTTTATCTGTCTGTGCCTCTTTTGCACTGGTTAACGCGTGTGAAGTGTCCAGCGATCACCTAGCTTAACTAAACGTCTTTAGCTGTTCTGGTAACGTTACGCAATTCTTGGCGAGCGCATGTCCCACCGGATCCTCTGCTCATCGGCCGTGGCGGAGGCAGCCAAGGGGGGAACAGGCGCTGCTGACTCCTCGGCTGCGGCCGCTGGGAAAGGCATTGAACCGCGCAGCAGCCGCCGCGACTGGTGTCTTTTATCAGCAAAACTGGTCTCGTCGTCGCCACGTGCCTGCCTGCTGCACTGTCGGCGCTGCTGTGAGAGAGGGTGCGGGGGAGAGAGGAGGTCTATTTTGAACTCCGCCGCTGTCGACGACGAAGAAGCCCGGAGACGCGTTTCCTGGAGAGGGAACAGGCCAGGACCCCCGGCTTCTTCTTCTTCTTCTCCCTCGTGGCGCGCTTCCCCGGAATACATGCTGTTCTTGAAGCGTGGGATGCCTGATAGCGATTATTAATGAGAAGGCATTATATGGTTATGTTGCGTCAGCAGCAAATGTCCGAAAAACGTGTCCGCAAATTTTGTGCGCACGAATTACGTCGTTCTCCAAAGAAAAAATGTGTGAAAGTGTGATTGCCATAGTGTGTGATATAAGGCCAACCAACCAACTAAAATGATGAGGTGAGAAAAATTTGGTTGATGACATGTAATCAGGTAATTAATTAAACGCGAAAAGTACACTGGGACGTCACAACAGCCACGGACGTCGATGTAGTATGTGGATGTTTTGCTTTCGCGTTGCTCCAGTGCGGGTCGCCGCAGTGATCTCAAAGTTTCTCAAAAGGAATTAGTCGAAATCTGGGAATCCTATGAACACTCAGAAGATAAGAGATCAGTAGAAATCCTCATTAATTCCGTGTAAGCCGAATATATCCAATGACTGTCAATGAAACTGAAAACAAGAAAAGAATAATCGCTCTTTTTTTTTAAGGATTGCTTATAACACGAATGTGATGCATGGACTGTAGGAAATAGTTTCACGAGGTTCCGTGGTCCAATTCCCGCTCCTTGTCGCAGATATCACAGTAAAAATTAAAGAGAGCAAGCTATTTACTAAAATGCCTTCAATGAGAGAGATAATGTAATCATCAATCATGAGATAACATTAGAGAAATATGTCGTCAGTAATAGTCTTCGCGGATTGGCTGGAGAGGTGACGTCACCGGACAGGAAAATAGACGTAACTTCCGGTACCGACAACAACAGTACCTCTATAAGGATACACCGTAAAAAGTAGTTGGTAATCATTAGCCACGGAATGCGGCGCTCTGTATTACTCCGCTGACCAATCACAACAGTGAACATAGTCAGCACTTTATGTTTGGCTGTATCAAACAATCCAATGGCATTAAATAATATTCTTGAGCTCATAATTTCGTATTGTGATTAGCTTGTTATTTATAGGTAACAAAAAAAAGCTTTAACAACGCTCTACTTTTTGCCACTGAGGAATTATTCTGTTCGGTGGTCCTTAATTGTGGGCGGAGCTTCACTGCAGACTAGAGTTGAATCCGGCTATAATGCTATCGCATTGCCAACACATAATGTAAATAGGTATCCCAGCGATTTTTTTTCTTCACCTTTTGCTTGAGATGCGGTCAGTATCTTCTTTTCGTTTCCGCTGCCACGAATCAAGCGTTCTTCCTTTCCTCGTGTTCTCCCGCAAAGATTAGCAATGGCGGGCGCAAGACCGACGCTAGAGTCACGTGACAGATCTCCGAACCACGCAGGAAGAGCGCTGCTAACCATACCCAGCAGCTGCCAGGTTTAATTTAGGAGTCCAGCAGACAACCGTCGGCACAGTACGCAGCGGACGTATGGCTGGCGCGGCCCTGACGTGCTTCGCCGAGTGCAACTATGCTTTCTTTCTTTCTTCCTTTCCTTCCTTCCTTCCTTCCTTCCCTCTTTCTTCCTTTCTTTCTTTCTTTCTCTCTTTCTTCCTTTCTTTCTTTCCTTCTTTTTTTCTTTCTTTGTTTCTTTCTTTTATTTTCATTCTCTCGAACCCTGCCAACCAAGACCTCCTCCATCTGTACAGCCCAGAACAGCCCCTCGATCGCTGCCAATATAAGCGCGTACTCAGGGCGTGAAAGGGGGCGCTTTCATCGCGTCGCTGAGCACGGACTCATGATGGACAGCTGCCGGGAAGAAAAGAGAGTGGTGGTTGTAAGGAAACGCTTCAAACGGTGGATGGCTTACTCAATCCTTTTCTTGTATCGGTCGATCTTTTTTTCTTTAATCTTGTTTATTGCGTCTAGTTCTTCGGTTAGTCGCTTTTCTTTTTATGCGCTCGGTTAAGACTAAATCGATGCTGGCGTAACAAACGGATTGGTTTGCTTAGGTTAGCCTTGAGCCCCTCTAAACTTGGCTCATTGAGCTGTCTACAGCTGTGTGATAAAGGAAGTATCAAGGTAAATAAAGCCCTGGAGACAGTCCAGTGTTCTGGCAAATAAAGAATCGAATTGGATTAAATTTAATTGGAGTTAAACGGCGAGGTTTACAGCAGAAGAATTGGACTCTTTCCTTCTTTCCTCTTTCTCTGTGTTTCTGCGAGCGGTGCGGCAATTCCCCAATATAGTTATTATAGTCTTGGATGTCTTTCTTGTAGCTTTGTTCATACTTTTTGGCCTCTTCTAGTCAAAGCGAAAGTGTCTGTGAACCTATAGGCGTTACACAGGCTGAAGCGGACACGGGCAGAAACATTGAAATTGGCGCGATCGCTGACAGAGGGTCCGATTGTGTGACACAAGGAAGCGGCTACGACAGCTACTGCATGCACTGGCGCCACCTGATGGCGTGAAGTTCAAACTTCCCACGCTTTCCTTGGCCACGAAACAATTGCGAAACGGAGCACTGGTCGCTCTTTTAAGCCTCTCTGCAACTGTCCCAAGCCGATACTTAAATGCTTACGTTTGTCAGGGGATTTGCCAGGACACACCAGCACGCGGCTGGCTTCAAGAAGCATTTTTAACCGGCCCCATGTGTATCATATCTCTGAGAACAAAAATTCCTGGCTCTGAATTTCCAGATACTTTCACGGCAATTCCAGAATTTTATCTAGACTACGATTGTTATAGAAAAGGTGAGTCTGTTCCGTTCGAAAAGAATAAGAATGCAAAATTCATAGACGACCCTTGACCATATTCCTTAAGCCATATTCCAGAGCCAGAGACCTTCCTTTATATTTGGCGCACTCGACAGGATCTCTATACTGTGTTTTTATTAACTTATTTAAGTCTCAAAGATCAGGCTTAAGACCTTTGATAATCAAATGAGTGAGTAAAAAACACAGTATAGAGATCCTGTTGAGTGCGCCAAATATAAAGGAAGGTCTCTGGCTCTAAACATCACTTTTATGTCCTTACAACCTTTAATTCTTGCGCTCTCTCCTTCAGTTCTTTTTTTTTTTGTTATGCCCCTGGAGATATACTCTCCGTATCCGTCCTCTTCGTCACCAGTACTCAGGCACTGCACAGTGCTCTCTGTCAATGCAGCTGTATGGAAAGATGTGGAATGGTCTCAATGCCTCGTCGCAAAGGGGCTGTATAGTTCTTACAACCAAAATAATTAGACGAACTCCGATCCCTGCAGCGTCGTCGGCAAAGCGACGCTTCACAGAGCAACGCAAGCTGAGTAGCCCACCCGCACTTCGCCGGTGTTCTTTTAATTGTAAGCATACAGCGTCGTATCTAAACTCCGGTCGCTCCATACGACACAATGCATCTCCCATCGCCGTGTGTGGCACAGGATGCACAATGACCGCATGTATCTCCTGAACAGAGAAGGCGGGCTCTTTGCCTTATATATATATATACACACGCGCGGGCGACATCAGCATGCACAATGTCGCGCAGAGACGACGGAAGACGACGGGTCGAAGGTCTTGCCCTCTCTCTACGGCGAAGTCGCAGAGAAGCAGCAGGGCATCATGGGAAACGGGTGGCGGAGGCGCTGCTGCTTCTCATGCTCCATACCGCCGATGCGAACAATGCGGCGGAAGCCCCAGCGGGCGAGGCCCGTGCACCCAGTGCATTAGCTCGGCATGCAGTGAGGAGGAGTGGGAGGCGGGGACACCACAGTGTGCGCGATGTCCGGTTTCCGTGTCCCCGCAGCCACCGGCCGCCACGGCTCGTCGCTGGACCGTGTCCACGCCGCTCGGGCACGCGCTGATAGTGCAGGGAGCGGTGGTGAAACGATCCGGTGTGAAGCGTTTAAGGCGATGGCTGGACAGGGAATTTTCTTTTGGGCAATAGGTGGCGCTGCCGTCGTGGCGCAGCAGCTGGTTGGCAAGAACGTTATCCACGACAGCCGGTCAGTTCTGGCTCTCTAGAATGTCACTTGTGATGCCGTCGAGGTAGGCTTTGGGGTTTTTGCTCTCCAGTGCTGAGGAGTGAGGACAAAGGGAAGGGAGGTAGTGCAGCCATTGCTGAGCTTTCTCTATTTTTCAAGCAGGGTGGTAGGGGTAAGGCGATTTCAATGGGACCAATGCATAAGTGAATTGAGTGTTCGCTGGTTAAGTGTCCTTGGGGCGTCGCGTTACCTGTCGCTGTAGAGCAAAATACTATTTAGTGTGACGTTCAAGCAGATTGACTGGTGCCCCTATATTTGCTATTTTGCTAGTGCGTGTGTGGTTCCTGTCTTCTGAAAAGGCGTTGAAGGACAGGGCTAGGGCGAAATTAGAGGATTATGAAATGTAATTATAGCAACTAGCACAGACAAGCCCACGAAAGCTGCACAAACGCTTCTAGTTTGCGCCTCTGCCACCACGCGTTACACGGCACTGGGATTTTGAACGTTTGGTACACACCATTGATTTCCTATGGTAATCGGAACTAGCCGTTTCGTTTTAATTACTAATAAAAATATTCCCTTTCGATTACGCGGTAATTGCTATGGTGGCTTACAGATGGCGCTAGTTGATGTCCAGTACTGTTCGTATATGTGCTTCCGCATGGATACGGGTGCATATACAGAAATGCCCAAGAATGCTGTGCATGGCTTGACATCGGGGAGCGGACGTTGCGGAAACTGTGGCGCGTCATCATGACAATGGGCTCTCGTTAATTCCAACACGTTGGTTGGAACAGGTGATTTATTCTAATTCGTACTTTTGTCCCTTGACCGCCAAAAGTGTACTACAATGCTCTCGGCAATTCGAATTCCGCATAATACGAAAAAGATTTGGGTTCTCTTCGTTTTTATATTATCAAGCATCTACTGTATATCATATAGTTTCTAGCGGGGCCTTATGAAGCACGCTCCGTTTTCAGCAGGATATTTGCAAAACATGAGCTGCAAAGATATAGCCTGCACGGTACCGCGACCTTAAAGATGGTGCAATAACAAGTTTCAGTTCCATAGTAATAGCCGCCACCATGGTATACCTCCTGGAATCCTGACATCTGAAACGATCGATGTTGACAGATTAGTGCACCATGAATTTGATCCTCCTGAAATTGGCAAGCTATCATGAGGCCTATACCCTAATGACTTGCTCCACCGTAAGCGAGAATATGGAATGAGTGCGGGGGCCGCTGCCTTCTGTCTAGCGTCAGCATGATGACTCTACCTCCTTTGCACGCAAATGAGCGTATTGACAAGCAAGAAATCTCGCACAGAAATGTCGGGTATTAACTTAGCCACTCGTTGCTAAGAGACTTCACCGGTTGTCGTTAACTTCGTTGTCAGTTTCGTTTTCGTCTCAGAATCGCCTCAAGCGGTGACGTCCAGTGAACTAACCTTTGCTTCTGAGGTTTCCAAACACACGAGGCAAACGTTTTCCGCACTAAACATTGAGCGAGTGACGCTCAAACCCACAAAGGCAGAACTCGCGTACGTGTTCTTAATTCGTCGCTTGACTTTCTCGGCTCTTACGGCTGTAGTTTGACGGCAAACAAAAGTGAAAACCCATCCTTTCCCGTCAAACTAAACGACCTTTCCTTTGCAGAGCAACAAGGTTGCGTAGTGAAATCACAGGTAGCTTGCCCCCTTTCTTCCCCCGCAGCGGTCTCTTTGTCTTCCCGTGCCACATTTAAATTTGGCAAGCGCAAAAATGTGAACGTCGCGCTACATCCGTTCCGCTTGGGGCCTCGCTTTGTGGCTCCTCGTTAATCCGCGTCGCGCGAGGCCAGCCCTTTTGTTGCTCTGGAACGCGGCCCGCAAAGGTTAACGACTGCACGCATAGATGGGCGCCCTTCTCTCTCGGTGTCCAACTTTAGAGCGCGTGCCGCCAGGCGGCGACTGTGCAGGGATGCGTTACGTACGTGTTGCCGCTACACATGCGCGCGCCCGTGTGTAAGCGCAAACACGGCTCTTCCGACTCGTTTCACGGAACGAGTGAGGAGGAAAAATCGAGGGGAGGGGAATAAGGGAAGGGGACGGTCGACATGCTTTCTTCACTCGGATACGTTATTCCAGCTCACAGTGCGACGGGGAGAAAGATGTTTGCCCGTCACGCGAGATATCACACGCCGTTGTCGGCACTGGCCGTGGCATCTGTGGATGTTAGTTCACATCCTGCGTTCAATTGCTCCGCTCGCCTGGTTTCCAATGAGAAAGGTAAACGTTCTCCAAGGTGGCAGGGGAGTGGCAGGACATGGCCTCCGAGATCACCTGCAGGAGTGCGCGTGTTTCATCTCGGAGGCCATGAACAGGGAAATGATGTTTGTCCGACACACGAGTCGCTCCGCAGCAGTTCTGCCCTCGGCAGTGGCACTGCTGACATTGGCACTGCCGTTTTGGGTGTGTCCGTTGACATCATGCGTTCAACCGCCCCGTTCACGAGCATTCATATCCTCATAATAAATTCTGACGCATCTCCAGCGAAAAACTTTAACTGAAATCCCAACGTTTTGGAGCTGGCTCGACTCCTTCTTCAGGGTTGACTGGGGGGGGGGGGGGGGGGGGGGGGTAGTAGTTAGCGTCTTTAAGTATGCATACTTATGCATACTTTGCGTGACAGTGGAGGTAGGAATGGCGTGACAATGGAGGGAGCCGATTATCCCCTCTCATCTGCCGCTCCCTGCATTGTCACGCTAGCCGGTTCCTGAGAATTGCTCGACGCCATTGGCTGGGAAGGGGGGGGCCCTCTAAAGGGGAAAAGCCGCTTTTTTCTTGACTTGTATCCGACTATGGCAGGAGATGCCTCACACTGTTACAGTATTCGATGCAGAGACTTGCTGACCTATGTTCTGTAGTGGCAGGAGACTTGCTGACCTATGTTCTGTAGTGGCAGGAGACTTGCTGACCTATGTTCTGTAGTGGCAGGATCCACAGGGTGCACACGAACAAGTAAACATCCGTCCATGCCCTACTTTTTCTACGCGCCTATGCATCTCCAAGATATGGAACGTAACCCGTGCTAAAAAGTGCGGTGTGTGTGGGGGGGCGTGGGGGGTACAAACGATTCAAGCAACTTTTCTGTCTATCCCCTTGAAGATTCTCCCGAAAAAAAAAAAAGTAAACACTTCTGACAAATAGTGCGGGAGGTGGTATGATGCACCGAAGAGCCATTTTTCTCTAAAGGAATCCAAAGGGTAATACTCTTATCTTGACGGCTTGACAACGCGACCAAAGGAAGCTGTGCACTGGGGAGGTCGTTTGGCACGCTTTTGCCTTCTGTATTTTCCAGTGTCATGTCATGGCTGTGGTTGTGGCCGATAAGAAATAAATAGGAAGGAGGAAAGGCGATGGGATTCCAGATATCTGTGTTCTTGAAAACAAAGGCTACCGGACGTCCAAGGACAGGGTCGCGTCAATCACGCTGTCATATTTGCGGGATTACGTCTAAAGACCGAGGTCGTAAGTCAGGGCCTTGGTAGGGACGACTCTATTGGCCACCCACACAAAGCTATGTACAGCACCTGCACTCTCTGGAAAGCAAAAAAAAAGTAAAAAGGATTCTGCTGAAGTCCTAATCTTACGACACGAAATGCGCGTGGTATCTTCGTCGACCGCACTTTTTTTTCATCTTTGCTTGTTTTTGCTTTTTCCTTGTGTGTGTTGCAGTCTTTGGACTATGCTCTCTTTGGACGGTTATGGAGGATTGACAACAATGGGAAGCTCTGGCTTCTAAGTAGATATATGCGGTAGTGAATAGCGTGATAATTTCACGACTAGGGTTTCAACAATGCTACGAGGTGCAGTGGAGCAGTGCGCGGAGCCGAACGGTCGTGTGAGTGTCGACTTTATAATTTATTTATACCGAGCATAGAGTCATATCCTATACTACGCAGTCTGATCGGTCTCTAGCAATCGTTTCTGTATGTATAATTAGGTGGTAAAGCGAACTGAGGCGAATAATTTTCATATTGGTGGTGAACAGCGGTGATCTGTACTGCGTGACAACAACGTCTCGTGCTCACCTCACATCCTTTCTGGCCTACGTTATTCCTGACCGTTTTCCCAGGCCCCGACGAAAAGAACGCCGCTGAAGTAGAATGGCTTATTGAGCGGTTCTTCTAAGACCTCGACTGGGTGATCTCAGCTGTGACTGCTACTTTGGTGGAACTGTCCAGACATTACCTCGCGTTTTTTTTCTTTTTATCTGTGTCCGCTAGAGGACAGTTACTCCCCTTATACTCCCATATGGGCGGATTCGTGTTTAGAGTGATAACGTCGTCAGAATCGTATCAGGATATAGATTTCTTAATTCAGAGTCATCAGTACAGAGCCTTTACCATCCGCCGCGGTGGCTCAGTGGGTTGGCGCTCGCTCGCGGAGCCCATGGATGGTCGCGGCATCGAATCCCATGGCTGCGGCGGCCGTATTTTACTGTTGCCGAAACGCAACAACATAGCTGTATTGTGGAAGTCAGTGCACTTTAAGGACCCCCATGCGGTAGAAAATAATCCGGAGCCTTCGACTACGGCGTTTCTCATAGCCGAGGTGAGTCATTATGACGTTAAATCCTACTTATCATACTGTCAAACCTATCCACACCCCACGCCACACCACACACGCCACAACGCAACACGCCCAACACACCACGCCACTCCACACCACGTCACGCCACACCAGTTACGTCACGCTACACCACGCCACCCCACGCCGCAACACACCACGCCTCTCCACACCACGTGCCACTCCATGTCACACCACTCCACGCCACTTCACACCACGCCACTCCATGGCACGCCATGGCACGCCATAATTTATTTGGAGTTGATATCCAAATGCACGTACGTCATCCCATACCTGTGACCTAGATCTGGCTGGGCAACTAGGCCTAGATAGTCGTATTGCTTGGCTCTTTCTACTAGTCCTCGTTAACCGAACGATTTTTGTTGCCTTGGTGGTAGTGGTTAACTGAAAATAAAAAAGGATCAAGCAACTTAACTGAGGAGGAAGTAAAAAAGATGTTGCTAGCCGCGCGATCTGCCATCGATTGCTGAAGAACCTGAGCTGCGGCTAGCGAAAATAAAAAGGATAGGAGAGGACAACAAGGCGGACCTTGGTTGAAGCACGCAGGTTCTTGAAAAGTACGGGTATTTGGAAAGTTCGTGCGGAAATTTCAACCGAGAAGTCCACACTCTTCAGCTCCGCGCCAGCGAACCTATAGGCTACAGTTTCCTTCTTATTACCTTCCTCGCTATTTCTTTTTCTGTTGAAAATCCTGCAGACTGGGCCGAAAATACCCGCTGGGGAAAAAAAAAAAAACGGGCCATAGCGTTTTTCGTTGCGCGTCCAAAACGGGAAAGGCCGGGGAGGGTGGTGAAGAGCGGTTTGAACCGGGGTGCATTCTTCGTACTTTGAAATGGACACCGCGCGCGCGCCCAGTCCCCGGGTGGGTGAGGAGGATCCCGCGCCTCCTCCTTTGTTTTGGCACGCGCCCGACACGTTCTCCGCCGGGGAACCATAGCTTATTCTGTTTTCCCTTATTTATTGTTGTTTGCTTTTGGCCGCCTGGCTTCCAGCTGGTCACGCTCTGTTTCCTTTCAACTTCTTTTTTTTTTCGTGGATGCGGTGTCGTCATTTGTTTCCGCTCCCCTACCCCCCCCCCCCCCCCCCCCCCTGCCTTACCGTTTCTTACACACGGGGAAACGGTTCATTTCCGCTGACGCATGACTCTGCCAAGGCTGAGTAACTGTCTTTACCAATCATTAACGCTGGAACTTCGCGTGCAGGCAATTCTTAAGGAGTTGTTTAGGACGGTGGCTGCTTGGACGAGTTTGTTTTGCATTTTTCCTCGAGTAAAACGCGGAGCTGACGAGTTCTCATGTAAGACATGTTGACGCACTGCCGGTCGGTACTTTACCGAATGCAAACAGCAAGCACCAACGCGCGCGTTCTTGGTGTGGCACCTGAAGCGAATTGGAGCGCTTTCTTTTCCGTGCGTTTCTCTTTTCTCTTTATACTTGTCTAATTCTACTTTCTTCTGTTTCATCATCTTCTTATTTCGTTCCTTTTCTTGTGCATCATCGTCTTGTCCTTCTTTCGTCGCCTTCTGCTTCGCCGCCATCTTCTTGCTTCGTTGTCTTCTGTTGCTTCGTACGTTGTCTGCAGCTTGTTCTTCTTTCGTTCCGTTTCTTCCTCTTCTGCTTCGTGATCGTCTTTCTTCTCGTTCTTTCTTCTGAATGCTCATCAGTATTCACCACCATATCGTCATCTTCATCATCATTCGTCTGCACCTTCTTCTTTCTTCTTTCCTTCTATTTCTTCTTCTTCTGCTTCTAGGTCGTCTTTCTTCTTTTTTTCTTCTCATCATCATCATCATCGTTCGTCTCTGCACCTGGTTCTTTCTTCTTTCATTCTGTTTCTTTTTCTTCTTGGTCATCTTTCTTCTTGTTATTTCTTCTTCTGCTTACCAGTAGTCATCATCACGTCATCATCATCACCTTTCGTCTGCATCTTGTTCTTTCTTCTTTCGTTCTGTTGCTTCTTCTTCTCTTCTTGGTCGTCTTTCTTCTTGTTCTTGCTTCTTCTGCTTACCAGTAGTCATCATTATATCGTCATCATCATCACCACCATACGATTATCATCATCGTTCGTCTGCTTCTTGTTCTTTGATTTTCTGTCTCTTTGTTTTCTTCTGAACAGCCGCCGTGCGTTCCTTCACGATCACGGTACCTTCGTAGTTATAGGTAATCGTATGCGCTGTCTGCGTTGTGCTCCTGCCTCTCGTTTCTAATTTAGCCCGGTATAGTTTAAGCAAACGGCTTTTGCGCTACGTTGATACCCTAAAGAAAACGTCATAAAAGATAAAACGACGCCCTACTGAAATTCAGAAGCTGCCCCAGTTTTCTCCGTGTGCGCGATCGAGGTATTTAAGTTCTAAAAAGTACGAACGCAATCAAGAACGTCTTCGTAAACGCGCGCCCCCTTTTAAACAACTCACAAAGCTATTCAAAAGAAGCCGCAGGAGCCTCTTGGTCTCGCCGGCGGCCCGACAGAAACAATGAAATGTAGAGCCACCCAGTTAACTAACTGCCTCGGGCTGCTCTGCGTCAGACAAATGGTCGCTGCCTCTTTCCAAAATTAGCAGCGTTCGTCTTGGACGGACCTCGCCGGTGCTTTATTACCACGTCTAATTGTTTCCCGTCAAGATATTACCCGCCCGCCCGCGCGCGCTAAGCGCTGGCCGCCACACTGCCTCGCGAAATAGGCCTCGTCGCAAGGGCACTCTGTAAAAACCCAAAACCGTTCACCGCGCTGCTACTTCACGCAGAGGCCTCGTTTTCCTGTCCAGTGAGTCTTCTATAGCGGCCGCCTGTATGATTCCGCTTCGGCGTGAGCTACAAAAGGCAGATGAATTGCGAGTCCTCGCTCGAACGAGCGCCTCGTGATTTACCGCGTTTGTTCGCCTATAAGACGCCTCCTTGAATACAGCTGCCGAGGACTCTGCGTTGCTGGTTTAGGTTGGTTTATGGGGTTTAACGTCCCAAAGCGACTAAGGCTATGAGGGACACCGTAGTGAAGGGCTCCGGAAATTTCGACCACCTGGGGTTCTTTAACGTGCACTGACATCGCACAGTACACGGGCCTCTAGAATTTCTCCTCCAAAGAAATTCAGCCGCCGCGGCCGGGATCGAGCCCGCGTCTTTCGGGTCAGCAGCCGAGCACCATAACCACTGAGCCACCGCGGCGGGGTGTTCGGGCGTCGTAAGCGAAGTGCGCTGTGTATGTGTGGTATATATGGGATGGTATTTGATATTTAACGTCCCGATGCTGCAGTCGGGCGATTAGGGACGCCGTAGTACAGGACTCTGGATGAATTTCGACCACCCGTGGTTCTTTAACGTGCGCTAACATAGCGCAGTATACATACGGTTTTGCATTTGGCTTCCACCGAAACGCGACCGCCGAGTCTTGGGCTCGATACCTAGACTTTGGATGCGCTAACCACTGAGTCATTCTGGCTGGTTGCCGTTCTTCGATATCGAGCTTGAAGACAGTTTGAACTTAAGCTACAGTCTGAAAGTTTAGTTTCTTTTTTTTTGTGTGTTTATTGACACGAACATGTAAATAGACTTTGGAGCCTGAACAAAAGAACTTCCTGCACCTTGTCGTATCAGCGGCGTACAAAAGTGTTCAAGGACTCTCATCTCAGTAGGAACTGCGCGCAGTAACTCATCAAATCAGTACATCCATGAGCAATATTAGAGGGAACAAAGTTTGAGCATTCATCAAACTTTGTAGACAAATAACCAAGCACCTCGCAAATTTGTGCGAACATTTTGTTCCCTCTTATATTACTCAAGGCTGTACACTCTAAACACAAAGAAGTAAAAAGGCAGTAAGCTGTTCTCCAGCGTATTCCCATTTATAAAAGAGAGTGCATCTAGAGAACAGGTTACTCCCGTTTCACTCCCATATAGGCGTATTCGTG
Organism: Amblyomma mixtum; assembly: GCF_055824585.1. NCBI lineage: Eukaryota > Metazoa > Arthropoda > Arachnida > Ixodida > Ixodidae > Amblyomma > Amblyomma mixtum. The sequence continues at coordinate 43,039,024 of NC_143012.1, read as the reverse complement.
CTTAGAGTCTACCGTTTGCCAAAAGTAACCGGGCTACGGTGGTTTGTTTCTTAGCCACGTAGCGAAGCACTTATGACACCCTTTATGCTCTGAATCTGTGTAAAGAAAGACGAACACTTGTTCTCACGTTCTGACACCTTTCGGTATTTAGGGGTGCTGTAAAGGCTCCGTTATACTGTCGGGAAGCAAAAACTTGTTCCTCGGTTACTTTAGGCAAAAGGAGTACGTACTACATACACACAGTACACTACGCACAGTACAACGCTGTGTTTATTAATGCGAAAGCATTATATCCCATTGTCGCCTCAGCAAAAGGTGTCCGCAATTTTGTTCGCGAACGATTACGTCGTTCTCTAAAGATAAATGAGGGAAAGTGTGATTGCAATAGCGTGTGTTCCTCGGTTACTTTTCGCAAAAGGGGTACATGCGCACAGTACACTACGTACAGTACAGCGCTGTGTTTATTAATGCGAAAGCATTATATCCCTTTGTCGCCTCAGCAAAAAGTGTCCGCAATTTTGTCCGCACGATTACGTCGTTCTCTAAAGATAAATGCGGGAAAGTGTGATTGCGATAGCGTGTGTTCCTCGGTTACTTTTCGCAAAAGGGGTACATGCGCACAGTACACTACGCACAGTACAACGTTGTGTTTATTAATGCGAAAGCATTATATCCCATTGTCGCCTCAGCAAAAGGTGTCCGCAATTTTGTCCGCGCACGATTACGTCGTTCTCTAAAGTTAAATGAGTGCAAGTGTGATTGCGATAGTGTGTGATGAAATATTGCCGTGGAAAAAAGTTGGTTGATGAGGTATAATTAGTTAATCAATTAAACGCGAAAAAATACACTTAGACGTCAGCATAGCCATGGACGTCGGTATAGTACATGGACGCCAGAACAGCCACGGACGTCGATATAGTATGTGGACGTTTTGCTTTCGCATTGCTCCTATGCGGGTCGCCGCAGTGATCTCAGTTTTTCTCAAAGTAACGTATGCCTTACATCCTAGAAGATGCGGTACGTGTTCGCACCTATACTAAACCTGCCGCTAGGAAAAGCAGTGGTCGGTATATCGTTCCAGTCTGCGTGCCGAGACAGAAAAACCGTCGCCGTCTCGCTCCACTTGGCACCGTCGCTCGTGTGCTGCACAGTCGGCGGCGGTAGCATTGCTGCAGTTGTTTTGACTGCAGCAGCAAGCGATTCCCCGTCCGTCCAGCTGACGTAACGTACAAGACAAGACACGTCGTGGGAGCGGTGGCGTGCTTTCTTGGAAAGCCTTTCGTGACGCCTCAGCGTGTTCGGCTGGCGTCGGGTGTTGTTCCTCCATGCAGTTCTGGATGTGCGGGACACGAAGACCTGCGTGCAGCGGTGTTTGCTCCTTCTCGGGCCCGCGACTTAGGCGGCGCATGTCGGGACCCTTGCCAGTTGCGCGGCCGCGACGTGCGAGGCATTCGCTTTCTTCGTTGCTTCTCTTCGTTGGCAAATGGACGAGAGGAGCAGTTGATCTGTATGCTCGTTTCTCGCTTCTGCTTTAGTTTACGAACTTGTGTATATGCTCAGCCTGCTCACCTGTGGTGGTGAAACTTGGACGTTAATGAAGGTGCTTGAAATTAAATTGAGAACGGAGCAGTGAGCTCTGGATAAGAGCTATGAGTACCCTCGCTAGGCGCTTCTCTGTATACCGTTGCTATGCCTATCGAGGCAATTTATAGGGAATTGTCAGGAAGAAAGGGTGAAAGTAAGGAGAACAGAAAAAAAAGAGTAAAGAAATAGATGAAGTATGGAAAGAAAGGAAGAAGGAAAGGACGAAAAGAAGGACAGATAGAAAGAAAGAAAGAAAGAAAGAAAGAAAGAAAGAAAGAAAGAAAGATAGATAGAAAGATAGATAGAAAGAAAGAAAGAAAGAAAGAAAGAAAGAAAGAAAGAAAGAAAGAAAGAAAGAAAGAAAGAAAGAAAGAAAGAAAGAAAGAAAGAAAGAAAGAAAGAAAGAAAGAAAGAAAGAAAGAAAGAAAGAAAGAAAGAAAGAAAGAAAGAAAGAAAGAAAGAAAGAAAGAAAGAAAGAAAGAAAGAAAGAAAGAAAGAAAGAAAGAAAGAAAGAAAGAAAGAAAGAAAGAAAGAAAGAAAGAAAGAAAGATTAAGGGCAGCTTTAATGTTTGGACATAGGGCGAGAACAGCGTGATGTGGTAGGGCGTGGGCCTGAAGTACTTCTGATATGTACTACCAGAATAAATGTTCATTTCCTGACTCATTACAAGCGTGCCGTTACAGGGCCCTCCCGGTTGTTGAGGAAACTTCTTAGGACCGATGAATGGGCCCCAAAACACTACAGGAATATTGGTTACGGGAGCTTCTTTTGAAGCTGCTCATTGCCATTCTAATATGACTCTAGTGCCGACCCTGAACGGGCTTGCGTTGTGGTCAGAGTGAGTCAGCTATCTAAGTAAGTCGTACACTGGGACATGGCTATCATAGATTATATATACCCTGCAAAATCTTTGCTCCGCCAATAAGAGCTTGTGCTCCTGTGAGAAAACTTGGCTCCGATCCATATCACCCGTTCCGGCTAGGATCTACGTGGGGAGGTGCGTGGATCACCGGTTTCATCCCCTCAGTGCCGGCTTTGTTGCCTTGGTTTAAGTTTTAGGGGAAACTGCCAAGGCGGAGTAAATTTGTAGTAAGGGAGTAATTACTCACTTATGGCCTTGTTTTCTTGTTTGGCGGCAAGCTATGGATGTATTAGATTATGGAGATAATAGATTTGATACTCTGCTGGCTAAGGATAGCTGCAACTGGTGCAGGCTGGATCTTAGTGGAGATGGCTGTGGAGGCCTTTGTCTTGAATTGCATGCTACTTTAACCTGGGTGGTAAGGACGCCGATTGTGATAATGATGATGTTGATGATGACGGCGATGATTACGAAACGTATTCTGCGATCGAGAAGAGTCGACGGACCGCTTCGGGCTGTGCGCCGAGCTTTTTATCCCGCGGGTTCGTTGTAGCCTCGATTTCAAGCCTTTGCGCCCCCTGGCGGTGCGCGTCATCTACCAGTGAGCTCTCTCACATTCAGGGTGCTACACATGCGACCCCTGTGCAATCAGCACTGTGTTTTCGAAACATCTTGCATCTGCTTATGTCGGATTCAGCTTTACCACGTCTTGTATACGTGGTTGGGAGGTTTTCTGGACGTTTTATTTTTTGTGTGTGCGGGCAAAGATTGGGGAGGGGGGGGGGGGGTGTAAACTACAAACAATGCCTGCAGAGTCCAATGAACTTCGCTCTCAAGCTCCTGCTGAGACGTTCTAGTTTTTTTCTTTTTTTTAGACAGAGAGAGAGAGACAAGCCGGGAAACAAATATAAGCCGTTTATACGTTATCGAAATGGCTCTTTAAAGGTTGCCCAGACAGTTCGCGCTTCGATTAACTTCCAGGGCTTTCTCCAATTGGGCGCAGTCATTTATAGTTACTGCAGTGAAAACTGTTACCGACGCCTGTCCTTGCTAGCAGACCTTTTCTTTTTCCTTCATTTTCGTATCCGCTTTCTTTACGCGTTCAAATGAAACCTTGGGCCTGCATGGCTTCTGCCTGCACCTTTTCGAGATTGCTTTATCCTGCCTGTGCTCGTTGAAGCGGCACCTTGCGGCTCTTTTTTGACTTGCCAGCCAATTTCCTGTCCGAGATACGTGTTCCGCTTCGCCGCGCACGGTTTTCCATCTCAATAATACACCTGTTGCACGGAATCGTGTCTGCCTCGTGCACTGCGCGATGCTTTGTGAGCGAGCCATCGATTCTGCAGCGTATAAGCTATCCTGTTAATCCTTATGGCGAGAGCCGTGTGCACGAAATCAGTGGATGCTTTTTAACTCGAATCCTATGCCGATTGCTTTCGTTGATGTTCGTTTTTAGTCGCAAGCACTGTCATGAGCCATTGCTTCACTAAATTTGAGAATGGCTTTTCGAGCAGTGCGCGCTATCGCGAATTCCTCATATGACGCTCATACGCAGCCTCTTTTCACCGCCCTTTACTTACAACCGGTCACCTCCATATATCGTAGTATTTTACTGAAGTGTTTCACTACTGCGAAAAAACAGTACACCAAATTTTTCCAGCATTAATCTCTATTGACAATGAGTTCTAACATTTACAACACACGTCACAGAGAAACATGGTACGTTCCTAAAGCGCGCACTAACTACGGTCAACAAATGTTACGCCACACACTGCCATCTTTGTTAAACTCATCAGACACTCAATAACAACGTATCTCTCCTTTTATGAGCTCATTGTGGATTCCTTTTTTTTGTTTTGTTTGCTTTGCTGTAGTATACACTGACTCCATGAATGCCTAACCAATTTTCTTTGCTTGTTAGTAACTTATTATTTATGCTTGTGAATTTCAAAGCTATTTTATTTGTATCATTTTATGCTGTGCGCTTTCTGCTATCTAATTTTTTTCAGCATTCTATCGTTGATTTTTTTTGCCTGTATGTATTTCTGTTATAGAATGTTCACTAATGCTTTTTTTTCGTTTGTCCATTATTGTATCTGTGTTCTCTTTATTGTGCATAGTGCCATTTCTGTAGGGGGCACAGACCCCGTCAAGCCAAATCCGTTTGACTTTTTGTCTGCACTCCCGTCATCTGTACATGTACAGATGCAAATAAACTTGAATTGAAAATTGTATTATATGCCAAGAGGGAGAGTAGCTAAAAAACAATAACTTCTTGTCAGGCGTAGTTATAGATTTATAATTACGCTCAAATTTTGTTACCTCTCTTATTGCCCACGACTGTACAAGCAGGGACGTCGCATTCACTCCAAACAGGAAGAAGTAAAAACAGAGTAACGAGGTCTCCACGTTGGGCGCCAAAAAGTGGGATCATCGCCTGCACACGCATGAACACGCATTTATGGGAGTAAAAAGAGAAGAAACTCCTGTAGAACACTTGCTTTAACAAAAAGTGGGTGCGCTGGAGGACAGCTTACTCCCCTTTTACTCCCGTAAAGGCGTATTGGAGGGCAGACGACGATCCCACATTTTGGCGCCCAACGTGGGGCCCTCGTTCGTGGCTCCGGAAAATTCACCTTTAAGATGGGTTCGTATGCAGTGGACGTATTTTCATTTGCGTAAACACATCTTCAGTATCGCGTTCAGTCACGCTTTTCTAGCAATTCATTCCCCTGGAGATAAGAAAGGTGCATTGTTGTCATGTTTTCAAAATTTCTTTGTAAATTTATTCCGGAATACACAGCAAAATTAAGTAACGTTTTGTCTGCACATGCAGTTGAGTACCTGATTCAATCGAGCTCGCTTAATTCGAACTTCCGGTTTATTCGAACTGGCGCTCACAGGCTGCCTCACTCACTAAGTTGCCGCATGTTTTCCTCGCCATGATCTTACCATTGGACTAAGTCGTTTTACATCGTCAAAGGCGTTCTTTCGAATCTCAAAATTGCGTCACCCGGCATAGCAATGCGCCACATCCCCGTTCCATGCAAAGGCGCGGCAGACACTTCTCTTCTCGCCAAGCCCTCTCCAAATAAGCGTTTCGATTCTCCCCCCATCGCGAGTCATTGTTTACATTAGGCGTAGCAGGCATCTGCGACGGATGCCGCGTCCGTCCTCGTGTGCCACCGAGGAGCGAGGAAGACTCGTGTGACAGCAGCGCGTCACACAGTCATTCGCGCGGCTGGAGATTGTCGCCGCCTAGCGTACAGAAGAGGGGCGAAAGAGAACTGAGACAGCGCTTGAAAGACGCGACGCGACCCTGGCCTGGATATTCGGGCTCTCTGACATTCGGGAGCCCAACCCCCCGGCGAGCAAAGCAACGTGTTGCGAAGATCACGAGCACGGGTTGACTCGCTCGCTCGCACTCGAGTACGCACACACGTGTCACGCAGTGATAAACGGGGTCGCTTTGTGTGGCGTCGATCGGGTTACGCGTGGAATGCTGGCGCCTCGTCGTCGAATGCCGCGCACTCTCCCGAGCGAAGCTTCTCCGTCGTTCTCTTCTTCTGACTGCGCGCGCTTTCGAGAGGGGTCTCGGAGCACTGAGAGCTAACGCCTGGCAGCGTCAGTAGAGTGTTTGGTGGCCGTGGGACTTAGGGGGAAAAGGGTGTTGCGGGCGCTGGTGCGCGAGTTTTAGTGAAGCGTGAAATTCGGCTCGTGTGCGCACGCTGACTGCCTTCAGTTAGCGAAAGTTGGGGGAACAGGGTTGAAACCTTTCAAAAGTTCTTCACCGCTGCAGTCGCATCTCGCTATGCTGTTGGTTAGGCGCCAGTTTATCCTTTCAATTTTTTTTTTTTTTTCAATATTGAGCTTGCGATTGCCTGTGCCAGTGCTTTCAGGGAGCTCGGAAGGGTGCTTTCGACTGTTGCTTGTGTAGAAAACTCGTGCAGATTTCGCTTCATCATTATCTCTCTCTCTCTTTTTTTTGGCCAAAGAGTCGGTCCGTACGTTGTTTCGTTCGTTCGTTGTTCGCTTACTCACAGACCAACTGTCTCTCTCGCTGTATGTCATTTTTTTTATGTTGTCACTAACCACAGCCTGACAAGTGCGCCTTTATTAACGATTGCGGTCCCACGGCGGCGCGTCGGCTAATTCCGCTGCCTTGCCTAGCGACGTGACGGGTATGGGGTTTACAGGGTCAATCACACTTAGAGGGAACACGCCTGCAAGTGACCACGCACCTGCGGAGTGTCATTGAATTTAACCCGTTCATGACTCAATACAGAGTGCCGCATGAGAAGAGGAACCTCGACGTGGTGCTTCTTGTCATTTGCCCCTTTGCACGAGTTTGTCACCGGCTTGGTCGCAATGGAGCTCCGCGTGTGCGCAGCCACGCGGAGCCGTGTTCCCTTTAAGTGTGATTGAGTGTGTACATTAAAGCGAACAATCGATAATGGATGGTTCGTTAACGGTATCTGAGCGGACGTCATTGAAGTAAGAAAAAAACATAGCAAGGCTTAGCAGATAACTGATTGGCGATTAGCAGGGTATGCCTCGCCCGACGATGAGAGTGACCTGGCAGATCGTGTTTGATCGATGATTTCTGAATCTGTGCCTATGCTTGGCCGGCTGCTGGCTGACTCCGTCGGCAGGCATTTCACGCTTATAACGCCCCAATATGGACGTTGCGTTGCCCGTAGAGGGAAAGAGAGGAATACAGGGGAAGTGAGAGTCCGGTAGAAAAATCTGGCTGCTGTTTGTTTCTATACGGCCCCCCTCCCCCGCTACTGCCCTGACCAATAATAGCAGCACAAGCGCATACTCACCCTCCGCCATCGCGTTTTCGTCCTAACCTCCATTGCCGCAAGCCCCCTCTCCCTTCCAGCCCGCCCTTCCTACTCACCGTGGAAGCGTGATCTGACGAACACCAGACCGCTGCGCCTGCCTCCATAGATGGGCGATCATGGGCCTGCGTATGCAGAGTGAGGGGCGGCCACCCATATGCATGTCTGTGCTGGGCATTCCAGACCGGCGGGCAAATAGTTGCGTCTATCCTGCCTTGCGTAAGCGCGTGACACTGAAGGGGCCCTATTCTGCGTCGCGCATGGAGTGAGGCGGTGTCGATTTGCACGTCCCAGAATGCAGAGTGCGTCCTGTGCCCCATCAACTTCTTTTTGCTTACTTTTTTCCCTTTGGCTGAGCGTCTGGCTAAACAGCTGGCTGTGTGATTTATTGAATCACCGTTGTAATAAATAAAACTATACTTAATCGGTTTCGACAGACGCAAACCTACCCGCTGTGGGGGAGATATTTGCGGCGCAGTATTGATAGATGCCGAGTGCGTAAAAAGCTACAGGGAGCACGTTTTGGCTTTATCGAGACTGTATGGCTGTGAAATATTTCTTTACCTTTATATGCATTTCCATTTGGAGGCGAAACGCAAAAGGTACTCGTGTGCTGTGCGACGTCAGCACACGTTAAACACCCCAGGTGGTCGAAATTATTTCGGAGCCCTCCGCTAGATCTCTTATTCTTTCACTCCCACCTTCCTTCCTTCTCTCACGGCGCGGTTCGGGTATCCACCGAGATGTGAGACAATTACTGCGCCATTTTCTTTCTTCAAATACCAGTTTTCAAATATTTCTGACAGCGAAATTTCTCCTAAATTTCCTTACAGGCTTTGCGCCCTATGAGAAAACTGACATTAGAAAATCCGTGTCGGTGTGTAAGTCCCCACTTCTGGCTTTTTTCGCCAAGGCTGAACAGCTACAATGTTCTCTTTTTCTTTCTTTTACGACTGTGCTAAGGGGTGACATGGAAGAAGCGGTAACAAATTTAACGGCCTACGGAAAGAAAAATTATAGTTGTAACATTAAGAGATCGTAACTCGGCGGAGTGGGCGAGGGAACAAACGCAGGTTAATGACATCCTAGTTGAAATCAAGAAGTGGGCTTGGGCAGGGCATGTAATGCGAAGGCAAGATAACCGCTGGTCCTTAAGGGTAACGGACTGGATTCCAAGAGAAGGCAAACGTAGCCGGGGGCGGCAGAAAGCTAGGTGGGCGGATGAGATTAAGAAATTTGCGGGGATGCGGTTGACGCAACTGGCAAAGGACAGGGTTAATTGGAGAGACATGGTAGAGGCCTTTGCCCTGTAGTGGGCGTAGTCAGGCTGATGATGATGATGATGAAGAATTCAGGCAAGCGTTAATAACAAACTGCCGATATAGTTCCCGCAGTCGCTGACATTGTTCGCTTTTCTTCCCTCTGTAACTTACCCGTGTTTAACGGGATCGCCATTCCATCTTGTATTCATGAATCAATGCAACTAATAGGTCCTGCTTGAACCATTCATATGGGCTCACATTTTACCTTCGCGAGGCGGAGTTCCCTTCTTTCAACGTCTTCCCTGGGGAACGTGCGACCACGAGGACTAACGTGGGAACGACCTTTCGCACTGTCGACCACCTTTCTCGTGAGCGCCATGCCGTTCGGTCGATGCACCCAGAAGGCACTGCTCGCTGTTCCTCCCTTTAACCCCCCCTCCCCCAACATATACGCTCATGCCAGCGTGAGAGACGTATACCGACGCGCCTACGCATTCCTCTTCCCATCTCGTCAAGGTTAATCACGCCAACAACGAATTGCACGCACTGTTACATCCCGGGCGTATAATGCATCGCCGACGAGGCAGCAGCAACGACCACCGTCTTCCGGATGTTGTACTAACTCCGCCGCTTCGTTTGGCAGCGCAATCACTTCAGTGACAGCCTTTTTCGACGCTCGTTGCTAGTTGCGTGCAGCGTGTGTAAGGGTGCCGGTAGCGAGCCGGTCAGGCTGTAAGCTGAGAGAATGGATTCTAAGACACTCGAATGCACGCCCCGACTAGCCGCTCCGATCGCTTCTCGATTGCAACGCATCCATCTTCGTTCGAAACAAGGGCTCGGAAGGCATGAGGCCAGCCTTCGATAGATCAACGCGCTTCGTGTGTCGAGTCGGATCAGGGGCGGTTAGAAACTATGGCAAGAAGTATTGCCTCGTTGGTTGCGGCTGTCTTCTACGCTAAGTTCTAAGCCGGGGCAAGTGTGATAGCTACTCGCAGCGACCACGTTCAGTGCGAAAAAAAAAAGAAATGTTTGCGGGTAATTAATTTCTTCGCCACGTTGGACAACTTTGGGTGGTCAAGATTTACTCGAAATGCTTCTGATACATCGTTCTTTATAATCTACATTGCGTAGTAAAATTTACGCGTAAAAACACAGCTCTTCAGTGAATTGAGGTGAATATGATAAGTAAGAGTTAATTTAGCTTGCATTTGCGGTATTGCAATCGCCTTGTGCGATCAGGCGGGCGTCCCCTTGAAGTTCAGCCATCTTGCTCAGTTAATATTGTTTTAAAAGCAAATAGAGCTGTTTTTAGCGGCTATTGAATAGTTTTGCCGTTTTTTCTTGGATTTCACTCATATTGTTGGATGTTTGCCATTGTTGTGTTCCATGTTTCTCTACATAGTTTTGTTCACACCCACCCCTTCAATAGCCCAATAGGGCTGCAGTATGTATAAATAAATCACCCCGGTACTAGTAGTTTACTTTTAGTCTCAGCCATTTTCAGCTAGGGTGCAAAACCGGCACCTTGGAATCGGTTCAGAATGGATGTCGATTAATGTTTCAAAGGGATCGCTCACAACGCTATAGTCGGCTACAACTCAAGAACGAAGCGGCAAATGCCCTTCAAAGGAATTGCTCCAGCCAATGGCTCGCCGACCGATTTTCAGGAAGCCGCAGTTAATCTGATTAAGTCGTGTTTAAAGCCCTTTCATGCAAATCCTGCGATTTCACACTCGGCCCAGTATTGGAAATGGCCGGTTTCTCTCTGGCCCTTAGTAGGACCTGTATTAGCCAATATATTTCCAATATTGGGCCAACTACCCGTGCTGCTTGGGAAGGAGGCTAACCATGACGTCATGAGAATCGGAGGACGCCATTGGCTGGAGAGCCTTCTTTGAGGAGCATTTCCGGCTTCGTTCTTGAGTTGTATCCGGCTGTGGCATAGCACGGAACAGCATTCAGGTGCGCTAAGTTGACCGAGCTCTTCCCACATCCAAAGCAGCGCATGTAATTCGCCCAATGTTGAAAATGGATGGTTTCACCCTGGTCCTCTGCACAACCAGCCTTTGCCAATGCATTTCCAATATTGGGCCGGTTACGTGTGCCGCTGGGGATACATTGTGTTACTCCGGCATTGCCAATATTGCACTCAATTATCGAGACAGCACGCAGAGTCGCAGTGTATAGGAAGAGATACCAGCGTATATGCGCTCACGCTCTCTGTATATACGTCCAACCGCTACGCACTACCGACCGCGAGCGCAGAGGCGAGGCTATAAAAAGGCCGCCTACAAGCCGAAATCGAACGCTTTCGCAGTGTATGGGCGCTGATGCCGGCCCAGTGTTTGCTCTACAGTTCGCCGACGGCGGCGCGCACCGAACATCCGGTCCTTCACCGATCGGTCGTCGCGCCGCCTGGGGAACGCAAGGTCACGGTCTTTCTCTCTCTCTGTTCCTTTTTTTATTTTTTCCTTTTATATGGCAACGCAGGCAGGTTTAACGCATCGCTGCTCGTATTAGGAACGCATGGTTTGTCCCGATACGGCTCCGCGCTTTTGTGTTGTGTTCATTTTTGCTTCGTTCTTCCAGCAGTTACTTTTGGTTTCAGCCATGCCCGAGGAAAGTGCGTGCGGATTACTAGAGTTGGGCTCCAAGTGGATTGTTGTGGGCAAAGTCGTAAAGGGTGTGCATTTTTTCGCATCATGTATAGGCAGGCACCGGCAGGATGCCATTACGTTTCAAAATTTCTCGTACTCTTCTCTGTAATAATTAATCATATTTGCTTCATGATAGAAGTACACCCTAACCAGAAAGGAGCAAAAAGGGAGTAAAGTTGTCCCCTGGCGCACCCTTCAAAAGGGTGTGCACTATAGACATGGAGGGAAAAAAAAAAGTTGGAGAGAGCGTAACGTCATAATCTTGAAGCCTAGTCATAAAAACTATAATGGAAAGCAACATGGGAAATCGGCCGTCACGTGACAAGGCAGTGGTAGCTCTTAGCCGGAATTCAGTTTTGGTTTCGCTTTTTCGTTGTGTGGCGTTGCGTTTCTGTGCTACATCGGAGCATGGACGTTCACTAAAAAGCACCGCAATCTAAGCTGGTTGGCTGTCTGGTAACTGTGGAGGGCCTATTTCCCAAGACTCAGTGCGCAAAAGGGCCCTTGGCACCGGCGTCAGAAGAGGGTGGCTTGCAGAGGCTGAGCGCGTGACGTCACGCTCCCTCCTAGTTTTTTCTTTTTTCCTCCATGGCTATAGACAGCTAGAAAGAGGACACCCTAGAGGAGGGTGTCCTCTAGCCACACCCTTTAGAGGGCAGCTTACTCCCGTGCTACTCCCATATAGGTGTATTCGTGTTTAGAGTGTACTTGTTTTACACTCTCCCATGAATGGCCTTTCTCCTGTCTAAGTGTCGGGTTGTAGCGCACAAGCCTTTGTCACTGGGACACTCTGCAAGTGTAACTTCCCAGCCTCTACTCGCTTGTTCCTTTCCCCTCTCCCTCCTTCTCCTCCTCCTTTCCGCACCGTTCTACACATGAGGTCATAGGAGAATATGTGGTTCCTCCTCCTCCTCTCCGCTCTGTTCTACACATGAGGTCATGTGACAATCTGTGGTTCCTCCTCCCCCTCCCCCTCCTCCTCTCCGCTCTGTTCTACACATGAGGTCATGTGACAATCTGTGGTTCCTCCTCCTCCTCTCCGCTCTGTTCTACACATGAGGTCATAGGAGAATATGAGGTTCCTCCTGCTCCTCCTCCTCCTCTCCGCTCTGTTCTACACATGAGGTCATGTGACAATCTGTGGTTTCTCCTCCCCCTCCTCCTCTCCGCTCTGTTCTACACATGAGGTCATGTGACAATCTGTGGTTCCTCCTCCTGCTCCTCCTCCTCCTCTCCGCTCTGTTCTACACATGAGGTCATAGGAGAATATGAGGTTCCTCCTGCTCCTCCTCCTCCTCTCCGCTCTGTTCTACACATGAGGTCATGTGACAATCTGTGGTTCCTCCTCCCCCTCTCCGCTCTGTTCTACACATGAGGTCATATGAGAATCCGTGGTGCGCGACGACGCTGCATGTATACACGCTGGCCCGTGTAGCGCGCGGCCTTCGCGTCCTGTCGTGTCTTTTGCGTCAGACTCCTCCCCACTACTTTCTTCGCGACTCGGCTGTCGTGTGTGCGGCGATGCGTGCCGTACTCGCCTTGTACTATTATCGCTTATCTCGGGTTTCGTCGAGATCGAGGACGATGCCCCGCTTTCCGTGTTTCTCTTCCCTCGCAGTCCTCGCGCCGCCTGTCGCTGCAGTGCATTGAGGGAGTCAACTGTGATGTCCCTATTGTACGGTGTTCGGAGTAGCACTGACGCAACGTCAATCCTCGCCGGGATTTGGCAGTGTTGGGCCCACTGAATTCGTGTACAAATTCCCGAGCAGCACAGGTAATCGACTCACCTTTACAAAAAAAAAAAAAATTAGACAGTCTATAGAGTGCCTGTAGACTTTTGTCTATCACGTCTATAGACTCTATCTAGACAAATCCTAGAAAACAGTCTATACGCAATACAAATGCCATAGACAGTCTATAGACAATCTATATATTCATGGCCATTCACTTTTGGTAGACTTTTGTCGGTAGATGGTCTGTAGGCTATGAATAGACAGCAAGCAATATCTATAGGAAGTCAGTAGAGTCAATAAGAAGTCCATAGACTGTCTATAGACCATTTTTATAAGGGCAGTATTGGAAATGGATGGTCTCACTCTCGTTCTTCGTAGGAATGACCTTTGCCAATATATTTCCAATATTGGGCCGATCAGGTGTCCTCCTGGGGAACGTATGTAACCCTAACTTGAATCCGATCGCAATTATGCTGATACTACCCTATCGAAAAGCGCAACAAAAATTTTCAGTCCTTGCAATATATTTCTTGCAATATTTTCGGGCATGGCCTTGTACTAACGACAGAAAGCTTTGATGTTTTTAAACAGGATTTTCTATTGTATTGCTCTGTACCTTGTCGTAATGGAGAACTGAAGAAAAATACGACAGAACAGCACTACAAAACAACAGAAAAGGCTAAAATACTACGGAAAAAATGAGTCGTTACGCTTGGATAGCAAAACTTTTTGTCGTATTTTGGACACGCCTCTGACGTATTTTTTTGACTGGGTGATTAGAAAAAGGGAGAGTCAGCTAGTTAATGAGAGTGCAGATGTCTTTGCTGATGCTTAGAACCGCCGATTTGCCAGTTTGCCGAACGGATGGTTGCCTCAGAAACAAAGGAAAGGGCGTTAGGAAGCGAGTGAAGAAAATAGTAAAATGTTAAGAATGCTGTATGTAAGAATAATAATTTGTGATCATGGATTTTGGATGTGGACGTAGCTATTGGTGATAGGGAATTCTCTAAACATCTCAAGAAGGTCAGTGTCTTGCCGATGTGCAAATATAGAAGTTCAGCGAACACCGCTGCAGACAAGAGTGAAGCTACGGTTCTAATATGTATCTTGAATTATAACCAGTTTATGCGTGAGTGGAACCTATTAATGACTTTAGCGCGTAAGCCTTAATAGGTAACTGGGGTGTTGTTTTGACATTGCGCATTTCATTAAAGCTTTCCAGGTTTGTGCTCGGAACTCTTCTGTTCCTCTGAGCCAAGTTTCACAGGCGGGCTGCGTTTGGTTTCCGCGAAAACGAATTTCATTTTTTTTTTCCTTTTTATGGCCTCAGTGCAATCTTGAGTATGTGGCATCACAAGCTGCGCAATTGTCGACCTTTGTTTCGCGTTTCTTGTCGAAAAATATTTCGAGATTGTTTTTGGTCATTTCGGACAAATAATGATCAACGCTATCACTTACAGTTGCCAGTTTATTCATTCAACGTGCGCACGACGGGTTTCGAGACAGTACCGGCGATGCCATTTCTGGCCCCTCGTGGCGTGATACTTTGGTCTAAACTCATTTTCGGTTTAAGCCTATTCGTCGCAACAAGAACACAGCGGTCAAAGAAAGACAATGATAACAAAAGAACAGTGTTGACCAAATGTTTAGGGGAATCCCCCAAGGTGGAGTAGATTTGTAATAAGGGAGTAATTACTCATTGACGTCCACCCAAGCGCAATTACGGCTTGGGTGGACGTCAATGAGTAATTACTCCCTTATTACAAATCTACTCCACCTTGGGGGATTCCCCTAAACATTTGGTCAACACTGTTCCCACTTCGAGTTATTGATCAATTCGCTCTCGCCCTACCATAAGCTTGCCGTCCCGGTTAGCTCAGTTGGTAGAGCGACTGCTCCGGTGAAGCGGTGGTCCCGGGTTCTAACCCAGGATCAGGATGAATTTTTCTTTAACTGCGAAGTTTCTGAGAAAGCTGTATAACTTTCCTTTGTAGCCGTATGGCTACGCTTGGGTGGACGTCAATGAGTAATTACTCCCTTATTACAAATCTACTCCACCTTGGGGGATTCCCCTAAACATTTGGTCATAACAAAAGAACACGTTGAAACAAGTACCTCGCGGTTTATATACGAGACAGTTTCCTCTTCAGAACGCGCAAGCGCTATGAGAAAGATCTGGCAAAGATGTTGCTTCGATCACGGTAGATGCCCTGCAGTGGCAGAACTAACTGTATATTTAACATAGCCCGGGGAATAGGCGGTGCAGTATACTCTCGTGCACAGAATAGCCCAGAAGACTAAAAAGGAATACCCCTATGAGAGTGAAAAGCGCAGAGTGGTGTTCTGAGCCAGTTGGTAAAGCATGTTTAAGGGAGGCGTAGCGCGAAAAAAGACAGGGCGGAGCGCTGGTCCTGTGTCTTGTGTCTCTCTCGTCCCTGTCTTTTTTCGCGCTACGCCTCCCTTAAACAGGGTGAAAAGGGAGCAAGGTGTCCTATACCACAATTCCCTGGTATAAAAGGGAGCGCGTTAGAAGGCAACTTACTCCTTTTCTACTCATTTCTTTTCACAGCGTGCATCCTCGCACTGCCAGGCTTGGAAAAAGCTCAGTATCGGTATTTTTCTGGCTATTACAAGTACAGTCAAACCCCGTCCAGGAGTCTGCAGAAGAGAAGGCAAGCCGTCGTTAAAAGAACACGCTACAAAAGTGAAAGAAATGACCGTTAAGGAATCGCTAAGGTCGCAGTTATTATTGCCACCATTTGAGGTTTAACCACACGTCCGGCTGGAAAGAAGTACGGCAAGTAATAACTTTGACGCCTGATGCTCCGTGCGGTGAAGGAACTACACTGGTTATGCAAATCAGACTTCCCTTTCTGTCCTACCGGATTAATGACGGCAAGATTTGGCTGGCTAGCAGGTAGAGCCTTAATACCCCAGCCGGTGTACGAACGTGTTTTTTTTTAAGTTTACTTTCGTGCCGTTTTTCTAATGCGCACGGCCTGCGGGGTCTCTTGAGAGCCCGGCGCGGCACAGTCCTCCGATTCGGAGAGAATAACCGTATAAAGCCGAGACCACCGTGAAGTTGAGGTCGCGGACAGCGTCGTTCGCCCCGTTCTTCGGCGCACCGCAGATATTTTTTCCCTCTCCTCATCCTTCTTTTTCACTCGGTCGTTCATCTCTCTAGGCAGTCGTTACTCTCCCACCTTCGCGCCGTATCCTTAGGAGAGGCCGCAAAGCGACCAGCGTCGCCTCAGCTGCCAGAACCGGCCGACGTTCTAATACTGTACAGCACCGCGGAACTCAGAGGTGGCTCCCAGCCAGTCCAGAACCGGGTTCTCGGTGTAGTTCTCGTCCCCTAATTCGTCGACGCCAAGGATGACGTTTGTCGTCGGTTTTCTATGGAGCCGTTAACGCCACCCATGCTGTGCGGTGGAAGCTGAAACTAATCGGCCACATGCCCGAACCAAACACTTGGGGAATTAACCACATTCTAAAGGAATAAAATGGGATAGCATTTGGAATTTGGCCGACCCCCAAAAATTCGAGGCACCCCCCCCCCCCCAATTTTGGAAGTATATGTCCACCCCAGAAAATGGATTAAAATGGATTAGTGGGTTGATTAAGCGGATTTGTAGGGGATTAGGGGTAGCATTGAGGCCTAGTACTGAGGATTAACCGGACTTGCGAGCGGATTAAGTGGATGGGGTTTAGTATAATGACATATGATAATGAAATGGAAGGCGCTCGAACATTCCACTCCTCAGATTTTCAAGTTTGGTATTGCTGACGACGTCACGATTCTCTCGACCTAGCAGGGCATTGCCTTACGGAGAAAACGACGTGCCTAAGAGCTGAGTTGTCTCTAGCCCGGATTTCATGCTTCGACCGATCACGATAGTAGAGTTTGAATCTCTCATGAGTAATCATTACATAATGTGCGGTCCAAGTTCAAAGTTTATCAGACCCAGTATAATCGTTGCTGAAAAAGACAGCGACTAAAGAAATATATCTACGTGGCAGCAGCAACTCTGCCTAACAGCTCGCGTTCATCGGCATCTGTGTTATCACCCAGATTGCCTTTTCTGCAGGACGAAGGCTTCACGTATTACTTCCCACTTATTCTCGTTTTGCATCAGCCATGGACGCCTTATCCTACAGATCTGACGTTAACACTTCCTCTTACCACCCGTCCAGTCTGCGCTTTCCTTCCTTCATAATTCACCCTTGTTTCCCTAACAGGCCGTTGGTCATTGTTCTCTGTCTGCATTAGCTGTTTCTCCCCAAGTTCATCACCTCCTCTCGATTTCCGCCATCATATGCGCAAGTCGGAATTAGTTTTTTTGTAAATCACTATTAGCTCTTCTTGTCTCCGAACATTGCCTCCATCATTTCCCCTTTCGCACGGCTTGCGGCCATGTCCTTATTTTGAAGCGTTTTCATGTACATAGCTTGGATACGTAATCCCTCTGTTCGTACATCCCCAATAAGCGCAATACTTATCACAAGTCTCCCTGCGCTCTGACCTTCTGTGCCCCATCTGTACGTCCTCCCCCCCCCCCCCCCCCCCCGCCTCCCCCTTCCTACCTAGAGTACCTGGCTGGCATAGTACCAACTCTACGACGAGCTAACCTGGTGCTCCCCAGGATCTTTTGAGCGCCTATTTTGCCTGAAAGGCAAAATAGGCGCTTGAAATGAAAGGCAGCACTTAATTCACGGTGACGAATAAGATTTCATTTTACTGCTCCACCGTATTTGAAGATACGGTGGAGCCCTCATCGCCTGAGTCGCTTTGGGACGTTAAACCCCAATAAACCATAAGCCAACCTATTCAGCTGGCGTCACGTGTAACAATGTGGCCTGCACGTGACGTCAGAGGCGTTGGCACGACGCATCACAATTTGCTCACGCCAAGTTTCCGTGGGGCAGTCAGCGAATTAAGCGAATGAACAAGCTTTCACCCATCTTGTGGTGCGGAAACATAGCGGCTTGCTTGACGTCAATGTGCGCCGTCAGCAAGAAGACTGGATACTTAATTTGGGGACACTTCAGCTGCACTTCAGGTGCACTGAAGAGGAATCTGAACTCGTCTTTTTGCCGCAGGAACTCGATCTGCACGTTCTGGGCATTCTTAGAAACTTCGATTATTGCCCTGTGTGGCTGATTTTCCTAAATAAATCGAATTAACGTCCGCCTCCCGCCTTTATTTTGAATTCTCCCTCGTACGGTGGGCGGAGTCGACCAACGCGTGGAGTGCCTTTCAGCCAGCTCCGTGGAGGCTTTGCTTTCGCTTTATTTTGTTTTTTTAGGTTTCCATGAATAAATAGTTTCATTTCCAGATAATATAGCCGCAAAATAAGCCCGCAGAAATAAAAATACGCGCGGACTAGCTATTTGCTTCTACGGACTACTACGTATTACTCCGCCGATGGCAGAGCGACAAGCCGCCGCGGGACTGGCTGAAAGGCACTCCACGCGTTGGTCGACTCCGCCCACCGTACGAGGGAGAATTTTAAAAAAAAGGCGGGATCCGTACGTTAATTCGATTTAGTTAGGAAAATCAGCCACACAGGGCAATAAATCGAAGTTTCTAAGAATGCTCGGAACGTGCAGATTGAGTTCCCGCGGCAATAAGACGAGTTCAGATTCCTCTTCAGTGCACCTTTAAGGTTTTGACGCAACAGCTTTAATGGTTATATGCTACTTTATTTCGTAATTAGTAAACCTTACTAACTACACACACTTCTTAACATACATCAGTAGGCATGCTAGACCACGCAATACACCACAAGACACACAAGGTCTCTCTTTAACCAAGTCCAACGAATCTGGCTCAATGACTTCGAGATAGTGTGTCTGACTCGGAACCGCAGGGTTATGGATTCGATTCCCAAACCAGTACCCCAGTTTTCTTTTCACCGTAATTAATTCACTTAACATCCTTATATGTCACGATGCCATTTCACTCATGCTACGACCTCAAAGTCACCATTCGAGTTTCAGTCATTTTTATTCCCCTAACTTAAAGTGCGACGTCACAACCCTCTCGACCAATCCTGAAATAGCGTTACAACGCACATGGCTTTTCCTCCAAACGTCCGCTCTGGCGCTGTCGTGTTAAAAGAGAACTCATTTATTACTACTTGACGGTGTTTTTGTAAAGCTTTAAAATGGTTCTGTAAATGAGGGAGCTCGGCCTGACGTTACTACCGCGTCTTCATTCGGCTGCGCACCGCAGTGGTAGCCTAGTGGCTTGAGCACCGGCTTCGCATTCGGGATGTTCGGGGTTCGATCCCCGGTGCCGCCGGGCACCCACCGGTGATACACCGAGTACAATTCTTCCCCTGGCCTGGTTCTCGGCTTCTTTCGGCCGAAATGCTTGAGGGAAATGGGTTTTTGACCCCGCTTTGTGTAGACGAAAACGCGTCGTTGTCATTGCGCTCTTTGGCCACAGATGTCCTCAAGCAAAAAGAACGTATCATCATCATCATCATCATTCTGTCGAGCTTCCCGTTCGTCTCCCTCGGAATGACCTCGCTCGAAGTTTGGTATTTTCCCAGCGCGCATGTTCGGAGGCTCATGTTCCGTCGTTCTCGCTAGTCACCCGCACGATGACGACAATCGAGGCTGGGAATGTTGAGAGGTTCAGAGTCTGAAATGCGGACTCGCCTCGTGATCGCGGGGTTTGTGGGCAGGACAGCGTCAGGTATCCCGTGGCCGCGGTGTCCTCGTGTCTCTATGAGTTATGATAGGATGAACGTCCGGCCGACAGCGCCGCCCACACAGCTCACAGCAGCGCTGCACGCAACTAGTGAAGCGAGATCATAAACAGCCCAAGACGGCCGGCGCGGCTTTCCCGGTTTTTTTTTTTCTTTTTTCTAAAATTAGCGAGCAAGCGCAGTGCGCTGGCTCGCTCGCTGGCTGGCGAATTACCGCCGTTGCCTCCGTCGCCACCGCACGCACGCACACAGACTGCCCCGCGGTCGAAGGCAACTCGCCAGCTCGTGCGCCGAAGGATGGAAGGGGTGAGGGCGGGCGGGGTCTGCGGAGAGAACGGTCCGCGGGTTTCGTTGGCTCCGTCCGCGGACGCTTTGGCAGCGGCGAGCGGGCAACAGGCTGCGAACGAGCGAGCGAGAAGGAAAAGAAATAAAGAAGGAAAAAGAAAAGAGAGGGCCTGGGATCCTGGCCGCTTCTGCCGGCGGCTGCGCCGCGGGTTTTACGTTTCACTCCGTGTCAAGAGTCGGGACCGGCCGGTCGTCGGTTGGCTGGGCTTGTGGTGCGGCCTGGAGAGAACGCGCTCTGCCGTTGTGTGTGTGTATACATATAATACGAAGCCCGACGCCAGTCACGCGAGAGTGCGGTGCTCAGTGGTTTGAAGAGTTTCGGGTTCTCCGCGGTGTTCCTCCCGTGGGATTTTGGGTATACCTCCTACGTCGTGCGCATCGAGTCCTGTCATCCGGCAGTGACTCAGTGGATATCAGCTGTTCCTTGTGCCAAGTTGTGCGTGGTTCTTGAAAGAGCCGTGTACCTCGCCGTCTGTGCCGCACGTTCTGCGGAGGAGCCCATCGCCGTCAGGTGCGTTTTATATACCGGCGTTGCTCTAGCAGCGTTTCTTTTTTTCCGGACACTAGATCAGTTGTAAGTAAAACCGAAAGTTGGCCGAGTTGGTGTCGTTCGTGACGGAAAAATAGCGCCAAGGGAACACGAAGGACGGACAGGACAGCACAGGCAAGCACTAGTCGGGCGCTAGTTTGGCTAGCATAGTGCTTGCTGCGTAGACCTATCCGTCCTTCGTGTTTATTTCGTGCTATTTTTTCATCATGAACTACATCAGTCGCTTAACATATCGACGTTCATTCATTGTAGCCTCTGCTTTCCAGTATAGGTGGTGCTATGGAAAGTCCTGTTGAAGTGAGAAAACGTCCTTTATGAAGCATCAGGTTGTGCGTTAAGAGTCAATTATAGCTATAACGTGCTTAACCAGGGCCTCCTGGTATGCGTGCAAAAAGGAACGGCGGTCAGAGGTGGAATTTTTGCTCTAGATGTGTAATACTGTTCCGAGCTCGGATTTGGGGTACTGGGTGAGTGGCGCTTTTGTAGACATGTGGGAAGTACTCGAATGTATCCGTATCATCGTTTCATCGGGGTTAAACGGGAAGCTACACTTTCCATCAGCAGCGTCCTCCCTGTGGTCCCGACCCACATTCCAGGTGCGGTCTGTCACTGGTGATGAGCCTGTAAGCACCGCTGACATTCTTGTGCGTACGTTTCTCAGAAAGCAACGCCTCCCCTGTGGCAGCTTAAGTCAGCCTTCAGACTAGCTGTTGCTCACCCCATAGTGATGACTGCTATAACGGCAAGTTCGTGAGCTCATCGTTAAAAGCCGTCGGTTCTAGACGAGCTGCCTTCAAAGGAAGTGTGAAATTCCTTCCGCGCCCGCTCTAAGCGCCTCGTTGCTAGTATATTGTCCCACACAAGCGCAACAACGAACACTGGTTAAAAGGTTTGTTTAGACCGCAGTCGCTGCGATGATGACGCGCGGACGGAGTTCCAGACTTGTCGTCCGACCGACTGCGACACAAGCCGCAGTTGGCGTTGTTCGGGGCGCTTCCGGACACCCGTCCTTTAAACACGCGCACTGCATTAGAGGAGGAATGAAAGATTTGCAGCTATGGCTGTATGTAAGGCATTCTGCGGCGTCATATATGCGGTATCCAGAACACTGCCCATTTCATTTCATGGCCATGGCGAATCCTTTTGTAGCGTGAGCTACATTGGCCTCAGTCTCGCCGTTTCGCGTGCTCCCTCCGTCGACCATACTGCGCATGCGCGAGTGACGTCACTGCGCACTGCTGGCGCGCCTCGCCGCTGCCGCTGCTGCCGCCGGCGCGGAGCCACGTGACGTCACTGCTCACGCTACGTGCATCCTGGCATAGGAGAACTAATCCACTGACAACATTTTTGTTCTGTGGTCGAGAGAGGGCGCCTTCAGGAATAAACCCTCCATGGGTCACGTGATTCAGCCTAAGCCTCGGAATGAGAGCTGTCGTGGAGGTTTGGGCGGTACAGTGTTTGCGGCGTGAGAAGAAAGCGATGAGATAGAGAATTTACTTTATCAAATTTCACAGATTAAGTGTTGAATATTTTTCATTGTCACATCATCAGGGCAGGCGGTGGTCGCCTATAGTCGGATACACTTCCAGAAAGGAGCGGCTTTTTCCCGGAAAGGACCACCTTCCAGCCAATGGCGTCGGCCGCTCGTGGACCTCTTAGCGTGAGAATGCAGGGAGTGTCAGATGAATGCGGATAGAACTCTCCCCGCGTTGCCCGGGATAGTCAGCTGCCTTCATTGTCACGCCATTCCCTGAATTGTCCCGCTACTCAGGCTAGCAGGTTCGTGAGAATCGGCGGACGCCACTGGCTGGAAGGGGCTCCTTTGACGGGAAGAAGCTGCTTTTTTCTGGACTTGTATCCGACTATAATTGAGCCAACGCTGACGGGGCACCCGAAAAAGGAGGAGCTGGATTAAGGAGCGGACTGGATTGTACCACCTCCTTATTATTGTTGACAGTGCTCCGTTTCGAGGTGTGGATGTGCCGTTACGGTAGCGGGGGATCTGAACGGGAGTTGGCAGACGTAGTGCTTCTGGTATCATTCTAGGCCGCTGCAAGAGGTCTCCGTCCTGCAGAGGTCTCATTTTTGACGACAGTGATAATGAGTCAGGAGAGCAAGCTGCCGGACTAGTTTGTGATGCATTTTCTGAATAAGTTAGTGCAAAAAACGGACAAGGGACAGAAAGAAAGGACACATAAGACATTCACGAGCGCTACTACTAACTGCTTATTCGTGCGGTCGTACAAGGCATATAAAAAGGGAAAAAACGGCGAGCATGCGTCCAGAGAGGGCAGAAAAGGCACAGCAGTCTAGCAACAGGTTAATAAAAAAAAACGAGTCTAAAAAAAGCACATTAAGTGGAATACACGTGAACAGATGTGTCACTCACACAACGCTCGGACAATATTTTGATGTAATAAGCCTCTATAGGAGCCTACCCTTATCATTCCCGCTCTTGCCAAGAATCGTGGTCCTTGTCCGTATTTTGCGCTAACTTTTTCAGAGAAGATAATGAGTCAATAGAGCGATGATTAGGTAACTAATAATTATGTCTGTCCGATCCACGTTGTGCCCCAAAAGTGGCAGCACTCATCACTTTGATTGGTTTGGTTTGGTTTGGTTTATGGGGGTTTTACGTCCCAAAGCGACTAAGGCTATGAGAGACGCCGTAGTGGAGGGCTCCGGAAATTTCGACCACCTGGGGTTCTTTAACGTGCACTGACATGGCACCGTACACGGGCCTCTAGAATTTCTCCTCCAAAGAAATTCCAGCCGCCGCGGCCGGGATCGAACCTGCGTCCTTTGGGTCAGCAGCCGAGCACCATAACCAGTGAGCCACCGCGGCGGCGCACTTTGTGGCCTCACATGCAGCTGATACTTCGGGCACCGCGCATTGGTGCATTTTGCGTGTGTCAGTAGGACAAGTTCGCGGGTTCGAATCGCTGCTGCTGTTGCCGCATTTCGACGGCAGCGAAACTGAAAACAGCGTGAGCGTTTCTTGGTCTGACTGCGTTTATACGCACTATATATACTTCGCCTTTTCGTTTTTGTATATGAGCTAAGCACCCAATTTTCTCAGTAAAAGGAAATTAGTTTGATTTGTTGCTCACTGAAATAAAACGAGAGAAGAAAGAAGTAATAAATTCGTAAAAGAAATTTCTGCACTCTAAGCAACCTAATTTTTTCATTGTAAGGACGGATGGAAACAACTTGTATTAGAAAAAAAAAATCATATA
Source organism: Amblyomma mixtum (assembly GCF_055824585.1). Taxonomy (NCBI): domain Eukaryota; kingdom Metazoa; phylum Arthropoda; class Arachnida; order Ixodida; family Ixodidae; genus Amblyomma; species Amblyomma mixtum. Next base: position 43,015,234 of record NC_143012.1, on the reverse strand, counting down.
TATGCTCCCCAGTTTCATGGGCCTGCCACTTGTGAAATAAAAGTAAATCTGAATTATGGCATATACTTCGCCTTTTCGTTTTTGTATATGAGCTGAACACCCAATTTCCTCACTAAAAGGAAATTAGTTTGATATGTTGCACACTTAAATGAAACAAGGCAAGAAAGAAGTAATAAAATTATGGAAGTATGCAATTTCTTCACTCTAAGCAACCTTAGATTTTCATAAGTATGCTCCCCAGTTCGACGGGGCCTGCCACCTGTTTTAAAAGGGAAGTAAGTAAGTATTATGGCAGCTCGATTCACGATAGCACGGTATTTCCCCGAAGCTGGTTTTTCTTCTCCCATTCTCACCTCGAAATAAATGTGTTGCAGACAACGCCCGCGCTGTGTTCCTAGCGAAAAGCCGAAGTTTCCGTTCTCTGACTAACGGCGCGTCCGTCTTGTAATTTACGGCGCCGTTTCCCGTTACAGCATTTCACCAAGATCGCGTCATCCGCGACGCGGCTACGTAGAACCGCCATCCACGCCGGTGGGCTAGGGCTCTGCCGGAAGGGCTTTGTAATTTCTTTCTTTTTTATAATTTTATTGCGCGTGTATATTTGCGGACCGTTTTGGTGTGGCCCGTATATTGTACGCCATTCGTTTGACTTCGCTCGGACGGTTTCCTGGAACATCGCATCGTGCTTTCTCGAGGGCTTATCTTGGAGTGACAGTCTGTGGACGGTTGTGAGCTGTCTTGGACGTCGGTGTTTGACGAGGAAATAGAGAAGTTCCCGGACGTAGTCTGGCATATATCCTGCGTTTCCGTGGCGTGCTGCCAACCAATTATATTAAGAAGTAGCGACAGTTGGCTCACAGGACACTATTTTTAAGCTGTTCAGCAGGCCAGGACTTTTTAGCCTCAGTCAATTCCAAAAGGCTTTACTTCAGGCTTGATAAGGACTGTCTTGGGGAAAAAAAAAAAAAATCTGGAGGTCACTTTGTTGACCTAAAGTGCGGTGAGGCGAAAGCCTTAAGCGCGGTGTTGCTGCTTGTGTCACTGATGTGTGGTTAAGATGTTAATTAAGTGCACAACTTTTTGTGAATCTTAAATGCTGGAGACACTGTAGGGGGCTTGGGAGGCATCGGTCTGATTCGACGCCTTTCTGCAAACACTCTCCAGCGTCCTAGACGAGGAGAACTACATACGTGTTGGCAGCAAGTAGCGTAGCCATTAGCACGCTCGGCTGCGAACGGAAGGATGGTGGTTCGAATCTCATCGTGCGCAGAGATATTTTTTTTTTTCTGGTCTGACTAGAAAAAGCGTGACACCTCTGCTGACAACCTTCTGTCGACAACGATGAGGCATTAAAAGCTTTCGCCTTAAAAAAAAATGCATACATCGGGGAGAAAGCTAGAACGTGTAATTTAGGGAGCGAATTAATTCGCCGAGCCCATCGCGCTTAATGAGGGCACGGGATTTGACCACTGATAAACGAACTCTTCATTGTCAAATTACAGCCATGGTTAGAATAACGTTACGTTGGCAAACTGAAAGCCTGACTGTTCAGAGAATGATAATGTGTAAAATGTGGCTTCGTGCAGTCTAGTGCTTATTGTTTGCCTGTATTCCAGTCGTGATTGCTCTAACATGTAGTTGACAAGTTGCGATTATGATTAGCGTAACACGCCTCCGCGGCGGCTCAGTGGTTACGGCGCTCGGCTGCTGACCCGAAAGACGCGGGTTCGATCCCGGCCGCGGCGGTTGAATTTCTATGGAGGCGAAATTCTAGAGGCCCGTGTACTGTGCGATGTCAGTGTACGTTAAAGAACCTCAGGTGGTCGAAATTTCCGGAGCCCTCCACTACGGCGTCTCTCATAGCCTTACTTGCTTTGGGACATTAAACCCCACAAAACCAAACCAATTAGCGTAACACTTGGTTTGCGAATCTAAATAATGATTGGTTGTGCCTAGACTGACTACAGTTTTCCAGTGAAAACATTTATCTAGAATTTGTCATGTTTAAAGTTTTTTTTTTTTTTTTTTTTAACACGTCCGATCGTTTTTGCAAGCGGTTGGAGCCCGATTGCGTAAGTTATGTTTGGTTGTCCGTCTGCGCTTTTCCATTAGGCGAACTACGAACCTTTTCTTTTATGTGTGTGCATGAACCAAACGAACTCTGCAAACAAAAACAGCAGTTTTTTTTTCTTTATTTATCTTTATTTGTTCACGTTTCAGCCCCTGCACTCAGCTTCCACCTCACGATGCTTCTAAAAAACAAGGACAGGGTTGACGTGTTATAAAAAACGCAGTACGGGTGGCAGACGCGTCCATTATTACACGACGAGAGGAATTATGGTCAACTTTCCCATCGTCGATTGCACGGCACTACACAAGTTGTAAGCTGCCCCGCGGCGCTGGCTCAATGGTTACGGGAATCGGCTGCTGACCCGAAGGACGCGGGTTCGATCCCGGCGGTGGTGGTCGAATTTCGATGGAGGCGAAATTATGGAGTCCCGTGTGCTGTGCGATGTCAGTGCGCGTTAAAGAACAGGTGGTCGAAATTTCTGGAGCCCTTCACTACGGCGTCCCTCATAGCGTGAGTCGCTTTGGGACGTTAAACCCCAATAAGCCAATAAACTAAACAAGTTTGGTTTGGTTTGGTTGGTTTTGGTTTAACGGGGTTTAACGTCCCAAAGCGACTAAGGCTATGAGAGACGCCGTAGTGGAGGGCTCCGGGAATTTCGACCGCCTGGGGTTCTTTAACGTGCACTGACATCGCACAGTACACGGGCCTCTAGAATTTCTCCTCCAAAGAAATTCGACCGCCGCGGCCGGGATCGAAGCCACGTTTTTCGGGTCAGCAGCCGAGCACCATAACCACTGAGCCACCGCGGCGGCAAACCAAACAAGTTGTAAGCTGTCTATTTGTTCTGACTACCGTTGTCGTGGCTCGTCAAGGCAGCGCAAGTCCGTAGTATGCTGTGTTCAAAATTCAGTGCGTCTTTGACTCAAGGCGCCATTATTGCTAAATCTGGTCACTGTCCTGAAAGTCTCCTCATGCCCTGTGTTGCCGCGAGAAAGGCGTCAAATATGTCTATCGAGTCGCCCCGACGTGGTGTCTCAGTGGTTACGGTGCTCGGCTGCTGACCCGAAATTTAAGACGCGGGTTCGATCCCGGCTGCGGCTGTCACATTTCGATGGAGGCTGAGCCAGAGCCCGGTGCACTGCGCGACGTCAGTGCACGTTAAAGAACCCCAGGTGGTCGAAATTTCCGGAGCCCTCCACTACGGCGTCTCTCATAGCCTGAGTCCCAAAGGACTCAGGCTGTGGGGGTATGCACTTACGGTATGCACTAACGGTATTGCTACCGTAAATGCAATGACTTACGGTATGCACTTAAGATATTGCTACCGTAAGTGCAATAATTACGATATGCGCTTACGGTATTGCTACCGTAAGTGCAATGACTATACGTCACGTAGTGTCTCTCAGACTATCGGGCTTGCGTATGCTTCCGAAATCCTACAACGTTACTTGCATTTTAAATAGCTCTGGCTTCACGTTTTGTTCGATACTACGCTCGTTTTTAATGTGCGCACTGGCTTCTGTATTCACTGTTTATGTCTTCTTTTCCCTTATACTAAGCAAAACCGGTTTCCTAAGCCCTAGCCCTGAACACTTCGTGCCCCTCTCTTCCGCACCAAGTCGGGCTTTTTATGAAGTCAAAAGCGAGCTCACGTATATTTGTGCGTTGACTGCACCAAATGCTTTGTTTGTTTGTTTGTTTGTTTGTTTGTTTGTTTGCTTGTTTGTTTGTTTGTTTGTTTGTTTGTTTGTTTGTTTGTTTGAGTTACCAGCCCTCGCGAGGGCCATTACGGTAGTGTAAATGCAAAACATAAACGTGAGGTACCAACAAATGCGACCAGTGCAAGCGCGCAGTGCATCGAATGCAATGACCGCTCTGACGTTCGCAGGCAAAAAAAAAACGAACAAAAGAAACGCAAGAAAACATAAATCAATCGTCGCAAAGCCCGAGGAAAGCACTAAAAAATCCCAGGCGCGGACCAACGTTCCATCTTTCTTTCTTTCTTTCTTTCTTTCTTTCTTTCTTTCTTTCTTTCTTTCTTTCTTTCTTTCTTTCTTTCTTTCTTTCTTTCTTTCTTTCTTTCTTTCTTTCTTTCTCTCTTTCTTTCTTTCCTTTCTTTCTTTCCTTCTGCCTTTCTTTCTTACTTTCCTTCTTTCCTTCTTTCTTTCTTTCTTTCTTCCTTTCTTTCTTTCTTTCTTTCTTTCTTTCTTCCTTTCTTCCTTCCTTTCTTTCTTTCTTTCTTTCTTTCTTTCTTTCTTTCTCCATAAGAACGCCGCCGCCACTCTCCCAGCACCGAGCGCATCTTGCACAGCAAACTTAAAAGCCGGGGGAACGCTGTCTAAACCCATAGGAATGCGGCCTATGCGCGCTGCGGCGAGTTTGGGTCTCGAGCGAAGGAGCGTTACTCCGGTTTCGCTGGACGTAATAAACGGTGGGGCGTTTCCTCTCGGACGATGAGTCACCCTTCTTGTGTTAAGCGCATTCCGGCTCGCATCTCCGTTTTCTTCTTGCTTCCCCCTGGCATTCTTTTACGATTGCAGGAAAAAGCGCACGTGTTATCGCAGTTCCCTGAAAGGGGCCCGCACCTAAGCCTATTCCTCCACCACTTTTTTGTTTTTTTTAAGCTGTAAAAGAAATAAAACGCAACTATTCGCTTCAGTAAAGAGGCCGCCTAGCCGGATGCAAGAACAATAAGAAAAAGCAAAAAATGGTCTAGGTACCAATGAGGTATTTAACCAAAAAATGAATGCTGTCAAGACAGAACTGAACAGGCCATTTTACATGCAAAAGGAAGAGCCTAGTGCTACACTGGAGGACTTTCTTACAATGCAAAATATGAAGAGAGTGGTTCTTTCAGAACAGTAGATAATGATACCCGTGCTCTTTGTAAGCGAAGGAAGCAAAAATTAATTAGCAGCTTTCGCGCCGTGGTAAGAATGTCGCTGCTTTTTTTTTCATTTTCACTATTTCCTCGTGCAAAGTGTTCAGATATCAACTTTTTCAAGTGCTCTCTTGTTTCCTTTAAAACTCTTCATCCCTGACAGCGACACAAAGTTGCTGCGGCAGCAAAAAAAAAAATTGTTTATACGATTTCTTACCTATACGATATACGATAGTTTACACGATAGTGTACCTATATTAATCATTGCCTAAATATTGCAGCAAGTCACCTTTTCTGCTCGACGAATCTTTCTGTAAAACGGGCAAATTATAAATGCATAGTGTCAGTGAACTAAGGAAATAAATTCAATGACGCGCACAGAAAATGTAAAGCATGACTGCTGCAAGTCTACAAGAACAAAGGAAACCGTTAAACAAAACAAAAAGAAAACAAAAACCAAACATTCCTGTTCTTACTGTTCTTATAGGTGTAGAACTGCCAGCGGTGGCTTTAGGGGAGGAAGGTTTGGGTTTAGGTTGGTTTATTGGGGTTTAACGTCCTAAAGCAGCTAAGGCTATGAGGGACGCCGTAGTGAAGGGCTCCGGAAATTTCGACCACCTGGGGTTCTACCATGCACTGAGGCGGGAGCGCACAAAAAGTTTTTACGGAAAATTTTTCTGCGGATTTCAAGAAATGCAGGGTCCCGATAGGACTGCCGTTTCTCCCTGAAAACTATCGCGTTTGTTTTCACACTTTGGCAAAGACTTCAGTCGCCCATTTTCTCACTACGAAAAGCGATGCCCTCTGTATCCCCTGAAAAGCCGTTACCAAGACGTAAAACAGAAAGAACAAGTTTTGTTTTGCTCGCCGCCGAAGGCAGGCGACGCCGTTAATGACTCCCACGCTACCATTAGGCCACTCGTGTTTCCTTCCTTCTGTTATCTGTCTTTGTTATCGGCGCCCTTATCACACTCTTCCGGGTGGCGGCATGTTTACTCACAGCCGGGTACACACGCCTGCGCGGCGACGGCTTTCGCACTGATGACACAAATTGATGACCTCTTAACAGCGAGCACTCTGAAGCGACAAACATGGGGACACAAAGAACCAACACAAAGATAAAATCAACGCAAACTTTGCGTCCGTCGAGGTTGCAAAATTTGCAGCTTTTCAGTCGCGCTTACTTTTATTAAAGGCAGCGCAAGATGCTGGACAAGCCGCATAATGCACCGGACTGCAGTTGATTCTTGTGTTCATACGAATTCGTTTAATTCGCATTTCCGGTTTTTGCGAAGTGACGGTTTTCTACACGCTTTGCTCTTGTCAACGTCAAGTGTATTAGAAGGTTCCCGTTGTTGCGAACAGTTCGCTTAATTCGAACTAATTTTCGGTCCCCTCAGGCTCCGAATTTTCGAGAGCCGATTTGCAATAGTTTTGTGTTTCGCGTATGAAAACGGTTTGGTTTGGTTTATGGGGTTTAACGTCCCAAAGCGACTAAGGCTATGAGAGACGCCGTAGTGAAGGGCTCCGGAATTTTCGACCACCTGGGGTTCTTTAACGTGCACTGACATCGCACAGTACACGGGCCTCTAGAATTTCTCCTCCAAAGAAATTCTAGCCGCCACGGCCGGGATCGAACCCGCGTCTTTTGGGTCAGCAGCCGAGCACCATAGCCGCTGAGCCACCGCGGCGGCTCGTATGAAAACGTGTTGTATTTGGCGTTTATATGTACTGTACATTTCATAACCGTGAGCGTGAGTTCGAACGCGTACAAAGATCTCAGTGAAAGCGGTGCCTCTTAGATGAACGACAGATCTCGTGCAGATATTGTTGCAACCACGACCATGTATGATATTCATTACAACTCAGGTCAGCATTCTGATCTGTGTTCTATGCGAAACTGCGGCCTCCAAAATCTCTTAACTGACTTCATCAACTTAGCATTGTTAGCCGCGCCGCGGTGGTTCAGTGGTTACGGCTCTCGGCTGCTGACCCGAAAGACGCGGGTTCGGTCCCGGCCGCGGCGGCTGGAATTTCTTTGGGGGAGAAATTCTAGAGGCCCGCGTGCACGATGTCAGTGCACGATAAAGAACCCCAGGTGGTCGAAATTTCCGGATCAATACGGTGTCCCTCATATCCGGAGTCGCTTTGGCACGTTAAACTTCCGCCCCGCCGCGGTGGCTCAGTGGTTACGGCGCTCGGCTGCTGACCCGAAAGACGCGGGTTCGGTCCCGGCCTCGGCGGCTGGAATTTCTTTGGGGGAGAAATTCTAGAGGCCCGCGTGCACGATGTCAGTGCACGATAAAGAACCCCAGGTGGTCGAAATTTCCGGATCAATACGGTGTCCCTCATATCCGGAGTCGCTTTGGCACGTTAAACTTCCGCCCCGCCGCGGTGGCTCAGTGGTTACGGCTCTCGGCTGCTGACCCGAAAGACGCGGGTTCGGTCCCGGCCGCGGCGGCTGGAATTTCTTTGGGGGAGAAATTCTAGAGGCCCGCGTGCACGATGTCAGTGCACGATAAAGAACCCCAGGTGGTCGAAATTTCCGGATCAATACGGTGTCCCTCATATCCGGAGTCGCTTTGGCACGTTAAACTTCCGCCCCGCCGCGGTGGCTCAGTGGTTACGGCTCTCGGCTGCTGTCCCGAAAGACGCGGGTTCGATCCCGACTGCGGCGGCTGAATTTCGATGAAGGTGAAATTCTAGAGGCCCGTGTACTGTGCGATGTCAGTGCACGTTAAAGAACCCCAGGTGGTCGAAATTTCCGGAGCCCTTCACTACGGCGTCTCTCATAGTCTGAGTTGCTTTGGGACGTTAAAGCCCAAAAACCAAACGTTAAACTTCCATGAATCATAAGCCATAAACTTCGCTTAGTATACGGGGAAACGAGCGGTGAGTTAATTTTTGTTCTGTATCTGTTTTTTTTAATTAGGAAAAGGGCGAGGATACTAGGTGTTGGGGTGGGGCACTGGAGAAATTGTGATTCTGAGCTGCATATTTAATTCTCCACTCTCTCAAGAGATGGCGCATCATGGCGTCGGTAACCTCGAAGCCCTGCCTCGTCATTTTTTTAGAATAAATAAACCCATGGGCGCATTCCTGTGGAATTTCCCAGCATTGCCAGCCCTACAGCTTTCGTAAGCACTACCAGCGTCGCGTAGACGCAGACACGTGCGCCTACACAAAAAATTCACAACCATTCAAAAAGCGCCAGCTCCCACCGTTAGTGCGTATTTTCATTAGAGTCGACGGCTTTCCAACAACTCCTCCTCTCCTCACTGTATAACGTGGGCGGTCCGCTGACAGCGCTTCACACGGTAATACACGTCGTTATTTAATTATTCAGGTCGGCCGTCCCGCTCGCGCGTAGTTTGCCCGAGGCTCTTTCGTCGTCTCCGCTCTTTTGTGACGTGCCATTCCTCTGTGTGCGGGCCTCGCTCTCAGCCGCCTCGGGCGTGCAGGTAATTATAACTAAAATAGTAATAATAATAAACAAAGTGGTGCATAGCGGTGTCTCGCCGTACGACCGGTATACATGCAACGGTCTTTCGTCGCATGTAGAAGACAAAGCTTTGTATACGTCGCACTGACAGTAATACTACACAATTATGCAGTCGCAGCGTTAGGTTAGGCGCTGTAGTGAACGTGGGTGGCCACCTGGTGGTATAATGTAGAACGCGATGTTGCGTGTTCGTCGTACGTATATTACCGTACACATGGAGAAGAAAGGGAAAGAGACACGGTGCTTCCCTTGTGTCTATATGTGTGTTCGGGCTGCGTCAATTTATCGCAGCCGCGTAGCCGGATTCGAACCGTCGTTGGTCCTGCGCATAGAGTAGTGTTCGCTTCACACTTGAGTCATAAATGTCTTAGCTCTGGTAACAAGTGACGTCAGCGCACGCGATGACCAATAAGAATTTTCGGCTCATTTAGTATTCATCGCGCGATAGTTGTGTGCAGTGAGCCTGTAGCGTGAACATTACCCGCCTGAATGGCTTAGCGGCAACCATATTCTGCTCCTACTGAGCCTGGCTGTGCACGAGGTTGTGGGTTCGAATCTTAGCCGCGCCCGTTAAATTTTGAAGGAGAAAGATTGCAAGAGCGCTGGTGTAATCCAAGCGGTAGAAATCGATCCCGGTCTTTCCACCACTGCATGACTAATTGGTCTTAAATTTTACCGGGCCTAACATATTTATTGTTTATGTGTTGCGCTTCCAGCGCTTGTTATTATTACCCGGTTACCTTAGTTACACTGGACCTGTTCGCTAAACATAGATTTTTAATTGTCTTCATTGAAAGACAGTTGACCTGCATAACTACGTTTGTTAAAGTGTGCATTTCCTAGTGGATCAAATTTCACAACGCTGTGGCAAGTACGCTCGAGGCCTGATGCCACGGCGAAGAAATGGACAAGAACATGCCAAGTCCGGAGCCGTATTCTGTAAGGATCCATTATCCATTTTCCATATTGGATCCATTTGGTTCTGCGGTATTGATCACTGTTGTTGGGGTACTTGGCCGCGGCATTCAAGATTCCCTGGGAAGCGCCCGTACACCATTGGCTTTTTGGCGACCGGCCCTCAGCATTGGCTGCATATCCACCATTGGCAGCGATACGCAGCCAATGGTAAGCCGCGTCGATATGGTCACCAGCGACGTTGCGATGTCTGTGATTGGCTGCTTACTGCTTTCTTCCCATGATGTCGTAGCGCTGACGTCACGACGGGCTATAAGGATAATGGCTCCTTATAGAATACGGCCCCTGTACCGTGTTTCGAGGGCATTAACTAACCCAACAAAACACCTTGAAAAAAAAAATCAGCCAGTTGAGGTTTTTCTCGAAACGCGTCCCAATTGAGGCGTGTATGTTTATCACAATACAGCGGCTGTTGCGTCACCGAAGAGTTTGCGTCGTGTTGGAGAACTGTCAGTAGCTTTCCGCCTGACGTCTTCGCAGCTCATTATTAAGGCGAAAACCTTTAATGGCTCATAATGTCGTCGGTTAGCAGTGGGTGTCACACCTTTGGCAGCGTTTAACTCGTGTTAACTCGGGAACTAAACAAGACAGGAGAAAACGAATAGTTGCTTCAGACAGAGCAGCAAAAAAGGAACCTAGAAGACAAGTGTGATGACTGTAGATTAGTTAGATAATTAATTATAGGCAAAAATGTCGAAATTGTGTCGAAATAGCGTCGGACGGTGATATAGCCACGGGAGCGGTGTGACGTCACATCCACCGGAAGTCTTCACGGCCGTGAAAATTGTCACAGAATGAATGGTCGGAAAAACGTCGGATTTGTGTCAAATTACATGGGAAAATGTGTAATTAAGCGTGATTAACACTTAAGATCAACGAAAGATGTATAATTTGGGTATCGATATAGCCACGGGAACGGTGTGACGTCACATCCACCGGAAGTCGTGACGGCATAGTGTCCTCGGCTTTCTCCTCTCAACACTTTAGTTGCCAAAGTGTCCTCGTAATTTTACTTCCTCTGTTACGTTTTCTAGCACCCATAGTTAATCTTTGCATATGCAGTTTCTATCTCGGGTCACTCTCAACCGGTCTCGTCAACCTCCGCTTTCGAACGGACACGACACTTGTCTTTCAGCCGGTTTTATTTCCTAGCATACTTGAGATAACACCCCGCTACACTGCATGGCGCATACCATGCGTTTCTGAGAAGTTGTTCACCCCTCGGAAATTCTGCCTTTTTCTTTTTCTGCGCGCAAGTAGCTCGGAGTTTGTTGACTCGAGCGTATACGCAATTAAGCCGTGGCGCTGCACTTATCTCTGCCGCCATCGTCTCGTATATTCCTCCAGCAGCGAACCGCGCCTCGCTTTACGATCGCTCTCGAGAAACGCTGATTGTGATTGGTCGGTTCTCAGGGACACTCGGTGATTTGCTGAAAATAGAATCCGCTCCGTAGAGCGTCTCCATTGTCTCGAAAGCTCACGCGTGTTAGCCGTTGGCCAGCAAAGAACGACTGTGCGGGGGACAGTAGTTTATGCAAACTGGAGGGGGGGGGGGGGGGCATATTTATTACGCAATAGCGTATGCAGCTCCTTCTGTCGAAACCCCGTCGGCGTAGTAGTAGTCGGCACCACGTGTCGGAAATAATCGGGGGCGGCGTAAGCAAAATCGTATCATGGTAATTTGTGGTTCTAGGTATTGATGATTGACTAGCGTGTGATATGTGATGACTAGTTAATGAAATCGTTGCAATTAACTGATTAGTTCGTCAATTAAAGCACTAAGAAAATTTATTGTGGTTCTAGTGACTGATGATTGACTACGGTGTGATATGTGATGACTAGTTGATGAAATCGTTGCAATTAACTCATTAATTAATCAATTATAGCAGTGAGAAAATTGGAAAAGGGGGGTTCAAAGGTGTCAGAATGCTCAGAATGAAAAGCCAATGCTTGATCATGATAATTAAGAAGATTTAGAGTGTGTAATTGGTCAATTAATTGATTGAAACAATTGAAGAAAAACATGAAAAACGCGTTCAAAGGTGTCAGACTGTTCGAGTAGAAAGCCTAACCCGCTATGCTATTGCATCATACCTTTGAGGCGGAACTTAACTGTAATCTCCAGTTTTTTTATTTAGTTATGTATTTACTCCAGTTTTATTTACTTATGTATTAGACGTGTTTGTTTATTCGTTCGTTCGTTTGTCTGTTTGTTTGTTTGAATGTCGTATGAGCGCCACGAGATTATATTGCATAGAGGGAAGACGCAAGGTTGAGAAAGTGAGTTGTGAGACTCAAGTAACATGTCTCGAACATAACGCGTCATTTGTTTGCGCTTGCTTGTGTGCTTCGCCGTGACGATCCCTCTTTTAATTCCACGGCGTCCGAGCCCACCGGGTCTTTTCCGGACACAATCTCAACCAAATTGCCTCGCGTGCATAGTTAGCAGGATGCACTATAGCTGGTAACGTGTGTGTGTGTGTGTGTGTGTGTGTGTGTGTGTGTGTGTGTGTGTGTGTGTGTGTGTGTGTGTGTGTGTGTGTGTGTGTGTGTGTGTGTGTGTGTGTGTTTGTGTGTGTGCGTGCGTGCGTGCGTGCGCGTGTGCGCGTGTGCGCGTGCGCGCGCTGTGCTTTGTGCGCGCTCACTTCCGGGTGCTGCCCTCCCTAGGCGGCAGTGCCCACGTATGCAGTGCGTTGAATGTATGCGCATCGGCAAGGACGTTGCCCAGGTGTACTTCCGGTAGCGCGTTTCCGCCGCGGAGGCCAGGCGGAAGTGGAGCGTGCCCGCAGCACGTATGACCCGTTACTGCACCCCGCTGTTGGCAAGGGGACCGCGGATGTGACCGTGCAGGCGTTCCTCCGACACGTGCTGGTCGTCGGCCACTGCGCGAGAACGCTGCTCCAGGAAGGAGACTCACTGCTCACGGCACCTGCAAAAAGCTGGGGCTCGAAAACGCGATGAAAGATTGGTAGGGTTCTAACGTACATAAACGGACGTGCAAAAGCATGTGTTTAGCCTGGTTGGCTTTGGTTCTACTTCGCTGGGTCGTCGGCACGTCTGGTGACGATATTAGACTCGGGTTAAGCGCTGATCGAGGTTGAGCTTATCTGATCTGTTCGCGCTGCACAGTTGGAAGGTGATGAAGACGACGATGTGCAGTGCACGGGTATGTGCCATTATAAAGAGGTGAAGAAGAAGAAGAAGCGAGAGAATGTATTGCAGTTTAACATGAGGCGTGACCGGCTGTGGCAAAAAAAGTGGCGATGGCCAGTGCCCTCGTGCAGTGGCCAGCGAAGCTGATCTCTTCGCGTCACCGCGGGTTCAAATCCCAGTCGTGGATATTTATTTGATTTCGTTTTATTCGCGTACAGTTTTTGCCAAAATTAACCAGGCAGCATGGTTTGCTTCTTCAATCGTATAGTAGAGCCCTCGCGGCTTCCCTGACTTTTCTTACCATACAGAGATTTAGAATTTCATGACTGGCATAATAGCTTTAATATACGACTTATAAGTAAACCGTGCAGCCTGGTTACTTTTGGCAAAACCTTTACGTACATACGTGCGTACGTAGGTGATAATATTCTCGGTCGGTGTTGGTGAGCGTATGAGTGTTCTCGCACTAAAAGTTCTGTGTTCCTGACAAACTTTCCTTCTAGCACGAAATGAGTCGAAGTACTACAGGTATTTGTGGGACTAACTGCGTTGCCGCAAATTTGCCCCTAAAAGAGCATCCATTACTCCCTTAGGGGATGAACCACAAAGGGACATTGGTCGCAGTTAGTCTCCCCTCGGATTAGCCTTTCTTCGCGAGCACTAACTGCTGCCTTTAGATCCATTTTGTTCCTCTTTGGCTTGGAGAGTTCTTGTGGTATCTATATAAGAAGGTTGTGCGGAGTAAGATGGTCGCGCCTGTTAGTAAACTCTCGAGAACTGGACGTTTCTGACTCAGAACAAGACAGGCATGTTTCAGAACTATAGAGAGAGCCGGCGCTTTATTGTGTCGCAAGCACATACCGTGTTTTTTTTTTTTCGAATATCGATTGACACATCGTTAAGCGACTCCCCAACGTCGGTAATCGGGAAAATGAAAATTCACTTGCTTTGTAATATTGTATAGAATAGATCGGCCGACGGAAGCTCCGAGCCCATTAAGAAGAACAGTACAGCGCATGATTTATCGGAGCGGCATCGGCACCGTGATAAGCTCGCTACCAGAGGTATCGTTGGTTAACAGCCGTAATCCTGCATACGTAGTACGCGCATAGCTTGGCGTTGCTGCACTAAAAAAAAGCGTTGTTGCTGCTTTTCCCATTATATGGTGCCCTTTTAGGTGACTGTGCGTGCCACTGCCCAAAAAATTGCGAGGACACTTTGGCAACTAAAGTGCTTAGAGGCGAAAGCCGAGGACACTCTGCCGTGACGACTTCCGGTGGATGTGACGTCACACCGTTCCCGTGGCTATATCGGTGTCCGCGCTATTTCGACGCAATTTTGACATTTTTGCCTATAATTAATTAACTAATTAACCTACAGTCACCAAACTATGCTTCTAGGTTTATGTTTTCCTCTTCTATGTGAAGCAACCATTGGTTTTCTCCCATCTTTTTTAGTTCCCGTGTTACCACGGGTTAACACGCTGCCAAAGGTGTGACACCCTCTGCTAACGGACGACAGTATGAGGCATTAAAGGCTTTCACCTCAATATTTCCGCATATCCGCGCGTGCCGACGGCTCACTTAAATTCTGCCCAGAGTGGTCACCGGTGATCGGTAGGCATGAGCGGCCGGGCGACGGTCGGCGCGTTGACTGCGCAGCGGGACTCCGCGCTTATCTTCGTACCGTCCTTATCTGAGATCCCGTCTTCCGCGGCACTCTTGAAAAAGAAGGGGCAGCTTTGCGCAGTAGCGATCGCATATATTGAGAGCCGCACTTGAGAAAAGCTCGAAGACGGCCGGCGGGCAGGTAAGGTTTTCCGTTGACGCCGCGGTCTCGCTTTCTTCGTATGCGACTGGCTTGCGGCTTGCGCTTGGCGTGATTCTCGTATCGAGGCCGGCGTCCGAATTCGAAATGCGCGATTTTGAAGAGGGAAAAAACAAACAGGGCGACCTATAGGCGAATATATACGGTACTGCAGCCTATAGGGCTTCTTGCGGAGTTGCATATCTAGGTTTCAAGATCTAGGAAGAGATGATGCCATTCCGTTATTTCGTGATTGGCAGCTGAATATCGGAGTCACCGAACCACCCCGACGGGTCAGTTACGGGCGAATGTCAAACGGCGATCTGGAGAACCTCTCTGAATACGCGAAAGAGCATCATATTTATAGTCGGATACAAACAACTCAAGAACGCAGCTGCTTTTCCCCGACAAAGAAACCCCCTTCCATCCACTGGCGTCGGCCGATTCTCACGAACCTGCTAGCGTGACAATGCAGGGAGGAACTATCCCCGACAATGGAGTGTGGGGACTATCCCTTTTCACCTGCCACTCCCTGCATTGTCACGCTAGAAAGTTCGTGAGAATCGGCCAACGCCATTGGCTGGAAGGGGATATGTGGGAAAAAGCCGCTTCGTTCTTGAGTTGTATCCGACTGTAGGGAATCTAGGGAACATATAGCTGTGGCCCAATCAGAACTGAGGATCTCAATCCGAATCGCCCACTGAAACGCGCTCCTCGGTTTCGCGGAGCAAGGAAACTTGCTCTGGATCGCCGTTTGGAATACGCCATTAGACTCCAGACTCTTCTTAAACACTACTGCGGCCTAATTTTGAGCTGACTGAAACGCAATCTGCTGCGCCTCCCCCACTTCAAACTCCACTTGACTGTACGGGACGGTTCGCAGCATATTCTTTCTGCCCGAAGTCTTACGCGCAAAGCTATCCGTTGCTGGGGGACAAAGCCCTCTTGTGTGTCATAGTAATGAGCCCCCGGGGCTCTAGAAATTTAGTAGTGCATGAAAGTGCCCGCCATCGTCTGGGCGCAGCGTTTTACTAACACGAGCCCCTCGTTACCCACTCTCGCAACGAAACGAGACGCCTCATTATTGCTCGGAATTCTCTTGACTGCATGCATTAGTGTGGCACTTAAATGGTGCAACGCTGTGGAGGCTACAGAGCTAACGACAGCCAGTCAGTATTCAAATTCGCAGCCGCATTAGCGTATCCGAAAGACACGCCAATGACCTGCGCGCTCGCGCCAGCCAATCACTACAATAAACAACGCAAAAGGCAACGCCCTGGCCAATCAATATAGGTTCTAACCCGCGCAGACGTTTGCGAATCAGGTCCCTGGATGATCGTTGACGTCACTTCAAGCTGCCGTAGCACTGCACTGTTTTAGCGAGGCAGTTTGTAAGAGCTTTGTCTTCACTAAAATCATGCAGCTTTGTGAAAGCTAGGGCCGTATTCGACAAATCAGGGATACAGTTCACAAAGCTATGGGAGCGTAAGAACAGTTACTGATTGGTCGGCTCTTTCACTGTCGTATTATCGACTACAGTGATTGGACACCGTGTAAGAGCGCCAACCAATTCCAAAATCGCTTCTCACGCGCTAAAAGCTTTGGTTGATGTTGATTGGCTGAAAGAGTCCCTACCTTTCTCAGCGCTGCACGCTTCTGCTGAAAGAGGATGGGCGACCGCTTGCTCTGAAGTGGGCGTTGAAAAGCAAAACCGGCTCAAAAGACGCCTCGAAGCTCGCGGGGAGGCTTTTCAAGAGGAGTGCCGACCCAGTGGGCAATAATCGTTAGCGGTGGCTAGTGAGGTAGAAACCGTTAGGAAAGAAACCGCGGTTGGGTGCCCTCTCAGCAGACAAGACTGACGAGTAAGTACTACACGGTGTGTAACAACGAGCGGTTTGTGTTAGGTAGGCGTATACGCAACTCGCATTCATGAGAATGATGTGCCGCGATGCGCCGCTTCTCGCTATTCATCGTCGAAAAACAAAACAAAAAATAATAATAAACCGCGTTTTCTGCCTCCCGGTCGCCGGCCGTATAACGCCCGTATCTTCCGTGCGTTCTGTGGAGCCATTCGGTTTGCCTATAGGCCATCGGGCAGGCTGCAGGTGCTAGTGTTTCGTGCTAGTACCTTCGTTTTTGTAGTTGTTTTTGTTGTTAACGTGTTGCGGTCGGTGAAAGCTTGCAGAACGGTCAGTGTGGTTTCGCCGTTCGGCGATAGCCGTGGAAGAAATGAAGAAGTAAATGAAAGCGAACGTTTAACCCAGCCGCTCAGTGCCGTCGGTTTCGCTCGGACGTCGCGTCGACGTTCGCAAGATCTGTTCGAGCGTTCGCTGTATAGGCGTGAGCACGCACAGACAGACACAAACACATACACACGTATGCGCGCTGTCATTCCGAGCACGCCGGCGAAAGCGCGCGCGCCTGCGGATTCGCTGGCGTTGAGTCCGCCGTCTTTATTTTCGCAACCTCCGCGGCCATTAGAAACGGCTTTGACCCCATCACCGCCGCCGCTTGCGATCGTTTGAGCGAGGCGGCATCGCCAGTGCCGTTGGACCCCCACCGCGGCGGCTGGGGTCAGTCGGCGTCACGCTGGGCGCCCAGACGAGGGAGAAAACGGGGCGAAAAAGACGCCCCCCTCTTGGAGGGGACGTCCGCTCGTAATCACATATATATATTAGCAAAAAAAAATGCGTGACGTCTGGAACGCGTGCCACTGAAAGAGGTCCGGCGGGGTTTTGCGAGCCGCTAGGGCCCTCTCTCCTGTTTTGAAAGCGTTCGGCGAGTGCGCGGTTTCCTCGTTGAGTCCCATTGAGTGAGCGAGTGAGTGGATAATTTAGCGAGCTTGAGAAAAAGTGAGCAGGTGAACAATAATTCAGTGAGCTAGGGACGAAATGAATAATTGGGCGGGTGACGAGTCAATGAGATTTGAGTGTACAATTAGGGTGAGCTAGTCACTCATTTAATGATTGAGTGAGTGCATAATTAAGCGACCGGGTGATACAGTGAATGACCCGGTGAGCTGATGCGTGAGTGAGTGAGAGAGGGAATAATTTATCGAGTGAGGGAGCAGTGGCATCAATACTGCAGGTGCATCCAGGTTGCCTGATCATTGTGAAGCGTTGACATATACAATGTATGTGCACAAGTACATGTACAAGTACATGTACTTGTATTTACGAAAGCTACACTCAATGCCATGTTAATCCCAGCTTTTTTTTTTTAACGCGGTGGATCAAGCAATTTCTGCCCCTGCCTTGGATCGCATGTAGCTGGTGCGTTCATGATTGGCGGAAGAAGCTTCCAATGTTGCACCAAACCACGTAAATTGTTTTTTGTTTAATTTTTGCATACGTCTCCTTCTCATTTGGATTAATCGATCATCGTAATCCACAAGATGGTGACTATTTTCAACGAACTCCCTAATTTAACTCAGGGATATCCGGGGTAACAGCCTCTACTCTTTGCAGCAGTGGAGTTGGCAAGTGCCACGAATGGAACAAAGCGAGGATTTTGAGGCACCTACAAACGTGTACCGCGACCTAATCTATTCTCGGCGGCCAGGGTGCACTTTCTTTTGTCAAGTGAACTCACTCGCCGTGGTTGTAAATTTAACAGGCTGCCTGCTAATTAACATTCTGCGTCCTCCTATTCTAGGCTGGTCGGCTACGCAGGAAAGTGCATGGTCTGCCTTTCCCAATATAAAAGGCTGCCTATGTACAGTCTTTGTCAAAAGTTTAGAGCCCAAGGGGTTTGCTTCTAAGCCTCGCAGTGGGACTCCTGTAATATTCGTGGTAGTCCTACCCATTGGAGGAGACAGGACCAGAAACCTTCTTACCGTCAGCAAATTTGGAGCGCCTGAGATGCGTTACGAACCAGACAGTGTGCTTCAGAAGCAAACCCCCTGGGCTCCAAACTTTTGACAAAGGCTGTACCTCAAGGCATACGAGCCCTTACATGGTACAATCGGGAACATAATTCTATATGACTCGCGTAATGCGATTAGGGCCATAGGCGCCATTTTTTTTTTCAGTGATCACATCATTTCTCTATCACAAACTAAACAACGCGAAGTTTGACTGTCATCTCCGTGAGTGTGGTCTCGATCCGGTGACTAAACGTGCTATAGGCTTCACTTGATGCTCACGCGTCCTAGAGACTTTTGTGTCCGACTGTACGTGCTAGTACCCTAGGCCAGGGGTTCTCAAACTTTTTTGCTTGGAGGAACCCCAAAAGCCTTCAATAAGTTCCAGGGAACCCCCCCCCCCCCCCCCCCCCCCCCTCCCTCCCTCCCCGCTTTCACTTACCAGCAATGTTGTCGAGTGCATTTTTGCAGAGAGAGTTGCAAAGGTTAAATGTTTATTTCACAGATTAATACAAATACTAATGTGATAGGTGGTACTGCTTCCCTTTTAAGAGCAAGTCAAAGCGTGGCTCAGTAGCACTCAGAGACAGTCTCATATCAGCTCCCGGGTCAAGGCCGGTGAAGGTTCTCGCGGAACACAAGAAGACAGCTCGCGGAACACCTGTGTTCCGCGGAACCCAGTTTGAGAACCCCTGCCCTAGGCATTGAGTTCCAGTCCCGGAAATTGCGCGCCAAGTGACAATTCAATCTAAGGCACCTTACTCGGACCTTCGTCAATGCGGTCTTTAGAGTGGATGCTCCTTTAATCGGTCTTTTATTGTAGCTGTGTGGCCCCAATTTCCTATAGGGCGGGTAGACTGTGTTTGGCGGATTTCTTCTCGTGTTCAAATGTGCGAATTCGGATAGTGACACATATTCTTCTATTTTCGCTCGACGGAGACGCCTGACTAGTTAAGAACAGCGTTTGGAAGTCCATGGTTCGGGAAAGCTACATCGCTGAAATGTTGACAACATTTAAATGGAGGCCCTACTTTTGATCAACTTGACACACGCTCAGAAACGTGATCAACCATTGAGGCTCTTTCGATCCTGCTAAAGGGTAAAAGGGAAATAATTCGTTCCAGCCGTCACATGACAATTTGTGACTCTGTACAAGAGAACCTCTTGACATCTTTTTTCTACTGACGTTTTTACCAAGATTACGGAGATGCGCAACACTGGGATGAATTTCCTCCAACTTCCGTGTTTTGTTTTTACTTTTATTTATATTTTGCCAGAAGATCAAACGCGAATGAGACGGCAAGTTAAATCAGAAAAGTTTTTGAGAAGGACGTCTAGTGAACACTTCATGAAATACGTCTATTTATATACCCTTATAAATTGGTACATAGACAGTATGTAGACTTCCTATAGACTCGATTGCCTTCCCATATATATTTCTTTTTGTCTATTCATAGTCTATAGACTGTCATAGACAAAAGTCTACTAAAAGTGTGTGGCCATAAATCTATAGATTGTCTATAGACTGTCAATAGCATTTTTATATTGTCTATAGACTGTTGTCTAGGATTTGTCTATAGAGAGTCTATAGACTTGCTATAAGATTTGTAAGGGTAGGGCACGGGTTTTTAAGTACGACATGTAAATCAAGCATAATATTTCAGCACAGCCAGCGGGAACATCTTCGAAAGCCTCACAGTCGATTGGATGCGACGGTATCGCTCAGAATTCATTTTTTTTCTGTTTGAACGGGACAGAGGCCCTGGACACAGTCACTCTCGTAACACCAACTAATTAAATTAACTTTCTTCCTGCTCTGGAGGCCTTATCCGCGATGAAATTCTTTCACATTTTCACAAGCGAAGAAGCCAGTAGAGAAACAGTTTGAGTTTACTGCAATTTTTGACAATACAGTGCAGCAATGTCAAGGCGTAAATCCTGTAAATTATCCAAATTAAAGTATATTATAGCATCCGTAAATTCACAAAAGCAGTAGACAGTAAGAAATAGTACATGTGCTTCGTGGAGGTGGTGTAGCGGCTTCGAGATAGACTGAGCTAGAAAAGATCAGACGCTTGGAGTCAACAGCCCTGGGCAATCTACACATCATTACAGTTCACGTTCCTACTAGTCACGGGTAATAAGAAGGGCTTTAGACACTAACTCGTGGCTTGGACCAGGTGTGATAAATTAGCTAGC
This sequence comes from Amblyomma mixtum, assembly GCF_055824585.1. NCBI lineage: Eukaryota > Metazoa > Arthropoda > Arachnida > Ixodida > Ixodidae > Amblyomma > Amblyomma mixtum. The sequence goes on along the minus strand of NC_143012.1, from coordinate 42,994,785 downwards.
TGAAAACTATAAACGACAGCACACAAACACGCCAAACATCCTTTTTAGTGCGAGAGAACATTAAGCAGTGCCGATTGGTGTGGATTCATACACTAGCAGCGCGAAAAAACGACGTCAATATCCCGAGAAACACAACATAGGCACTTGCGCCGCTAAAATATGCAAACATCATATGCACCTCGTTGCCTTAATGACTGGCGAGCAATGGAGGCATTGCTATCCAATAAATTTGTTTTGATTTTGGACAGCCATACACGACCTTTATCGCTTTCCAGCATGCCGTGTACGCCACAGGTGGTGCAGTCGAGGGCAACGTACTCCAGACACATGTGTATCTAACGCAACAAAGAGAAACACACCAAAATGCACTGCTGATAGATGAACAATAAACACTGCAACCGCCACCAAGCAAAGACACCTTTACTGTTGCCTCAAACTTCCGGTTTAAAAGGCCGGGCGAGGAACTATAGCCTTCCTACCATAGCGGTTATTTCAGCGGGCCGTATAGTATGTCGCCTTCCCAGCGTCGTCGCTGAAAGCTTGGTGTCGTAAGCGATAAACAACGTTAATAATGAGAGAGGGGACGCACCGCACGGGGACGACGGAGTTCGCGGATAAACAAACACACGCAAGCGCGTGTAATAAAGCGATAGATCCACGACGCGACTTGGCTTCTATCTCCCTGCGCCTCTCTGCACCTCTTTCTCTCTCTTATCTCTCCTCCTCCTCTCCCTCGTCTCTCCACGGGGTCTGTCAGGCGTGAGAGACCTCTCTCTCACTTTCCCTTGCGATGGGTCGCGATTCCACGGGCGGGCCGCTCGCCACTGCTCTTCTGACGTTATTGTTATACCTTCCGTGTAACCCCGATGGCACTGGTGGTGCTTGGCTTTTTCCCCCCTCCCCTTCCCCACCGCTCTTCCCTCTCTCCACTCGTCACGACCGGTTGGCTCGCGGTACCTGACGCAGGCCTCATTCGATCCTGGCCAGCCGCGCACGCTGCCTGGATAGTCGCCGCCGGCGGTAGGCAGTTAGTAGATGCCGTGTCACTTCTCTCCAGTGCGTAGCCTGCGTTTGAATACTGGTGTATTAGTAGAGCGCAGGTCGTAAGTGCTTCGTTGAACTGACCCTACACGACGCGGATTCTGTTCTCGAGGGAGTAGTATGTATGTGTGAGTGAGTGAGCCTGTGGTGGTTGTGTGTACGGCCCGTAAGCCCCGAGGCGGTGATGATGTCCGTGTCGCTGGAATCGGTTTCACTAGTCGACGTGGATGAACCTTCGTACGCCCTGCTGTGAACGACGTTGGATTATTCCCCTCGCATAGCCTCCAGCCGTACACGGATTCCTCGGCGGCTAGTTGAGAACCGGCTGTGCGGCTTTCATCGCTTAAATTGAACGCGGTGTGCCCGAGGTGTCCCAGCCAGTCCTTCTCCAGTCTGTCCCTGTGCTGGATGGTGTTGAGTGACAGTGTGTGATTGTTCTCTTCGACGATAGGTGGCGACTCTGAAGAGGTTTTTTTTATTTTATTTTGAGGTGGAAGAAGGATACCCGTTAACTTTTGTCGTTTCCCGGGCTACGCCCACTACGCTTGAGTGACTGCGGTTGTTCCGACAAACGCCGGCCAGACAGTGCACGCTTCGCAGCACGCTTTAACCCCCGTCGTTTCGTGTTTTTTTTTTTTTTGCTACAACCTTCTCTTTTGAACAGTAACTTCTTTCACAGACAGTGAAGGATGATGCACTTCGGATACGCGCTTTGAACGAGCCGTTGCGACGTCTCTTTTCAAGCAAACCCGGTTGCGGGGGAGAAGGTGAACCGCTTGTTTCTTCGGCCTGCAAGCAGTGTTCGTTTGCAGTCTCAACGCCTGCGCATATACTCCAAAGGGAAGCACAGATTGGATGTGTTGTTCCTGGTCATTCTGTTTCCTCTGCGAGTTTTCGCTGGTTTACCAGCAAATCGTGTCAAACCGCAGTGTGACCTGTGTGCAGTGTTAGTGTGTTGGCGGCTGAGCGAAGGGAAAGAAATATATACAAAAGCGACGATGATGGAAATGTGCCTACCGTGCGGACGTGAGAGTGCGATTTCCAAGCGTGAGTACACTCTATAGCCCTCGATGAGTAAGTAGTGTGGGCCTCTGTGGTGCAATAGTACACTTAAGTCGTGCCAATTAGAAAGGCTGAGTAGCGGTGTTTGCGTCGTGTAACGGACAGGGTGCCGTGTCAGGTTCACTTCCTTTGGGTCGACCTCGAGGCCTTGAATACAGTGACGCGAACTTTTTAAAACTTCTGGAGTTTCCCTTTTCAGCCTCCTTCCCATCCTCCTCACCCACCACGATGTGCTCTCTCTTGTTTTCAACTCAATCACGTGACCAAAGTTTTCATATACTTGTACCTGAGGTGATGATGATGATACATCTGACTCATTCATCACTCATGAATAAACTTACGGCCAAAGTCAAGCCTGTATGCGAACTTCGGGGAGGGGGGGAAGGGGGGGGGGGGCATAACAATATTCCTAGGTGTTCTGACAAGAAAGCAGACATTTTATTTAATTTTTATTTCTTTGTAAAGGTGGAGAAATTGAAAACTTCTGTCTATTCTTCAGTGGCACAGTGATGGGACGGTGTTTGTTTTCTTTTTTTTTTCTTCTTCTGACAAGTATACTGCTTGATGAACTCCCGCTATGAAAGTTTCGAAAATCTATCTCCTCTCTAAAGACAGCCTTCACGCGTTGCGTTTTGTTCAAAAGAAAAAATGCCAACCTCCTCAACGTCAATTTGAATGATTCGAAGGAGGCAGATTTGGAGGGGGGGGGGGGGCAATTCGCGCTACCAGCTCGTCGATTCGTATCGGCGATCATTCGCATAAGAACGGTGGCCGACAGTGTTTCCACTCATCCGTGTCACAATTCGACATCTCTTTGTACTCATTGTACCCGTAGCGCCGGCATCGAGACGTCAATGAGCTCTATAGCGCCGGCAAAGGCGGTATTGCGGACGGGTCATCGGAGCTCGCAGTTAATGGTGTTTGTTCAGCCCGCATTGTATGGAACAATGGACGTTGCGTCATCGCTGGTGCTAATAACCGTGGGCGCTATTGTAGCAGGGTCATAAGCGCCTCAGCGAGGTGAGAAAGAGAAGAGAGGGTACAGTCGAGGACAAAAGTTTCTGGACCGTGCAAATCCGTAAACGAAGCCCGTTGCTCTATTATTAGCCGCCGGCTGGAGGCCACAACTGTCGAGGTGAGAGAACAGGATTTTGGCTTTTACCTCCGCAAGCGTGGTCTCGACCCGCCGGCTATGTCTGGTTCGTTTGGTTTGGTTTGGTTTATTGGGGTTTAACGTCCCGAAGCAACTCACGCTATGAGGGACGTCGTAGTGGAGGGTTCCGGAAATTTCGACCACCTGGGGTTCTTTTACGTGCACTGACATCGCACAGCACACGGGCCTCTAGAATTTCGCCTTCATCGAAATTCGGTCGCCGCGGCCGGAATTGAACCCGCGTCTTTCGGGTCCGCAGCCGAGCGCCGTAACCACTGAGCCACCGCGGCGGGGCCTATGTCTGGTTCGCTTGCGGAGCACGTGGACCGGAGACTTTTGTCTCCGACTGTACCTTGAATGTCAGCTGCAGGCATCTACTGTCTGTTCATTTCTTCTTTCTCTCTTCGCATGAAAGAGCCGCCTCAGTTGCCATAATTGTGCATTTTCATATTTAGGGCAGCCTTAGCGTTTGGAGGCGGTCATTGTTTTGCATGGTACTGCAATTACTCTGCCCACAATGCACACTTAGCGGGAACATGATAAGTAACGCATTGTGAACATTCAACCAATGATTAGTCTAATTACCACATAACTCTATGAGCATATTTCTTCTCTTTTTCTAAATACTTTTTCCTTTGGGCTAATATTAACATTTCAACATTATTGATTTCAGTGGACAAATAAGAACAAAAAATTGGCAGTGGTTAAGCTCTGGTTAAACCTGGAGGATTGCGAAAGCAACGAGGAGAGGGAGAGACAGGCGACCGAGAGCGCGCGGCAGCGGCGGCGGCCCCGGCACGTTAGCTATGCGCCACTACTGCGCATGCGCAACTGGCGAGCGCGGCGGCGGCACCTCCGAGTCCCCCGCGCAGCGACTAGGGTGCCTCGATGCGCGCGCGCCCTAGCAGCGACGGTGGCGGCGCGCCAGCTGTGTGTCGTGTGACGTCACTGCTCCTTGCGCATGCGCAGTATGTCCTTTGTTCAGCTACGCGAAATGACTCAGCGACTCGCGTAGTGTTGCTTTCACAACAAAATTGGATCTTTTCTGGAGGCTGTGCGCTGTATTTGGTGCTGCTTCGACGTATATTGCCACATTCCTGGACATTCTCGTGGCGCCGTCTCCTGGCCGAACTGCCTTAACCGCCATCCTGGTGGCGGGCAGTGCTTCTTCGTCGTCTCTTCTTCGGGTTCCGCTCGGGAGTTCGCTGCTACCTGGCGCTGTTCACTAAAACGTGACCTGGCTGTCCCGACTGTATAGCCGTGACAATATTATACGAAAGAGTGTGCATGCGATGGCTTTAAGGTGCGGCTCGTTTCGATAGTGCATGTCAAAGTGCTGCCCTCACGGACTTGGGTGCTACACACACACACACATGATGCTAAGATGACAAACCGGGTGAGTTCGGAACTAGTCGTAATGATTGAGTATTTGAAAAAAAAAACGGGAAGACATTGCTACGTTCATATTTCTAAAATAGAGTTAATAACTGTAAATTTATTGTAGCTTCCTTTCCACCCAGCTGATCTGTGGCACGTTAGCTTCCACTAAGAATTAGAATGAGGACTCTATCCTCAACTTTAAAGTGAAAGCAGAGCCGTTCCCCTCCCTCGCACATTCCTCAGGTCAACGTTTTCACTGCCGCTCGCATTCCTTAGTGCAAAAACAAGTAGGCCGGCTTCGCATTTAGTTTTGCTGTAAGAATGTTTTTGACAGGAACAGTATTCCCTACTATCGATGCCAAAAATTACGAGAAACTTTAGCGGCTAAAGTGGTGAAAGGCGAAAGCCTGAGAGCTGCATTCTGCTACGCGATTGTTCTCAGCACATTTTGTTGGTGCATTAATGAACTGCCAATTAATGACGCTTAAGCTTCGCCTTTAGGAGTGGAACGCGACAGCGTGTTGTAGCGCTGCCAGGGAGTTGTTGTTGTTGTTGTGACTGAGAGAAGGATGAAAAGGAAATTGCACGGGCCTGCTACTGGCTCTAGCCAAGCCACCACCGCTGCCAGCGTGCAGATAGAGGAGAGGTAAGAGATCAGAGGAAGGAGAAAAAGGCAAGAAAAGACGCGCGTCGCAGCAACAACTGCGTCCGCAGGAGCGGACGCTGCTCAAAAAACAGGCCGAAGCCGCGCTCGCCGAAGCCAGAACAGATCCACGGAACGTCACCACCCGTTCGGCGCGATGCGTTGCCCTTTGAACGCAACGCTTTTTGAGGAAAGGAAATGGGGCTGTAATTCTCTGTCATCTCCGTGCACACCTGAGCCGCACCGTACAGGAAGGGAGGAAGTGTGAGTGAAAGAAGAAAGAGGGGCCGTAATGAAGAACATGAAAATTGTATTTGAGGAAAGGAAATTGCGCATTAACTGTCTCACATATCTCAGTAGACACTAGTCGAAAATTGTATTTGAGGAAAGGAAGTTGCGCAGTAAGTGTCTCACATATTTCGGTGGACACCCGTCACAATTCGCGCGCGGTGACGACACGACAATTTGGTTCAATCCGAAACGCGGACAAATACGCCTTGTTGGTAAATTGGTTTTTGAGGAAAGGATATGTATCTGTCTCTCGTATCTCGGTGGACACCTAAACCTCGCCGTAACGGGAAGGGAGGAAGATGGGAGTGAACGAAGACACCGTATTCACTAGACGCACCTTTGTTCATTCCAAACCGTCGAGCTGGCATGTCCGTTCTTGTTGTTTGAGTGTGCAGCGCAGAACATCTGTTTATGATCTGTTGTAATCTGTCAAAACAGGCAATAAAGACAAAAAAAAAAAGAGCTGGCATGGCGGAGTGGTAGCGTGCTTGACTCGCACTCCGGAGACCGGGGTTCGATTCCCAAGCTCAGCCAATTTCTTAATCTGTTTTATTTATTTATCTGGTCTGACTAGAAAGGTTAATTAGACTAATTGGTTGAGTAAGCAATTAACTAAACCCAGTCAAACTTACTTGGAGCATCACTATACGATCCCTTTAATTGGTTGCATGGTTAGTAGCCACGGTACAATTGGCCCCGTTTGAAATTCGCGCACTGTGACGTCACGACCGTTTCGACCAACTGAAAAGCGTGACATTTCTGTCGACAGCTCCTGCTTACAACGATGAGGCATTAAAGGCTTCCGCCTTAAAAATTTTTTGTTCATTGCCTATAATTCGTCCTGTGGCGTAAATAAAAGGAAAAGTTACAGGCTGGTTTCATAAGTGAATGCCAGTAGGGCTTCAACGCTGAGGCCTATATGTGACCACATACATGTCATGTTGGTGACAGCGCGAAGACGGGTCGAACAGGTCCAAACACAAATAATTTATTATCTTTAAATACTTTTCAACCAAATTGTTTTTCGGTTTGGTTTTGTTTTGTTTATGGTGTTTAACTTTCCAAAGCGACTCAGGCTATGAGTGACGCCGCGGAAATTTCGACCACCTGGGGTTCTTCAACGTGCACTGACATCGCACAGGACACGGGCCTCTAGAATTTCGCCGCCATCGAAATTCGACCACCGCGGCCGGGATCGAACCCGCGTCTTTCGGGTCAGCACTCAGCAGCCGAGCACCATAACCACTGAGCCACCGCGGCGGCTTGATTTTGTGTTTGGATTATACGGAGTATTAAATGAGCCTTTTTAATACGGCAGGTGCTGACGGCACCAAGACATCAGTTCGAATAAAGCGAAAGTTCTGATGAGCAAGATTTGCAATGCACTACTGTTTTTTTTTCTACGAGCACCATAATTTCCAGCTTATTGCCTGCGGCACTTAAAATCTCTCCTTTAAGTACGAGGAACGAAGGTTTTTCGTAATTTCATCCCATAGAAACGAAAACCGGAGTGCCCGGGAAAGCTTTCGTTTCAACCAATCATTCCTGACCTCCGAGAGCTCTCGAAGTACTTCGGGCTGTCCGCGTTTTTTCTGAAAAAGAGAGAGAGAGAAAAAAAACGAAAAAGGAATGTAAATAGCCCTGCTTGAGTTCGCAGTCGCTGATATTTCCATTAGTGGCCGGCGGCCTTCGCAGGATCGTCCTTCTAGCTGCTTGAAAAACTGCTGCAGCGTTTCGCTACATATGCATAGAAAGTGTTCACTTAACTTGCCCTTCCCCCTCCCTCCTTTCACATACACCAACGCATACGTGAACACCGGTTTGTATTGCTGAGAAATCGCCTTCTCCAGTTCGTATGGAATCCAGGTTTCGAGCGTAATCTTCATCCCTTAAGCTGTTGCCTGGAGCAATATATGCAGATGTGGAATTTTCCTGTGTCTTCCTCGTTCGGCGCTCTGAATTCGCCTGCCTCGATCGTGGTTAAATGGGAAAGATGACCGCGCGCTTGTGCGACGTCAGTGCGCGCAAAATAACTCTGGGTGCTCTGTACGAAACCATGCGGAACCCTAAACTATACAGCTACTCTTCCTCTCTCCCGCCTAACCTCCTCCTCCTCAGTCATTCTTTCGCTCAAATCGCAGTTCTGAGACGTTACTACGCGGGTACGAAAGCCGTGCTGAAGTGCAGGTTTAATGTTGCTCGCATTGCGCGGCGTGTCGGCTTGGTTTCAGTCGGGCTCGTTCGCATGTTGTTTGAGCCCCGCCGTTTACGTTGCTCGCTATGCAGGTCCAGGCTTGATGCTGAGCGCATTGCTTGCCGTATTTGTGTTGCTGCAGCTGGACTCCTGGGCTCACGGACTCGATACTAAAGGGGCGGTACTCGCTGTTTAAGCCTACTCTGCTCATGTTGCTCGCGGTGCAGGTCTAGCTTTCATGTTGAACGCATCGCTAGATGTATTTGTTTTGTTACAGTTGCACTCCTTCGCTCACGAACTCGACACCAAAGGTGTGGTACTTGTTGTTGAAGCTCCTGCTGCTCATGCTGCTTGCGATTAAGGTCTAGCTTTCATTTTGCGTGCATTGCTGAACGTATTTTTCAAGCAGGGTTCTAAACCGAAATCGGGCGTTACTGCGCCTAGGCACATTAACGCACCTGTCGCTTGAAGACTCGATATCTGCGTGGATAATACTTGAGAATGCAAGCAAGGACCTCTGTAAAACATAGTTTCAGACATTTTGGGTTGAGGCCGTCGTCGCTGCCGCGAATTCATGCGAAAATCACGCTGTGTGGAGCTATGTAACGTGGATAGGGAGTGTCAGATGAATCACTAACGCAGGGGCGCACGCAATGATCCATACCATTTCCAAAGTTCGACATTGGAAAAGCTCCTCATGGCTTTGAATGCGGAGTTATGAAAGGTTTGGTTGGTAACAACTTTATTCATAGTCCTGCAGAGCTTTCGCCGACGGGGCCTTAGGTCTCCCACGTGGGGACGTCGAGGCGCTGCCTCGCCGTCGCCTCGCGGGCCTGCTGGACGGCCCAGAGTTGGTCCCCGAGGCTGGGGCTGCGCAAGGCAGCGGCCAACCGCGGCGGGAGGGTTCCGGAATTAGCACCGTGAAGGTTTTTGGTACAGTCCCAGAGCATGTGAGTTAAAGTGGCTACATTGGCGTTGCAGACCTTGCATATATTTGTCGGGTATGTACCGGGGTAAAGCCTGTGGTATAGTTCCGGGTTGGGGTACGTGAGCGTCTGCAGTTGTCTGAGGGTCACCGCGTGCGCCCTGTCCAGCTTGTCGCTGGGCGGAGGGAAGGTTCGGCGGGCCAGGCAGAGGGCCTTGGTAATTTCGTTGTAGCTGGTCAAGCAGTCTTTGGTGCTATTCCACGGACGACGGTCGCCGGCGCGGTTCGCGAGCTCGCGCGCCTTGGCGTGTGCCGTCTCGTTGCGGTTGCGATACGTCCTCGATACTTCTCCCATGTGCGCCGGGAACCATTGAATTCTGGTTTGGAATTCTACCTCCTGCTGGACTTGCCGGTTCCTCAGGACTTGGGCCGCTGTCTGTGAGATCCATCCTTTGGCGAAGTTTCTAACCGTCTGACGCGAGTCGCAGAGAACCACGGTGCACGTCGGATCCGTGAGGGCGAGTGCCACCGCCGCTTCCTCCGCCTCTTCTGCGCGTTCGCACGCTACACTTGACGTTATGCGCGTTTTGCCGCACGAATCGACGACCGCAACCGCGAATCGCGAGCGTTCTGCGTATTCCGCGGCGTCAACAAACCTTGTCCCCGTATCGTCTCCATGGCTGTGCAGGAGAGCTCTGGCCCTGGCCACTCTTCTTCCCCGGTTGTGTTCCGGGTGGACGTTTCGTGGAATCGGGTCGACTCTTAGCGTTTGTCTGATCGCGTTTGGAATGGCGACTTTCTGGCCTTGTTGTACGTGGTAACGGATGCCGAGACTTTCCATGATCTGGCGGCCTGCTGTCGTTCCCGTTAATCTTTCCAGTTGTGAAGTGCGCTGCGCCTCGGCGATTTCGCTAAGCGTGTTGTGAAGTCCGAGCTGGAGCAAGCGATGCGTGCTGGTAGACTCGGGTAGACCCAGTGCTATCTTGTACACCCTGCGAATGAGGACATTGATCTTGGCTTCTTCTCCCTTGTACCAGTTGTGGAATGCCGCAACGTACGCAATATGGCTAATGACGAAAGAGTGTATGAGTCGTGTGAGACTCTCCTCCCTCATTCCGTTTCTTCTGCTAGTGACCCTCTTGAGGATTCGCATGGCGTTAGCTGTCTTGTGCTTTAATTTAGTGATCGTTTCGCCGTTGACGCCGTTGGCCTCGATTATCATGCCGAGGACCCTAATTGTGTGTACTATCGGGATGGTTGCTCCGTTTCTCGTACGTAGTCTGATCTCTTCGTACTCGCGCTTTGTCGTTGCCGCATTCCGACCACTCCCGGGTGGTCTGCCCCTCTGCGTGGGGCGGTAGAGTAGGAGTTCTGACTTTTTCGGCGAACATCGTAAACCCGTACCCTCTAGGTATTCCTCTATTGTCTCGATTGCTAGTTGCAGTGCCGTTTCCATGTGACCGTCGCTGCCTTTGTGCACCCAAAGGGTTATATCGTCGGCGTATATTGTGTGCCGGACGTCTTTCAGTTCTTGTAGCTTTTCTGCTAGGCCGATCATGACCAGGTTGAAGACCAGGTTGAAGGTCACGCTCGATATTTTTTTTTTTTCATGCCTTGTATCTCCCACGCCACAATCTCAATGCGGCCGAATCGGAGGCAGAAAAGGCAACAAAAATCATGCGGGCGCGCGGTCCGCTGCGCGCCAAAGCGCGAGCGACGAGAAAGCCACTCGTCGAGCGATGGTAGTCACTTTAGTGCCGCGAACCCTCTCGCGCGCGCCACTTCCAACGTGTGGTCCGCAGTCAAAGCGATCGAAGAACAAGAAGTTTCTATAAAGCAATCCAACGTTGGTCTGGGCAGTTATTATAGTAACTGATTTTTCAATCGCTCATTTCATGATGTCATTTTGACCGAAGCCAAGTCACAAAACGCAACACAAAGTTCATTTGGGCGCGCGGTCTGCCGGGCGCCCAAAAGGCGACGGTTGGGAGCGTCTGCTAGCTGCTCCCGGCCTAGGTGCCGCCACCGTCGGCACCCGGGAGAAGCCGAGAGAAGGAGCGCCGGCATAGGAGGAGGAGGGTGGAGATGTCGCTACTTTTAGTTTATTTAGGGGCTTTAGATCTTTCTATCAAATTACTTTATGTCTTGCTAGGTCTTTCGCGTTTTGCCTCTGTGGAAATACGGCCACCGCAGTCGGGATTCGATCCGGCGACCTTGCGTCGTCTGGACAGATGGCTCGCTTCGCCTGCGATGTTCACGAAGGCGGCACGCGTTGAAGCGCGGACTTAACACGAGCGATAGCGAAGGCGCCAGGAAGGGTTATACGCGAGGCTCAAACAACACCGGGAGATAAGAAACGTCATTCCTAAAGCCCCTAGATAAGCAAAGCTGTTCTAGGGACTTTAGTCGGGCCGGCTGGCGGCACTCCTGTGTATGTAGAACGCTCATTCGCAGCTGCGTGGCCTACTTGGTTGCTTCAATTCGATAAAAATCGGCTGTTTTTTCGACAGACACTTCCAAAGATGCATGCGATTGGCGCTTCACCGTGAACTGAACCTGTAGCGATAACGTCGGAATGCATGTTCTCTTCGGTGGAGTGTCGATTTCGAAGGCTTTCTTATCCCGGACGAGTTGTACTTCTCAGTCGCACGGCGCATCTTGCTTTATGCAAACTCGCCTTATAGTATGTAAGGTTTCGAAAATCCTGTCCGGGATCTCTTTCTGGCTATACTTTTAAGAAACTGCGCTGTACCTGGTATTTTTATTTTTTTATTTTTTGCTTTATGTACTGTCACAAATACCGCACGAGATGCATGTGAGTGCCCGGGCCCGTGCAGTAGCGAAAATGTGCCAGTCAATTGAGTCACACTTGAGAAGGCAGGTAACTGCGGTGCCACGCGCCTGTGTTTTTCCGTTCGCGTTCGCATATTCCACCTCTATAGGCGTCAAAACGCCTTTTTCTCTATAGGTCAGTGCATTCTCATAATTAGTTTTTATCACCTTTTTTCTTATATTAAGCGATGTTTCGCTTCAAATCCGGGGAAAAAAAATTGCGTGGACACTTTGGCAACTAAGGTGTTGAGAGACGAAAGCCGAGGACACTATGCCGTGACGACTTCCGGTGGATGTGACGTCACACCATTCCCGTGGCTGTAGCGATACCCAAATTGTACATCTTTCGGGGATCTTAAGTGTTACTTACGCTTAATTACACATTTCTCCATCTAATATGACACAAATCCGACGTTTATGCGACCATTCTCTGATAATTTTCACTATACCGTGAAGACTTCTGGTAGATTTGTTGTAACACCGTTGTCGTGGCTATATCGACGTCCGCGTTATTTCGACGCAATCTCGACATTTTTGCCTCTAATTATTTAACCAAATAACCTACAGTCATCAAACTTGGCTTCTCAGTTCATGTTTTCCTCCTCTATCTGAAGTAACTATTGGTTTTCTTCGATCTTTTTTAGTTCCCGATTAAACACTTGTGAAACCCTCTGCTAACGGACGACAGTATGAGCCATTAAAGGCTTTCGCTTTAAGAAGCCATGGTTCTTCGGCTGTTAGAACTTGAGCTTACGGAGATGCCACCGGTCGACTAGACCGTCATTATTTTTCCTCTTTCTCATCGCTCGCGCGGCCTTCATCTGATTTCGTATTCCGAGCAACGACTGCCCCGACCGCTCGCTTCTAATGTATATATCCAGCGCTTTCCCTGAAGCAACGACAAGGCCGCCGTGATATCGTATAAAGGCCGCCCTACGGATTCTTCACGGATGAGCCTTGGAACAGTTTCTCTTATTCGCGGCGATGTGGGAAAACCGAGGCATCGTTTGCATGAAGCTATACTCTAGGATCTGTCGCCAAGCTGTGCCGTAGTTTGCGTGCGTCCCGTCGAAGGACGGAGTAGGAACAGAGCAAGACAAAAGAGAAACTCTAAGCAAGGATCACCTCACGCAGTCGCTAACCCCTGCCAATTGACTGTTTCATCGAAACTTGCGCGCAACTGTGAGGAACCTAAATGACATCCTCAACAGCCTTTGAGTGTGCGCGAGGAAGAACGTGGTATTCCTCCCTGATGTACCGGAGTATAGCGCTGATTTGTTGCGCGCTATATTCTAGTTTTGTTCGCGTGACAAGAGATAGTTAATTAGTAGCTGCGTCTTTATATCGGGGTGGCGACGGTTACTGTCAACTCGTTAACGAGTATAATCTCTTGTGTGTCTTCTCCAAATTCGATGCGCTAGTTTTCTTGTTTATGGAGGTAAACTAGTGTTTCGCTGCAAGTTGACAATGCGCCATTGAAGATTCCTTCACCGGAGAGCTGTAAAACCGATACCTGAAGGAAGATTAGCAATTAAGTCTTCCGAAGAATAGAAGAAAAAATAATCAAGATCTCAACAGATTGGGCTGAAAAAACAAGGCTGAAATAAAAAATAATCTCCGAATTTATTTTAATAGCGGAATTCTAGTACAACGGTACAAGAGGAAAGACAACCCTCTGCCATGTTGTGGGTTCTTGACAAAATAGTTTGCTTTTTAGTTGTCAGAAAATTCAGCTTTCCAGTGCCCATCTTCTGACCGTTCTGGGAATTTAATTTTGTATAGAGCGATTGTCCCGCGCTTATGAGCTAGTTCCGGCTTGGTTCCTTTGGTTAAAGACGACTTCGGTTATTTTTTTTTCGTTTCAACTACAAAGAATGCGGTAAGGTATGCATAACCGCCTTTTCTGTAGCCGAACGAATGCGTTTAACTATTACAAGTCACGGTATTTCGCAACACAATACGCCACTTTATTCTTTCCACCTTTCTTCGATGTTGCTCCCAAAGAGATATCCGGCTCATTTTGAATACAAGTTGGCAGGAGCACGCCGTTTCGCCTCCACACACACCCATCCACAAATCGCGTGCCTTCCTCTCCACTTGCCAAGTATTTCATCCTTGGCTGCCCGCCCTTGTTTCCCCGCTAAGCCTTCGCGCAACGTGCAAGAATGTTCCGGGCGTTTCCGAGGGCGTTCGTGCGTAGTATTACATTCTGGAGCGACCGTTTCTCGCTTACTTCCTGAAGTATCCGCTTTTATATTCCGTCGTCGTTCGCGTATACCGTGGTATATGGAGCAATTTAAGCCCGCGGCCACCTCGTATAGGACGAAAGCGCATTACACACACTCCACTCCGACCGTACCACGCCCGGTAATAATAAATCCTTCAAAAGACGCCCATTCCAGGGAGTGTAACGATGCGTGAGATGTAGCCCCTCGTCGTATACACACCTGCACGAACTGTCAGTCGTGCTTCGTCTTTGTGCTCGACTAATCCGGCATATATGGGCAGGGTGGACGCCCGGGCATATATAGGGAGAGGGGGGGGGGGGAGTGGAGATGTAGACCCACGAAATTTCGCGTGCAACCGTTTCGCGTCAGTGACTTTCCTGGCCGCGGAAAGAGTTTCGGACAGATTTTTTTTATTATTTTTTTTTATCGCTCGCCTAGCCCCAGCGTGTCCGGCGCGGGAAATGTCGGTCGTCAGTTCGCGCACGTTCCGGACGGCGTTTGCCGCGCTCTGGTTGTGGCGCCACCAATTTCCGTGCAACGCTGATGGCAGCCGCGGGAAAGATTGCGCGCCAAAATATGCGCGCGAAAAACGTAAGCGCGCGCGCTTTTGCTGCAGGCCGGCCGCTCGGACAGCTTCATATTGGCTGGCTGTGTTCTATGCAGTTAGACCCTCGCTACAATGGAATGCACGGAGAGGGGGTTAAGTGCTGGTAATTCTCTCTCTCTTTCTTTATCTCGTTCTCCCCTGTGCCTATCTGCAATCGCCGTGTTCTATTAGCCGTGCGGAATGCGAACATCACAAGACGTAATTACCCACTGTGTACGCGATGGTTCGGTATATGGTAATGCTACGCTATAGCGGGGCTTCGCTATAGTGGTAATTTGTTACGCTGGTGGTGATATTTCGCACACCTGTTATTAAAACGCTTCGCTGCGTACGCGTTCGAAACTGGCAACAGGCAAAGCGAAACACAAAGAATAACTCCCGTATTTATTTAGTTCTGTAGGATTGAGGAGGAGTAAGCAATAGCTGCATCGCTTCCCCCTCACTTGTCTGACAACTGCGCCCATACTAAGTCCGCCTACATCACACTATCGCATACAGCGCATTAATTATCCAGAGTGCCATTTCTCCAGCACGGCTGTTGTATATCCTAATTACCAACCTACACTGCCCGAGATCGGGCTTCCTTGGTCACGTGACCGCCCTGGGTACGTTCTCAAAAACGCATGGTTTAGGCTAGCATGGATAGCATACGGACAGGAATGATCTCACCAACAGGGGGCCAACACGAGAGTTTTCAATGCCGACGTTCGCCACCGATGCCGGTTATCGTGGAGAAAGTCACTTGAATAGCCGTCGCCGTGAAAAAAATAAGGAACACATTGAATACACTGACGCTGGTCCATTTCCAGAACCCTTTCAGCATTACACTGGCCTATCTAGAGACCGAAACCGCAGTTCTATGGCAGCTTAACTCGTGGACCTATAGCTCGTTATTGCTGCTCTTTTAGTGCCCAGCTTTCCTGGACTTAGAAACTAGCGCCATCTCTTGGACGGCAGTAGCGAACACCGCGAAAAACAGCGGTGACATTTTCAACTAGTAGTTCTAGGAAAATTAGAGATTCTCGACAGATTGTGCGCGAACGCGGTGATTATCATAGCCGACTCTTTTACCTCACTGCAAAATTTCACCTAAAAATTCTTCCTGCGCTCACTCTATTTCCGAAGTTCACAGAAAATTAGTGAGATGCGCCGAACATTGGAAATCCCCGCCATGATTTTGAGTTTTCGGTGTCGCACGACACGTGGTTGGCAGCTGTGCGAACTATAGTCGGATAGAACTTGTGAAGCTCCGCCCACATTCACGACCGCCGCACAGATTTCCTCCGCGACAAAAAAGTAATTAAAAAGCTGATTTCCTTTACTATTGCGTCTAGCCAGCGGAGTAATACAGCACGCTGCGGACCATGGCCCAGTGTGAGCAACTGCTATTTTTTGTAGCGAAAGCTACAGTGGCCACGAACTTGCGATTTCGCTGTGGCGATGCTCCGAGGAGGCACAGAGACCGACCCTGAGCCGTTGCCTAGCAACCGCCGCAGCTAGCGGATGCCGCGCGCTCGCCGCGCCATCTGGCATGACGTCATACCGCGCGCCTCGCCGCGGAGCCGCCGCCGCCGTTTGGTATGACGTCACACCGCTTGCCTCGTCGTTGCTCTCGCCTCCGCTCGCTTCGCCAGCTGTGTCGCATGCCTGATGACATGTCGGAGGATTGAAAAGGAGAGCTCGCGTGCGCCGCAACCACAGTTGAGGCGGCAGTATGGCAGAGTATCTCAAGCGGAAATTTACGGCGGATGCTGCCAACGTCTCCGTGTAGACATCGGCCACTGGTTCGGCTGCCTTTCGCTCCGTATAAACCGGCTCAGCCGAGCTGAGCCTCATCCATTTTTTTTAAGTTGTATCCTACAATAGAACCGCTTGCCCATATTTGCTCGGATATGAACGTCTTTACTCCACTTAATTCCCCATCTTGTAAGTCTTCGGTGAAATGTTATTTACAGCTAAAAACAAAGGGCGCGCAGTTCGCTTGGAGCCGAACACGGCGGGGGTGCTGTGAAGGGTTGGAACCTGTCTCCATGCTGAACTGGTCACACTCGCACTTTCAGCTTCGATGCACGGATTTAATGGCGAGAGACGCGCATAGGCGTCGTCCGGTCGCGGCCGTAAACTGGAATTACGGGAAACTCTCTTAACGTGGGCTCATGTAATATATGCACAAAGCTGCAGGATATACAGTCCACTTACAGTACGCCTGCAGAGGCGCGCCTGGTGCTGTAGCGATCAGCGTATATTATACGGCCCTGTAACTGCTTTCTTTTTCTTTTTGCTGTTTATTCCTGCCACATAAACTTGCGCAGCGTGGAGAAAAGCGATAAAAGGAACACTACCATCACTGCTCTTTTTTTTTTTAGTTGTACTGCCGCGTACTTCGGAGTGAACTAAGTGGATTAAGCTGGAAGCGCAGAGTGGGGTTCCACAGGCCTTTTGACGGTATGCAAATTGAAGGCAGAAAGCGAAAAACACGCGCGGCAAGGTTTAAACTTCATTTAACTGCAAAAAAAAAAATCTACAAAATCGCTATTGGATTTGTGACAAACCGGGGCTGACAGGATTCCATGCGAACAGCAGCACATTGCTGTTAAGCGGGTAAAGAGGGCTTAGAAGAACAAGACAACTTTACTAACTACACGTCCTCATTCTGGAGCAGGGGCATGGAAATTTAAGATCTGTGTGTGTGTGTGTTTGTGTGTGCGTGTGTGTTTGTGTGTGTGTTTGTGTGTGCGTGTGTGTGTTTGTGTGTGCGTGTGTGTTTGTGTTTGTGTGTGCGTGTGTGTGTTTGTGTGTGCGTGTGTGTTTGTGTGTGTGTGTGTGTGTGTGTGTGTGTGTGTGTGTGTGTGTGTGTGCGTGCGTGTGTGTGTGTGGTTTGCTTTGGTTTGGTTTATGGGGTTTAACGTCCCAAAGCGACTCAGGCTATGAGAGACGCCGTAGTGGAGGGCTCCGGAAATTAGGACCACCTCGGGTTCTTTAACGTGCACTGACATTGCACAGTACACCGCCGCGGCCGGTGTCGAACCCGCGTCTTTCGGGTCAGCAGCTGAGCACCATAACCACTGAGCCACCGCGGCGGCTGTGTGTGTGTGGGGGGGGGGGGGTGACATGTTGCCCGAAAGGCCGCAGCTGTCAAGAGAGGCGCACTACATAATCGGATTCAACTCAACAACGGAGCGGCTGTTCCCTGTCAGTGGCGTCCGCCGATTCTCATGAGCCCGCAAGCGTGACAATATTGTTGGACAATGCAGGGAGTGGCAGATGAAAGGTGATAGTCCCCTCCCTCCATGGTCGGAGTTAGTCCCCTCCTTGCATCGTAACGCCGCTCCCTGCATTGTCACGCTAGCATATTCATGGGAATCGGCCGACACCATTGTCTGGAAGAGGGTCCTTTGTTGGTGAAAATCATCTTCGTTCTAGATTTGTATCCGACTATAGAGCGTGCATGTTGGGCGTCGGTGAGGACGAATTCGTCGGCCGCGCCTCAAGAGATGTGCAGTGTAGCTGGGATAAAATTGAGAGAGAATAAGTGTTCTCGTATATACTGTCCTCGCGCCTTATCCGAAATACAAATTATTTCCACCTGGAATAGGTTGCTGTGTGAGCTTTCCGTTTTGTTTATTTTTTCCCCCCATTTTGGAGACAGTGTTACGTCTCATGCTCCTCGGGGCCTTATTGTTTCGCAATATCTTCTTTGACAGCGATTTCTGTGTGGTGGGTCAACATAAACTGCGTTCAGAAGTGCAAGATGCCGGGCTAGTTGGTAATCCATGATGAAATAACAGCGCAAGGAACGGGACGAAAACACGAAGCTGGCAGACACAGCGCCCGGTCTGCCATTGGCTGGAGACACAGACACAGCGCCCGTGTCTGTGTCTTCTTCCTTCGTGTTTTCGTCCCGTTCCTTGCGCTGTTATTTCATCATAAACTGCGTACCGACGTGGTTGCCAGAAATGTTAACCGTGACTTACTGGCCTATAAAATTATTAAAACCAGGCGGACCTTGGCCATGAAGGAAAATTCACCAAAGAGCCGACTCTGCTGAGAAGAGCACGCAACTTGTGCTTCGTCGGGTGGTGCTTCGCAGCGCTTCCTATAGATGGCGTCACGACATAATCTGAGGTCCCGGTAAAACACTACCGCCTCTGCTTGCCGATGCATGTCGTTTCGGAGCAGGGCCGACAGGTGTCGCGATAATCTAATTGCGGTGCGCTTGAGAAAATGCCGCCTGTGATCACATGGTCAGGGTGAGCGTGAGAGAGGCTATAATAATGCGATAGCATTAGAAGCCACATGGGACCAAAATGCGTCGTCGGTCACAGAATTCGCCCATTGGCTAGAGGGGCGTGAGGTCACCAGACCAGAGCATTCTCATTGGCTGAAGAGAAGTGACATCGATTAACGGCAGGTCTGCCATTGGCTGGAGAGAAATGACGTCACCAGACCGGAAGTGATGTCATTCCTGGTGAAGGAATGAACAGCTGAGCATCCCTATTGGTTGAAGAGAAGTGACGTCTACGGACGGAAGCACTCCCGTTGGCTGGAGACAAATGACGTTACCAGACCGGAAGTGATGTCACTTCTGGCGAAGACATGAACAGTTGCTAATGATATTCCATTGCCAACACATTATGGAATTAGCTGTCCCTGTAAATTTTTATCAGGAGTGAACGTGGATGCAATAGCACCTATCGCTTTCATGCCTTTGCCCAGAGGGAAGAAAAGTCTGATGTCATCTCTTCCCTCTGTCTCTTTCTTCTCTTTTCAATACGCCGCGGCCAGCGTCTTTCATTCCCGCGGAGTTAAAGCTTGTTTCTATAGTTGAATACAACTTAAGTCTGCAGTCAAGTTCCACCCACTTTCAGGACCGCCGCACAGAATTCCTCCGCGACAAAAAAGTAGTCCGTTGTTAAAACTCTTCTTGTTACCAAACAAGAAGCTAGTCACTAGGAAAAAAACTATAAGCTCTCGAATTTTGTTACCTGGCTTGTATAATATAGAGAAACATTAAAAAGCTGTTTTCGTTTACTGTTTTCATTGACCAGCGGAGTAATACACGACGCCGCGGACCGTGGCCCTGTCCTGTGTTGGCAACTGCTGTTCTTTATTTTATTTTCAGTTGTATCCTACTATAGGACGTTTCTTCTTCGAATGTAAGCACGGCGACGTCCCAAAGAAGGCTGGGGGCCATGGCTGCGGGGTTCCAAAAATTTTCCGCTGGAGACCTGCGCCTGCAACGCTCATAATTGCGAGACGAGAAGCAAACGGGTGACAAATTCTCCAGCGCCATCCAGAAGCTACAGTTGTTCACGAAGTGAATAACTGTTTCATCCTAGTGACAGCTTCCGTGCTGACCTCGAGGTGGGGCAACCTAACAGTTGCGCTTCCGTTTTACCCTTCGTCATCGTTTACACTCCGGGCACAAAACGAACGCGTGAGGAAACCGCACTGGCGGGCGCGGCGTGTCGTAGTGAAACCCACAATTAGCTCCGGCGCAGAGACAACGTAGAAACAGTCCTCTCTCTTCCTTCTCTCACGCGTGCGCTCATCCATTCGGCAGCGTCACACATCCAGAAATACTGTTATTACGCTCGCTTGACGCTTGCGGTGAGGTAGCAACGGCAGCTCGGTGAACAAGCGACGTAGAAGAGCGCGCCAAAGCGCACGTCTTTCCTGACGTCCACTCTACGTTCGCGCGTATCGGCGACCGGGTCCTCGTCCAATAAGTCAGGGGAGAAGACGGATATGAAGCCAACAAGGGTGAAAAAACGTGCTGCGAGAAAGAAAGGGGGTCCTAAGGAAATTGGCGGGCTTCTTAGGCATCGCCGCTAAGAGGCGCTTGGCGCGTACACAGAGCGTCCGTCGTCTTGAGGCGGGCCGCTCTAATTTTATCCCCGCTCATGGCGGGTGTAGGGAGGATGCGGGCGATGGCGAGGAGGTATCCTCGAGGGCGCGGAATCACCTCCATCTTCTTTCGCCTGCGATTCCTCCTTTCCCGGTCGTCGTTTTCAAGCACTTCCCTTCTCCTCGTTCCGAGGCCCGTCTTGGCAGAGATTTCCTCTTTGGCGGTCTTTCGCCCATCTCTTGTCAAGCGGCGGGCAACGTGCCCCTTTCGTATACCGGGGATCCCTTTCTCTCTTGCTCCGGGCACGGAAGAGAATTGAGTCTTTTGTCTCGGGAGCCTTCGTACGCTGTTACTGTACTTCGTCTCACTCTGCGTGTGTTCGTGTGTTCGTGAAGAGTAGGGCAACGGTGGATGCCTTTCTGTCGCAGTGCGAGACGCATATATCCTGAGGGTCGCGGTTAATTGGCGTCCTGATTCGTCTCAAGGCTAGGACGCGAACTCGACAACGCCGGATGGCTTTCGCTGCCGTCTTTTCGTCTTTCGTTACTTATGGTACCGTGTTCCATTTTGTTGGGCCGTTGTGGGTGTCGTTAATGACAAATCTTTACCTCTGTAGCGTTGAAGTGTATCTGTACTAATGTCCTTTCCTTGTTTTGCTAAAACCTGGAAATATCAAAACATGACCTAGAAGATGTTTATAGTAAACAAAAGCAGCAATCGAAAGGCTGTGCCGATGGAAAATGTGTAGTGGTGTGGACTTCTTCGATGCGCAGTGGTCATTAGAGACGTACGCGCAGTGTTATTGCAATTTAGCCTATGGCAGCGCTAATCTATTTTCAATTTTGTTGATATACGTTGTGTTGCAGTCATCAGACAGTATGCATGTTTTGCTAAATGCGAAATAACACTCGCCTGGTCATTTGATCGCTGTCACCGTTACTGTTTTTAGCAGTTGGAACCGTTCTGCTGTTGTGCTTATGTGTCGTTATTTAGCGTTGTAGTCGTCACGATATGGACACGGTTCTAATGGTGTCCCTGTTTGCTTTTCTCTTGTCTTTCCAGGTGACCATGTCAGACGTGGCCGATTCTGTGAGTAACCCGCAGTCTCCAGTGAATGGCATCTTGCTGGATGAGCCGCTGACGCTTGACTTTGATCCCATGAGTTTCCAGCTATCCTCCCCGACAGAGACCAAAGCTCCCGTCGACCTTGTCGACTCGTCCCCCGAGGACCCTCCCTTTGCTAACGAACCCCCCGAAATCGCTAACGATACTAACTACAAATACAACCCAAAGTCCTACCTCCTGGACCTAGACTCCCTGCAGGAGCTCCAAGCTAACATACAGTCGACGTCATCGTCTGATGCTGCGGCGTCGCACGTCGACATGGCGGAAGAGGAACGAGGAGTCCCGACGTTAGAGGTCAGCCGCGACGACAGCAGGGACCAGAGACCGGACCTTCTGGTTGGGGTGACGGTGACGACCTCTCCGGGCGGGCACCAGGCTTACATACTCGAGGAAGACGAGGACGAGCTTGATCTCACCGACCCCAAGTCAGAGGAGGACTCGCGGGAAGTCGACCTCTCCGTTGACGCCTCCGACTCTTCTTCCAGTCTCAACCAGGACAGCTCCAGCCCGCTGAACGGAGCAGCAGGCAGTCCTCCTGAACCGCAGGAGGACGCGGTCGGCTCTCCCGTGGTGGCCAATCTTCCGGAAGACGGTGTCGACGAGGACTCACTCACGCCCCCGGTCGACACGAGATGCAGCAGCGGGAGTCCAGTAGAGATCGTCGACCTCTCAACTTCACCACTGGGTGAAGTCCTGGGCAGTCCTGGTGCGCGAGTCAACGGTGTAGCAGCAACGGGAGCGCAGTCGATACCGGAGTGCGTCTCTTACCAGGTCACCACACCCGAAGAAGGTGAAAGCCGACCGGCAGCTATTCCCGAGGAAGAGGAGAATGACGAGGGCGGCGGTAGCGCCGTCCAGGAGGTCGCCAGCTTTGTCGGAGAGGAAGCCGACGTACCGCAGGATGGTCAGTGCGCGGAATACGTCGTCAGCACTCCAGAGGATGAGGAAGATTCGGCTTGCAACGTGGAAGAAAGCTTCACGAGTCCCGTGCCCGAGGTCTCCCGAGAGACGTCTTCGGCGATGAGCTCTGACATGGACACGTCGTCGAGAACGACAAGCGTGGAGACAGTGGCTTGCGCGAGTCCGTTGCACACTCAGGATGCCGCATTGATGAGTCCCAAGAGTCACAGCGATGACGCGTTGTCGCCTTTCGAGCGCCGAGAAGAGACGATTGACCCCGTGTGTAGCCCTAACAACCTTTGCACGACCCCCGTGTTGGCTTTCTCACCCACTGACACCGCCGAGATGGCTGACTCGCCAGAGCTTGAGAGCAGTGAAGATGAGTTTGAGTACACGCCTGTAAGTCCTGTTGTTTTGGTCCGGCGTCTGTGGTGTTTGACGCAGCTTGCTTATTCCGACGATGCGTGACTATGCTCTTGCATGTGCATCGCTGTTAACACTGTGTGGCCCAAGCGCTTTTGACCCTTGACGCAGTGACTTCTGTTGTCTCACATAAGTACTGTCCAGTGAGTACTGTTTCCGAAGCACGTGAAATGATGCGGCCTAGTTCCCGCCGGAGACGAAAAAAAAACTGATTTTAACTATCAAATAAATTTTTGCGCACCCTTGCTGTATAAATGTTTTAATAGCAGGTTATTGAAACTACAATTAAATTGTAAAAAAAAAGTAGGAATGTCTAAATCGGGACCGGCGAGTCGTACTTTTTTTACTGAAAAAACAAACAAACAAAATGACCGCTTTTCTCAAGATGGAGTTTTATTGACATGGCCGGACGTTGTTAACGAGAAAAACGGCAGGCGCACAAAAACTGTGCTCGATGGTGTCGTCAGAGTGCTAGGTGGCATTTACTACGGTGAGGTGCAGCGTTTGTCCATTGTATATACGGCCCAATGAATTTGCTACTAAAGCGAATAGTGCGGTCCTCTAAAACTCCTCAAAGTCCTAAGGCTGGGATTCGTGAGGACGGTAGTTCACCTCACCTTCGAGAGATTTTGAACGCTGACGATGCGAAATGAGCCACACAGCAAATGCCAACTCCTCCTGGCTGTGTGTTTTCGAGAACGGGTGTACCTCGACTTCGTTTTTAAACAGAAAAAATAACGGCCCATATACAGTACGCTAGTGAGACTAGTGCCTCGTACTGCATGCTCCCGCTTGTGTCGTGCATCTTTTTAAGGCTTCGTTAATGACACCGTGAAGATAACTCCATTCAATTATTGATCTGGCTCCTTCTGGCTGTGTCGCCTTTTCATCGGCAGCAAGAGACGGATTTATCGGCGAAAAAATTGGATGGAAAATTTTTCCCGCCATGTGATTCAAAATCGTGAAGTTATACCGAAAATGACTCTGTGATCACCATTTTGAGATGAATGGCGGTGTAGCGTAGCGTCTGTGATCTGCCCCCAGAAATTGGCTTCGATGCAAGCATTTTAGTTGCGCAATCGGCCGGTGATGGCGACACCTATATTTAGTTCCTTTTTTGCCTTTTATGGCTTATAAAATCTCTGTTCTTAGCGGTAGCGGTCTCTTTTTAAGCCCAGTGCAGTACCCTATCCATACAGGCCAGCGCTTATTTGCATTCAGTCTTTTTCTCTTCTGTATTGGCTCATGCAACGTCAACGTCGCCAGAATCTCCCAGTCGACCCTGCGAGCGGTAAAAATGAAATGAAATCAGAGCGAAATAACTGGGGCGTTATAATATCTTCCTTTAATCTTTAATCCTAATCCTAATCTTTTTCCTTCAATTCTATACCGTCGTTATCATTCTCTGTGTCACCACGGGCAGATCCTAGCGATTGGTGAAGAGTGCGGGGCCGCTTCAGAGATACGCCGACGGGCGGAAATAATCACAGTGAACACCACCGATATACAATCTTTGTAATCCTCACCCTCTTATATATCAAATCGACCTTGCCTTGTCGAGTCCTTCGTCTTCAGCCGCACTTCTGTGCCGGGTACGGCTCTGCATCTGACCACTCCGCATGTCGCCGTGCATCATGCCGCAGGCGGGCGTTACAAAGTCCTCGGTCACCAAGAGCAAGCGAGTGGTGGCCAGCTCCCGCACGAGCAGCAAGGACGGCATCACCCTCAAGGAGTCCACCGTCACCTCCACCACCAGCATGGATGCGCACACCGAAGTGGTCACCGGGGTGGGTCCCTACGACGCCGTCAACGGTGTGACTAGCAAGATCGATGTGAGTGGTCTCCCAGCCCTCTCTCCCCCCCCCCCCCCCCCCTTTTGTGTCTTCGCAGCTAAGTCTCGCCATCTCCATCTTTCTATGCCTTTTTTTGCTTGCTATTCACATCATCATCATAAGTCACGTCTCACCGATGTAGCACACCGGCCGTTCCTTGTGATCTGTTATCCTTCTCCTGTATAAGCTGCCGACTCCCAATCCAAGCAGATTTTATGATCTCTACCTGCCCCCTCACCCTGTCTTACTGACTCTCTGTTTAGACGCCAACTACTATTTCCGGAAAGCCCTGGAAATCCGCTCTTACTCCAATAGACCATCGGTTATCTGTTCTTACCGTTTGAAATTCCAGCAAAGGCCATTTCCCTTTGTTTTCGTCAGGGTATCGTCAACCCGTGTTTGCTCCCCAATTCACGTAATCCACGTTGCTTTTTGTCTGTTTGCGAAGTAACTAGCGCATATTGAGAGAGGAAGAGTAAAATAGGGAGCGCTGTGGTGAACAAAGCGGCAGGTAAATCTAACTCCGAGGCTATTTGATCACTCGATATGCTTGTTGATTGACAGTTATTCCAAACTATACCGTATACCTCGCAGTCTCACAGTCTGCTGGCACTGTAGTGGTAGGACCAATAGTCATTGTGTGAGCCAAATTAAGAGTCCAGCTCCCAAAATTATTCGTATATGATAATATCCGTGATTGCTCAGCATCTTAACTTTCGCAGGCTGCACTGTCACATCTGGCGAGGTCATGGGCGCGAGAGAGTTGAAGAGGTTATATGGAGAAAGTTACAGGCGGGAGTTTTTCCGAACCGACTCGCACTAAGCAGATGGCATCCGGCCATCCAAGACCTGAGGTGTAAACAGTGTAATGAAATAGCAGACATGATAAGAACCGTTACCGCATGCCAGCTGTGTAGTGTTAGGCCTACGTTGCATGCACAGTTCGGGTCCTTAATTGGCTGCACCGGCACATTTTGAAAGACTCGTACGTGTCAACCAGGCGCCGCATGAAATAGCTTGTTGGCTTTGAGTAGTGCATAAGAGTAGGGGTATACTAGGGATTATAGTGGCAACGGAGTAGAGTGTATTAGCATGAATGGTAAGGACTAGTGTGAAAGAGGAGCAGGACGTACGACTGTTAGTGGTAAACACTACAGTGACAAAGGACTAGGTGTAAGAGTAGGGGTAGTATAAGGACTAGTGTGAAAGAGGAGTAGTGTGTACGAGTGTTAGTTCTAACATCTACAGTGGAAAAGGACTAGGGTGTAAGAGTAGGGATAGTATAAGGACTAGTGTGAAAGAGGAGTAGGGTGTACGAGTGTTAGTTGTAACGACTATAGTGGGAAAGGACTATGGCGTAAGAGTACGGAGTATGAAAGAGGAGTAGGTTGTACGAATATTTTGTAGGAGGGGTAGTAAGGACTAGTGTAGAAAAGTAATCACGTGTACGCTCAAGGGTAGCAATTAGGCTAGAATAAAAGAGTACAGTGTAAGAGCAAGAGTATTAAAGGGTACAGCTGCAAAGGGGTAGGGCGTGAGCTATGAGAAGGGTACGAGTGTTAGAAGAGTTGTGCGTAAGCATTCGAGTAGTAAGGGGTGCGGTGGAAAACAAGAATAGGCTGCAATAGTACAGATTACAGTGAGGTATAGAGTGGGTTCTTCGGCCGGTCTCTAAAAAAAAAAAGAAACAACTAACGTCTGCAGTCGCTGATATTGATGTATTGTACTAGCACGTATGAATTAATGGGGTGTTTTACATTCGGCCTTCCGAACCAGCTTGGAACGTTCTCAATCGCTTAAAACATGTTCTGTCAAATTTGTGAACGCTAAGATGGCGGAAGTATTCCTAATCTTCACACGCTTCGGAAGTTCCGGACAAATGTAACGTGTCTACTACCCAAGACGTGTGCACAGAGAATGAGCATGTGTCTGTAACAACTAAATGCAGACCGCAGTGGATGCGAACTTCATAGGCAAGAGTTTCATATTAACGAGCAGCTTATTGTCAGTACACGCCTATGAGCGCACTCTAAACTATCGCATTCCTCCAAATTATGACTAAGATATCTTACCGATTTTTAATAGCAACCCTCTCCTTGCATGCGAAACCGGCAGTTCCTGAAACTCTGCGTTAGACGAAAACAGATTCCAGCTCGGACAGACCAACAAACGAGAAAAACGCTACTAATTTTCGCTCAGCCCAACCATGACTCACACCCCCTCAACCTCGAAGAATTGCTTTAACTATAACGTATAGCGTGTCAGGCTGACACCGCTTTTCACCGTTTCGAGCGCGCGTCTCCTTCACTCTATGCTTGTTTAGCTTCCTTTGTCCGCCATATAGGGTTCCATTGTAGCGGCGGCATCGTTTGACGTCCACTGAAAGAAAGGCCGGTTGAGCAGCGGTGATCGACGAAGACGTGGGCCTTTTTCTCTCCCCACGAATCATATAATATACACTATTCGCCATGAAAGAGCGGCGCGCGAACGCGAAATGGCGTATAGGGCGCGGCGAAGGCGAAGGCGGTGTTTCGTGTTCGCTTAAATGTGACACGCGCTGCGTAAAGTTCTTTGCGACGCGAGAGTGAAAGGTATGTAATAGAGGAAACGCCCATTTTCTTCACTCGTGCCCCGTCGGCCCTTCTTACTAAATTCCCGCTGGCTTCAAAACTGAGATAAGAACCTGACGGCTGTCACGACAAAACGCGCGATGCTAGTATCGAGCAGTGCACTAAGGGGGAGCGGAGCGCGTTTGGTGTCTGCCCTCTCCTTTCCACTTCCTCTCCCGTCCAGAAGGAATAGAATGCGGTTTCGTTAAAACTGTGCAGCGTGCTGGAACCTCTAGACTTGGCGTCAGTCATGATCTGAGCCGAATTCGTTATAGCCGTTAAAACGTTATAACGAATTGCGACTCTGCTAAGGGGAGAAAACAGGTTGTTAGGAAAAGGAGCGCCCACTATTAACTGTCTCATTCAAGCAGAAATAGTCCGTTGGTTCTCTAACGCTATGTAATATGGATTGCCAAAAAGAAAAAGAAACTATCGTTTATAATTCTACCTGAATAGTCCACAGGTAAGGAAGATATAAACGGAAGATATAAGCAGAAATTTTTAAGCGAAAAAGTAATCTAGCAGATTCAAATGCATGTTCGAGTACACAGAGAATTTAAAACGCTATGCATTGGAATGCTCCGGATAATTCAAATCCACTGAAGTGATTCGCGCTAGGCACGTATAGAAAAAAAGGCGAGCTGGCTTTAAACGTTATAAACTCAAACGCACTTCAAATACAAACAAAAAATTAAGCGCAGTATTTAAAATTGCAGCCCACTCGAAAAACGAACAAGAAAGAAAACAAAAAAAAAACGCCTGATCGAGAACCGCACTAACAGAAATGGACTTCCGCGAATCCCTCGAGCCTTGATTAAAGCCGACGCCATTCGGTGGCGCCAGAGTTTCTAAAGCGCTGTACGATTTTTTCCGAAGCAGAGTACGGGCGCGCGCTGGGGGCCGTGTGAAAAACCCAAAGAGCCTTCGCAATAGAGCCTCGCTCAGCGAGAGAGTATAGGAGGCGAGCCAGAGTCGGCACGTTTGTTGATCGCCAGCTCGCTCGCTCGCTTTTGTTCGCCCAGCAGACGCGTGTAACTTGATGGATCGCCTGTTGTCGGCGAAGGATGAGGGGGTCTATAGAGGCGAGGAGAAAGTGGGAAGGGAGCGGGAGAGGGGAACACTCGATCGACGGCTGTTTGTCGCCCTGCGAACCCCAGAAGAGAGGCGCTACTGAGAAAGCGAGGAGATAATGCTACTCCATCCCTTTCCCGCATACGTTTCTCGAGAGCACGATGTAGTAATCGGTTAGGTAGCGCGTCGCTTGCAAACATTTTGCAACTCCCCCCCCCCCCCTCTCGCCCCCCCCCCCCCCCCCCCTCGTAGCTTTCTCATACTCCCTCCCTGCTTTCTGTTCCCGACTGCCGGCAGTGCTGACTTATTCGGTTTGTGATGTAGAACACATTTCTTCTTTAAAACCTGTCCGCATGCACTCTCTCTCTCTCTCTTTCATACTGTGTCGTGATGTAAGTACACTCTTTCCCATCGCGGGCTTGATCAAGCCCGGAGGGAACGCCGTCGACAATGTGCGCTGTAAGTGATTGCCTGTCTCCGTTTCTGCATTCTATTTATCTATGCCGATTTCCAGCATGCTGTTGCGTTCTACGAGTGTTCGTGACGTGTGCTCGAATAACTCGATGCTCGTCTTTTGTTTTTGTTTTTTGTACGGTGCGGATTTGCGAGACGCCTGACGTCATCGGTGTGGCTTGCGGCCCTGCGCACCCTTTGATCATTGTTTATTCGTGAAATTAATATTCAGAGAAGGTGACCAAACAAAAGCAATTTAAAAGCGTGCAATATCATCGAATATTTTTCGCAAATAGGGTTATTTTGCAGATAAATTTAGTTGCACTCTTTCATATTATTTATTTGTTACCTTGTTTATTGTAATATCGCTATACTGCAGTCAGTTCTTCATTATTTTGTTGATTTATTCCTCTGATTTGTTTGTACGCATGCATCAGTATTTATAGCTTATTGAGACCATGTGTTCTAGACTGCTCACTTGGAGACTTGCATCCACATGCTTCTTTTCTTTTTCATCGCTTTTTTTTCGTTACAGCCTTGCGCACTGTCGTCATTGTTCGCAAAGCCCATTGTATCGGCGTGCAAATAAAAAGTATACAAATAGCTGGCGCTCTTTTTTTTTTTTTTTTGAGCGAGCGGGAGCGGTATACAAAAAGCGTGCCACGTGCAGTAATTCGCGCCGCAGACGGCGCTACGCATTTTGTGGCCACTAGTCGCATAATTATTTGTTGTTGCGTGGAAGTTCACGAAGTAACAGCACCGGTATGCATGTTCATTGTTCTGACGTTTGGTTCCTAACAGCTCACTAATGGCACGGACGATGATTATTACCGAGCTGAGATCGAATGCCCAGTGTCGGTGTCAAAGCTGGTAAGCATTATTCTTCGTTTATTCCTTACATTATGTTCTGTTTATATCACACCTGTGCCATTCCCGGAAGACCCGCGACTTTGTTGTTGCAAAGGCGGTGAACTTTCTGTAGGTTTTTAAAATTGTTTTTGTACGGTGCCAAAAAATATTTATGCTCATTTTATCCAAATATGTTACTATACTGACCACTTCTGGCAGCATTAAGGAGAGATAAATTTTACAAAACCGTGTTGGCATATAGCTCTATCAATTTGCGCGAAGTAATGATTGGACTCCACATCCATACGTTTTCAGCAGATTATAGATTTATCACCTTCATATTGATATCCTATAGTTGCTTGATGTGAATATATAGCTTTATAATTCGTTCGCATATAATCCTCGCAAGCATCGCAAATATACGTACAGTCGCTTGCCTTCGTGTTTCGTTATTCTTATTATAATTTTGTTATTATTAACTTCACAACAAAAAAGCTTTAATGGAATTGCTAGGGATCAGCGTTTCTAAGCAGCTAATAAGGTTCAGCGGGCCTTCGGGTTTGTGTATGTACATCCAGCGGTGCTTGCGTATTGGCTAATGAAAACAGTAATAATTAATATAAAGTTATAATATTAATTAATTTAGAATATAATTTAAGTGATATGTCACGTTGCAATGGCCCAGTGATTGCGCTTTTGCCAGTTTGATTACCTTGGCTGACGCAAAGCATTCCTTTTCTGTACTGCAATAATGGACACAGAAGGACGTCTACATATCGTGTGGTAAAGACACTGTCGACGCAGAAGCCTTCCGGGAAATCGCAGTGACCGGAATAGACATCAAGTCTCTGGTACGGCCTTCTTGCTAAAAACTTTTTACCCCATTTTTACTGCTTTCTTACTCTGGGGTCTGCCCGCCACCCTAACGACGGCAAAAAAATTATAGAGAAAAACGCCAACAGGAGGGCAAATATGACAACAATAAGGCTACAAGTACAAATTACGATGCACTGTAAAAAGTTTCCCTTAATTTCTGTGCACACTTTTTAATAGGAAGCGTTTTTTGTTTGCGTTGCATACTTACCCTGTAACATATCACTGACGAAAACCGATCAATTGACTGATTGTTGATATTGGTCAATACTTACCATTCATGGGCCCTAACAAGGGCCTGCTGAATGCGAGAAGAAATTCAGTATAACATGACAAAAAGAGCTGTTTGAGCACCGAACTTGGTAAGCAGTTTGCAGAATGCATTTGCCTGTGCACGCAAGGAGTGATGTTATTTTTCATTTTAAGTTTGGTTGGATCAGAACTTTTTTGATGGTTTCCTTTGTTGTGTATGACCGAGTGATGATGCATGCCACTGAAGTGTGCATTGTTTGTCTCACGGTGCGTGTGGGATGGGTTGCCTGCATCCGGGATTAAGTTGCATGAACGACGGAATTTTGTCCTTTTCAGAGGGAAGTAATTTAGTTGCGGATATTTTTTTTTATTAGTTGAAGATGTCCGGAACTGTGTAACGTATAACATTTATGAGGTTGATTCATGTTTTATCGGAACCACAGCAGACTACATTGCTGTTTATATATTTGTATAAACACTATATATAACACTTTATATATTATATATAGTGTTATATTTAGCGCGAAAGGCTAAATATATATAGTAAGGTTATCTTTGCGACTCACTGCGGAGTCGCCAGTGAAAAATAAAATCAGTGGATGACAAATAAAGCGATGCAGCAAATACAGCTAGTTTTAAA
This sequence comes from Amblyomma mixtum, assembly GCF_055824585.1. Taxonomy (NCBI): domain Eukaryota; kingdom Metazoa; phylum Arthropoda; class Arachnida; order Ixodida; family Ixodidae; genus Amblyomma; species Amblyomma mixtum. The sequence goes on along the minus strand of NC_143012.1, from coordinate 42,963,554 downwards.
CTTACAGTACACTATCTGAGATCATCCTATCATATTTTGGAGTGAAAAAAAGCAGAGATAGGCGTTTTTGTTTAAGCGCAGCGCTTTGAGGGGCGATCAAGAAGCTATAAGGTGGCCTTCGCGTTCCCTACAAACATATCGCCCTGAGTTAACGTGGGAAAAGTGATTGAGGGCGCCTTTTTTCTGTATTTTCACGAATTGGGTGATCTCGTTGTTTCCGGCTCTGCCGTCACGTACTTCTTGTTTCGGTCCCTCACTGTTTTGTTTTGTTTGTTTCTTGTGTGTTTGTCTCTGCTCGGCATGAAAAGTGTGCGTGTGTGTTTTCCATGGCATGCGGACTGCCCTTGTAGAAGTGTCAGTACGAACGGACGATCAAGGAGAACGGCACACTCTCGCCTTCGCGCGAGGTGATTAGTACCGGCATCGACTTCGAATCCCTGGTGAGTGCATACGCCTTCTCGTGCGACTTGCGTGTCATATGCCTGTTGCAAAGCATTGTTTGTAGCTGTTCTTTTTCAAGTGAGATGACTACACGAATATGTTTTTGTACAAATACATTCGTGTAAATTCTGTCCAGTATCATTATCCGCATTGTACTGTATGCTTTCTCTGGCGCGTAAAGCTGCTCTCACTAGAGACATTTAGCATAGCGTAGACAAAGGAGGGGAGAGAGCCTTTGGGCGCTTGCCAACGTTTCGAGAAGAGAACTAGTCTTCGTCTGGGCAAAGCGTTCATAACTCGCGGGGTTTATATGGGACGTTCACTCCGAAGAGGATGGCCCGGTGCGGTGGAGTGTGGCCCGGTGTGAGGCCCTACCCACTGCCGCACACCGGACCCTCCTCCTCGAAGTGAAGGTCCCATATAAACCCCGCCAATGATTAACGCTTTGCCCAGACCAAGACAAGTTGTCTTGTCCAAACGTTGACAAGCACCCTGAGGCTATCTCTTTCATTAAATGTTTACTTAGCGCGTGTCAAGAAACCATCTGCTACGCTCTCCCTATAATGGTCACTGTCATACAGCTGCCTAGGCCTGCCTGTAGGACTCAAATTTGAGCTGGTAAAGGTTTCAGAAGCTACCACATCTTGGCTCGTTTTTGTTGCAAATCTGAAACGAAAACCACGAAGCCAGCAGGGAAACGATATAGATATGCTAATTATACGGCTTTTGAGTTAACCTCACGGCACACTGCTTACCGCTGCAACAATCTAAAGAATGGTCGCACGCTTCCGTTATACCTCCATTGCACAGTCGTGTCCAAGTCGTTTCGAATTTGCACGACTTGAAAACACTTTCAACTGCAGTGCACTCGAACATAAACGCACGTCGCCTTACAAGCCTGCTCCCGGGTCTCTTGCCGCTGCCTCCATTGAGTGCTAAAAGCTGCCGAGTCGCCACTAACGTAGATCCACTGCAAACAGGAATTGAGTGAGAAGCATAAGAGACAAAACTTTGCATGGCTTATATCGGGCTGTAGTTATTGTTGTCCCGCTTATATGCACTGCTGCTGATTCCCCGTCCCGCTTGTGATTCCCCATTGCCGGTTCACAAATATATTTAAACTCTGTCAGTATTAAGGCGAAAGCCTTTAATGTCTCATTGTTGTCGACAGAAGGTTGTCAGCAGAGGTGTCACGCTTTTGGGTTGGTCGAAATGGTTATGACGTCGGAGTGCGCGGATTCGAAGTAATGAGGTCACCGTGGATGCCTGACGCCCCCTGGAGCGCACGACAACTAGTAAAAAATAGTTGTCGTCTGCTCCTACAGGGCGCGTAAGGCGTCCGTGGGTGACCACATTACATACCTCATTACTGCGAGCACAAACAGTCTCGCAGTCGATGCCAAACAGTGCGCCGGAAAGGCTTTCGCCTTGCAGCGCTTTAGGTAGTCAAAGTGCCCCTTGAATTTTTTAAAGGCAGTGCGGAGACAATGACCTAAAGGTGACGCCGTTACGCGAAATCGCATTTGTTCTGTAACGCAAAGGGGGAGGGGGGGGGGGGGGGGGGGGAGGCCTGCACTTGTTCTAGTCCATCAAAGCTTCAGGATGACTCAGTTTACATGGGAGCTCCTCGCGACCCGGCGTCAGCTGCGGTGCTTTTACTTTTGACAGAGTATGCATAACTGACTGCGCTGCTTTCTCTTAATTTATGTCGACTCCCCCCCTCCCCCTCCAACTTGATTGTTTATGGTTTGTTGGCCATTTAGTTTTGCTTTTAACTCATTCGCACTGACCTCAAGTATGCGCTATAGATGTGTGCACGCAACGTATAGCTTGCATTTCCTGCACACCCTCCCAGTTTTTTTATGTTCTTGGCGCCTGTTTGCTTCTCTTTGTTTCCCACCCGTTAGAAGCACAGCTACATCTCCCCTCTGAATAACAAACACGAAGTGCTGAATCACCGCTGCACAGAGGACATCGTGCCGATTGACATAAAATCTCTAGTAAGTCGACCGCCCTCAACTGCACAACTAGGGAGCGGTGGCGCTTCTGAGCGCCTCCGCTAGATGACGCGTAGTTCGCGTCTCTATGATGCGATGTGTGTAGTCGGTACTTCAGTTCTCGCGCCTGGGACCGTAATTTGCGACGGTTGCTTCTGCCGTTCCATTTTGCCGCCTCTTTGCTGTTGGACGGACTCAACTTTGATATTGGAGCCAGGCAATGACATTTGCTTTCTGAGTGTCTGCCCTGACGTTTACAAGCGGTAGCCTGCTGTGCGCCGGTAAAGATAAAGAATTTAGAAATATGAGTCAGAAAACGAATTGTTTCAAAATACAGCCCCTGATGCGAAGCGCCCCGAAGGCTAGAACGTCGGGATAATTTATACGCGACAGCGGGAGAGAATCAGCGTGTCGAGATCCGAACTTGCGGTCTTTCTTGGGCGTTAATAACGTTCTTGGCCATTGACTTTTAATGCAACCTTATTGCTTCCAATGCACCGCCTTTTGTTGGCTGGATACGCTTGCTTTTAGAGACATGGGGCGTTGCGGGAAGCGCTATACTTATAAGCTGCTACAGACTGCTGTAGTTGATTATCGTAGATAAGCCACTGCACGCATTTTTATGCAGCTGCTCCCTTAGCCCGTAACATGCTCTTGTTCGAGAGCCGACTAGAACATAAGCAAATGTAATTTCGCACCGAACGGTTGGACCTTGCTCAAATTATTGCTGGTTGTCCATTTGGAATTAGTCGCAATGGCATTAGTGTTTGGTCAACTCAATTAGTCCCGAAGGATTAACTCGCGTGTCCCGTTTAGTCCTTTCCGTTTTAGATTGTGAACTTGCATCAGTATTACGGCAGTTAGAGATTTCGGCGGCGACACAGAAGGAGTCATACTCCGAAGAGCTGTACACATGAAGCAGTTGACCGCGAGAGGCCATCGTGAAGTGTTTTCGTGCTCATTATCTTCAGCGCTGAAGACAGGAGGTTAGCTAGGGCCATCGTGCTCATTAAATTGGTAGCCTGATGCAGGAGAAGACTGGAGGGTAGTTTCAAGCCCTGTAGGTAGAGTATGTCTAGATGGGTGCTCTCGCGGAAGCGGTTTGCAATGGGAAAATACAGCTCGCGCGGTGTCCTGACGCCTTAAATAGCAGAAGCATACCTTACTAATAAATTATAAAGAAATAAAGAGCGTGGGCCTTCGTTTTACCAACTCAAAACTACTACTGGTTTAAAAGCTCTACATGCTCATCTGAAAAGGCAAACCATCACTGACAATCCGGCGGCATGTTAGTGCCATGGTAGTTTATTTTAATTTTTACCTTGACTCAGTGGCATTCCAGCGGTCACCATTTTGTTGCTCATGGAGTAAGGCGAAAGTCCGTCGCTCCTGTCTAATAGGCTTATCGCCACCTGCTCTGGATTGCACTGCCGAAGCTTACGCGCTGAACAGTAAAATGGCACCCGTGTCGTCACGTGACAACCCCTTATTAACGGTGAAAAAAAGCGCATATGTCAGGCCCCATTAATAGCATTCGCTCAGGGTTAACGATGTCATGCCTGTCATGTGGCTTCTATCCAGTTAGCTGCATTCAGATGCCGCATGATCGTTTCGATGTGGAATGCCCTGATTCGTTTGTTTAAAGAACTGAAGCTCACTTTAGTTAAGATAAAACAACTCCGCAATGTTTTTGCAACCTGCTGTGATGCATCATGCCTATTGTCGGACACAACTCAAGAACGAAGCGGCCTTTCCCCGTAAAAGGACCACCTTCCAGCCAATGGCGTCGGCCGACTCTGCAGGGAGTGTGACAATGCAGGGAGTGGCAGAAGAAATGGTAAAGTTCCCTCCCTGCATTGTTGGGCCGCTCCCTGCATTGTCACGCTAGAGCAGGGTCATCAGAATCGGCCGACGCCATTGGCTAGAGTTGAGGGTGGGGGTCCTTTGACGGAGAAAAGCTTCTTCGATCTTGAGTTGTACCCGACTGTATTCATGCCTAATGCTGTTGCTATGCGTATACCTAAATTGTGATTCCAAGTAGAGCGCTTGTCTGTGCATGTTTATGTTTTCACTCCCGCATGACGCTGTTCCCCAAAAAAAATGTTTGCAGCATTGAAAAATAATTAAACCAACTTTTCCTATTGCCGCGCAGCTGCTCGGATACTCAGTGCGCGAACCAAGCTGGCAGATTACGTGACTCACGCGTATGACTTTTCCCTGCCGAGACTGACAGTGACAGGCCGCGCAGAAAGCGAGAAACTCGGTTGCGGACGGACAAGTGGTTAGGGCTGCAGCTGCGGCGAACGACGATGCTGCGTCGGACTACAGCTGCGCACTCGGCGGAGTAGACTCGGGAGTTTTCAGTTCGCGCTGTAAGCGAGGGAGTGTGTGTGTGCGTTGTGCCGTGCGCGGACATTTTTAGCCCGTGTTTCAAAGAACCTCATCGCCGGTCGAATCGCTGAGCGCCTCTTTTTCGCGTTCTCTGTCCCCGCAGAAGTCGAGCTTCACGAGCAGCTCTCAGGAACAGGAAGAGCAGCACAGTCACCACGAGAACAGCGGCGTCATCGAGGAGGTCAAGATCGACAAGCAGAGGCTGCAGAACAAGTTCAACAAGGTGAGCATCTGTCCCCCCTAAGCACGTACCGAAGCAACTCAGGCAGTCGGCTCAATATTGGAAATGGATGGTTTCACTCTGGTCTTTTGTAGAACCCACCTTTTGCCAATACGTTACCAATATCGGCCCCGCCGCGGTGGCTCAGTGGTTACGGCGCTCGGCTGCTGACCTGAAAGACGCGGGTTCGATCCCGGCCGAGGCGGCTGAATTTCGATGAAGGCGAAAGTCTAGAGGCCCATGTACTGTGCAATGTCAGTGCACGTTAAAGAACCCCAGGTGGTCGAAATTTCCGGAGCCCTTCACTACGGCGTCCCTCATAGCCTTAGTTGCTTTGGGACGTTAAACCCCAATAAACCAAGTTACCAATATCGGGACAATTAGCTGTGCTACTTGGATACTGGTGGGAGAGTTGGTTCGACATTCTTGCAAAAAGGTGCCAAAATACACGCCTGACAAAGGACACACATAGGCGCACTAACACGTGGAAAGCGTGTAATGGACAACCGGTGGTCCCTTAGGGTAACGGAGTAGATTCCGACAGAAGGCAAGCGTTGCGAGGGGCGGCAGACCCTTATAAATATGGTCTATAGACAGTCTATAGGCTGCTTGTAGACTGTATTGCCTTCCTGTTGATATTTCTTTTTGTCTATTCATAGTCTATGGACACAAGTCTACTAAAAGTGTACGGCCATACATCAATAGATTGTCTATAAACTGTCTATAGCATTTGTATTGCCTGTAGACTGTTCTCTATGATTCGTCTATAGAGAGTCTATAGACTTTATAGACACTAGTGTATGGGCAGTCTATAACTGTCTAAAAATTTTTGTAAGGGGAGTCAGATGGGTGGATGAGACTAGGGTGTCTGTGGGGATATGGTGGCCCCAGCTACCAGTGGACACTGTGATTTGGAGGGATATGGCAGATGTCTTTCTTTGTCCCGCAATGGGCGTACTTACGCTGCTGCTGCTGATGATGATGATGGTAGTGATGAACTTTTGCTACAAAGAATGCTCGTTATCGTTGGCCCGCTGCTGCCATTCAGTTTTAGTTTGAAGGAGAAGCTGACCGGGGACGGCTCAAGGAGAGACCGGGAGATGAGATTAGAATTCGCAGGTTTAAGAAAACGCTTGTGCTGCGTTCGCTTTGTCTGTCCTGTCTGCCTGCGCTGTGTTAAGCTATGAATTGGTGCCAACTTGCTGAAATCGCAGCCCTAAATAAGATTAGGGAATATACTAGAACACGGTGAACGCGGCTGGCACGGGGCAGGGTGAATTGGAGATCAAAGTGAGAGGGTTTGTTGCTGCAGTGGAGGGGCCCAGCTGATCATGTTGATGATGGTTATGATCATGGGCACTTCAGTTTGCCACCGGACTAGTTGGTTCGACATACTTGTAAACAGCATGGTTCATTTAAAAAGAACCAAAAATAGTTCGTGGCGAAAAACGCAGTGCGAGTGCTTGCGTGCATATCTTCCTTAGCCTTTGTTTCCTTATGTGCGCTGCGGTTTACTGTTGTGCTTCTCATTGTACGGGTATGGCTGAGCCCTTCAGAGGACTTACTTGACTGTCACTCGAGTAAGCCCTACCATTCGTTCCTATTCCCCTTTGACCATTTTGGACGCCGCGATAGCTCAGTGGGTATGGCGCTCGGCCTCTGACCCGAAAGACGCGGGTTCGATCCCGGCCGCGGCTGCCGAATTTCGATCGAGGCGAAGTTCTAGAGGTCCGTGTACTGTGCGATGTCAGTGCACGTTAAAGAAGCCCAGGTGGTCGAAATTTCCGGAGCCCTTCACTACGGCATCCCTCATAGCCTGAGTCGCTTTGGGACGCTAAACCCCAATAAACCAAACCTTTGCCCATTTGCGTGACACTCTGGCGCAAAGAATACAACTAAATTCTTCGTCTCTCTGACACGCTTCGCATAACTCTAGGCATCACGTGAACTGCCATTGGGTTGCGGTAGAATTTAGCGGAAATGCTGTAAAACATCCAGTATGTTGTCACGTAGGCCGCAGCTTTTCTCTTTTCGTTTCTCGCCACTGCGTTTTACGACTGTTGTTTGGCGTTCCCTTGTGTTCTTCGGTTATCCATGTATGATATACAGTTAGACGAGAAAGGCAACTCTGGTTATAGATAGATAGATAGATCTTTATTTCAGACAACAAGGTCTCGGATACAGGGGCAAAAGGCAGATGCACTCTGCCTGACGGGGCCCAAGCACCCGACACAATGCTCAGAACAAGCGGCAAAAGAAGCTTCATACACTCTCATTACAAAAAACAACACATAATTATACAAGGTAAAAAAAAATAGGAGGAAGGTGCATACTTTTGCAATGACATAATTAAAGTAAATATTTACAAGGCACATCACAACAAGAAAAACACGAGAATTCAAAGAGTTGACGGAAAAACAGGGACATCAAGAATTTTAATCATTCGGGCGAGAAAGGAGGTAAGCTTTAGCATTTCTATTGAATGACTTTTGGGAAACAGATTTCTGAATAATTTCTATGGCCTGTGTATGTTTGTTTAGAAGACTGGGAATTAAATATGAAAGCATTTCGGTTCCATAGTTAGTCCTTACGAATGGTACTCTGTAACTGACGTGCCTTAATTTATAAGGCGCGTCACTACTAGAGTTTAATTGAACATATTTAGTGGGATGATGTTTGAAATCGTTAAACACATAAGAAAGCAGTTTCAACTCAAATAATTCATTGACTTTTAGAATAGAATGCTTAGAGAAGTACAAACCTGTATGATCATTGTATGCAAGGTTTTCGACATATCGTATTGCTTTTTTCTGTAATGTTATCAGCCTCGTGAGGTTAGTTTTCGTTGTAGATCCCCAAACAAGTAAACAATAATGAAGATGTGATTGAATTAGGGTATAATATAACTGCCACTTCAGCCATTTCGGAACAAGGTCTCGAAGTTTATATAATACACATAATGACCTTGATATGCTGGCATGAATCTTATTAATATGCAGGGTCCAACTCAAGTGTTCTTCAAAGATTATGCCTAAAAATTTGTAGGAAGAAACACGCTCAATTACGCTATTTCTGAATGTAAGATTAATTTCACTGTTATCAGGCTTGTTACGTGCCTTAAATACAATAAGCTTTGTTTTATTAACATTTAACTCTAGTTTATTTATATTCAGCCATAAAGACAATTCTTGTAACCATGCATTTGCCTCAGCCTGAATATTACTAAGATGCATGCCAGAAAAAAACACACTGGTATCATCTGCATATAAAATTATTGTGGGAGTTCGAGGGATGGCTATTATATCGTTGATATAAAGAATGAAAAACACTGGGCCCAAAATAGACCCTTGTGGGACACCGTATATTAATTGACCAGGTTGTGATTGATGACCATTCAAACATGTATACTGAACGCGACCGGAAAGATAAGTACGGATCAGATTTAAGGCAACTCCTCGAATGCCATAAAACGGTAGCTTATAAAATAAAATATCATGTTTAACTGAATCAAATGCCTTCCTGAAATCTAAAAAAAGTCCAACTGTAAATTGTTTGTCATCCATATTAGAAAATATCTTTTCCTTTATACTATACTATACTATCGTGTGACTGCAAGTTCCAAGGCAAGTAACACAGAAGAAACCACAGCTAACCTCCGTTGAGCGTTGCTCACAGCTGTAGATCTGCTAGGAGATGGATTATTTATGGGTTCACTAAATCAAAAATCAATCAATCAACGTGGACGCAAAAGGCAGCGAGAGGATGCGGTAGTGTGACCATCGCTTTCGGCGCGAACGTTGTTTGTTTGAATGCTCCAGAAACAACATTGTCCCGTCGCTTGCATTTCAGGTAAATAATAATAAAATGGACTCATAAATACGCTAATAATAATAAATAGAAAAAGAGATCCACCGCATGCCGTGCCTAAAGGAGATAATTGTGAATCTGTTAGAGTCGGTACCTGCTTATTATCTGCTTTTCTTATCTTAATTATGTCATTACCTAATAATTTCTTAATTATCTTTGCGCATGCCATGCCCACAGCAGGTAATTGCATTCTGTTAGAGTAGATACTAACTAAACCGAAACGTAATCGGTGGTGGCAGATAATTAATAAGGCGGAAAGATGAAAGTTCAGACACGAGCGAGGGCAGAGTGGGCGTAGCCCTCGTATGACAGGATAATTGGCAGCTGTGGTGGTTAGCCCCGCTTTTCGGTATGCTTGGTTAGGTTGACGCTATCGTTGAAACGCCTGTCAAAAGAGTAGTAGATGTGAAGTAATAGCTGTACCGCATCTCAGTGGAAAAGGACAACAGAAAAATTTCTGTCGTCACAACAGATTTTCTGCACTGTTTTTGAACAAGAACTTGCAGTAACAACACAGTATTACGTAGTTACTACGGAAAAGTCCTACAGACTACAGGAAAGTACTACAGAAAGATCTGTAGTACAACAGAAAATTCTGTCGTTACGACAAAACTACAACATATTCTGTTGTATTTTTGACACGGTTCTGTCCTTTTTTCCTGCTGGGATGCGCTGCATGTGCAAATGGTATGAAAGCCGAGCATCCGTTTCTGATTGGGACAATATGAAACGCTTAGCCTATGCAGTTACATTTTGGCGTCGTTAAGAACTTTAACTTTCTTGCAAAAGCATGTCGAGGGAGAAAGTGAAATCTCATCACTCAAGCTGCCACCTTGGTGCCCACACTGTTAGCGTGAAACTGCGCTTCAAGTCAAGCGCTGCTTCCCGCGCTTTATTTTCCCGCCAAATTAGCAATAGCAATAGAAATAGAGCAATAGGGCAATAGAAATATTACATACAGCCATAGACTATTCATAGATTTTTGGCCACACACTTTTATTCGACCCTTGTCTGTAGACACTCCATAGAGTGTGAATACACGAAAGGAAATATCTATGCGAAGGAAATAGAGTATATAAAAAGTCTATAGATACTCCATAGACCATTTTTGTAAGGCCCCCCGCTCAAAAATGCTTTTGCCCAGAATTGTTCCGTATGGACATGATAAATTTATAGTTCGGTGCCGCGCTAATGGGTAAGCGTTGCAATCATTTTCAGGCTGGGGTTTCTCGATTGTCTCCAGTTGAAACACTCACACACAAGCCCTTCCATGTCCCTCCCTCACTGAAGGGCATTTTCGTGAAAGGCCTTGCCTCTGATCCTGAAGCGGCTTCAGCCAGTCCGGATACAACGCGTTTCCCTTCTGTCAAGAGCGGGGCATCCGGAAACGCAAGCGGAGCTCGTTTCCGGGCTGTGCGCACACGCGCCGGCTCGCAGCGAGAATGAATGTAAACCACTCGCCCTAACAGTGTACACACACGCCGGCTTCGACTGCAGCGACAACAGCGGCCGTGCCGCGCACAACGCAAGTGAAACCGAACCGCGGAGATGCCTGCGGCGTCTGGCCCGAGGCACGTCTGGTTTCCGTCGTGAGCGCCGGCTTTGGGTTACCGTGTCGCTTAACGCCCGCGCCCCAGGCTGTTCACTTCCGCGGAGGACCCTACATTGTGGCCATTGAGGCTGCGGGACGGACGTGAGCCTGTTTTGGTCGCCGTTTTGTCTCCGTCTTGTTTCAAACGCGGAACACCCGCTGGTTCCATCGTTTCCGTGCGTCCGTTGAGCGTGCGCTGTGTCCGGAGGAGATGATAGTGGTCATGGAGGACCTGTGGGTGATGACGGCTGTGTCCTTGCTGGCTGGATGTTCGGCCCTTGTTGTCTGGGCGCTCTTGCGAAGACAAGTTGGTGACAAAACTAGGTCGTCCCCTGGTGAGAAGAAGAAGAATGTGGGTGTCTTTAGGAGTTCCAGGAAAGCGTCAGCGTGTTTGTCGCCAGCCGCGAACGGCGTGGTTCTGCATGATCAGGCAAGTGAGTGTCCTGTCCCCGAATCTGTGGCCCGCTGTCGCTGCTGTGATTGTTTCCTTGTGTGGGTGAAAGTGGTTCCAGCCTTGCAGCTTTGCTTCCAATGTTTGCAGCTGTTGTGTCCTGTGCATTGTGGATCCGGCAGTGGAGGACAGTGTCTTAAAACTTGCTGCGTAGTAAAAAAGTTGCCGAGTCTCTCGGCTGTCTGCCTGAGAAGCACGAAGGGACGCGACGTGGTAAACGCTACTGCCAAGACAAATGCCACCTACCTTACAAAATTTTTTTAGACAGTCTATTGACTATCCATAGACTTCTGTCTATAAATTACATAGACTTTCTATAGACAACCTGTAGACTAGTCTATAGGCAATACAAATGGTATAGACAGTCTATAGACTGTAAATAGACAAAAATAAATATCTAGAGGAAGGCAATATAGAGTCTATAAGAAGTCTATAGACTGCCTACAGACCGTTTTATAAGGGCTACCCCTAGTATAGCGCTGCAGAGGCTGCTCTTTATGGCATGACTAAAAAGAGCAGGATAGTACGAACTCTCAGCTACCACGCAGTTACTGCTTGTCCGCGAAGTTGTAAATGCGCACTCTGAATTTTCCGCAGTCGAGCACGAGCATTAAAGCAGAGTGGTCGCATCTAATTGGAGGAATGACCTTTTCTCTTTAGACGCCTTTTTTTGGCACATAAAATGGATAGTAGGGCATGTATCTCGAATTGATTAATGAAAGCTGCGACCCGCGGAGTGCCCATGAACGTGGTGCCTCAAGGTGAATCAGCTGCGGCGTGGCCCATATCTCCGTCATACAGAATAGGACCAGTGAACAACATGAGAGCACCAGGCTGAAGAACGCATGAAAGCGCTGTCCTGTGTTCTTCACCTGGTTCCCTTATTTGTTCGCTAATCCCATTATGTATGATGACCACCAACCAGCCCGCATAGTTACCGTGTTACAGTTCATATCTCTCTCCCTTCAACATTATGGGTTGCCTAATCCTGCGGAATCTAACGTGCACAAGGCGCGAGCTGAGGGGAAAAAGATTTATTTTATTTATTTAACCACACTGCAGGCAGATAATTCGAACTATTCCATCTGGAAAATCGGGCAAGTTGGCGAACGTTCGTAATGCATCATCTCTGATTTCGAACGTAAAGCAATTTACACGTTATTAAGGCGGAAGCCTTTAATGCCTCATCGTTGTAAGCAGGACTTGTCGACAGAAATATCACGCTTTTCAATTGGTCGAAATGCTCGTGACGTCACAGTGCGCGAATTTCAAACGGGACAAATTGTACCTTGGCTAGTAACCATGCAACCAATTAAAGGGATCGTATAGTGATGCTACAAGTTAGTGGGAATTAGTTTAGTTAATTGCTTAATCACCCAATTGGCCTAATTAACCTTTCTAATCAGGCCAGATAAATAAATAAAACCGAGTAGAAAATTGGTCGAGTTCGAGAATCGAACCCCGGTCTCCGGAGTGCGAGACGAGCATGCTACCCACTCCGCCACGCCAGATCTTTTTTTTTTTGTCTTTATTGCCACGCCAGCTCGATGGTCTGCAATGAACAAAGGCGCATCTAGTGAATACGGTGTCTTCATTCACTCCCATCTTCCTCCCTTCCCGTTACGGCGAGGTTCAGGTGTACACCGCGGTATGCGAGACAGATACATGTCCTTTCCTCAAAAACCAATTTACCGATGAGCAAGGCGTATTGACGGGTGTCCACCGAGATATGCGAGTCAGTTACTGCTTAATTTTCTTTCCTCAAATACAAATTTTCTTCATTAGGGCCCCTCTTTCTTCTTTCACTCCCACTTCCTCGCTTCCTCTACGGTGCGGTGCAGGTGTCCACCGAGATGGCAGAGAATTACTGCTTGACTTCCTGTCCTCAAAAAGCGTTGCGTTCAAAGGACAAGGCATCGCGCCGAACGGGTGGTGGCGTTCCGTGGACGCCCTGGCAGCGCTACAACACGCTGTCGCGTTCCACTCGTAAAGGCGAAGCTTAAGCGTCATTAATTAGCAGTTAATTAGTATTTAGTCATTAATCAATAGTTAACTATTGATTATAGTAATCTGTCATTACTCAGTAATTAGGTATTAATTATGTGTGACGTCACCAGTGCCACAGAGGCAGTCTAAGTGGCGCGGAAAACGCTTTCGCCTCTACGCACTTTAGACAGTCCACGACCGGCTTTAATAAAGCCGGTCGTGAGGCAATCAAAGTGCCCCTGAATTTTTCGCTCAGATATTGGGCCCCAACTATCTCAGGTCACTCCATTCTGCCATGGTGCAACAATGATGACAATTTCTTGCTTTCGACGGCCTGGAGTTTTCTGGTGCTGTGTCACGTAAATGCGGGCGGGTCGCACAGTTTCGGCCCATTCACCGTCGCGCTACGTGGAAACCACACCCCGCCTATAATCCGGACGATGTTCCTACACCTTTCATTTGATGTTGCACTATCTCGCACAAAACATTTGACTCATGGTTCCGAGGTTGTTTGTTTTCGCAGTCAGCTTGAACCCATGCTCGCGCTGTAGTATATCTGCACACGTGCATCCTCCTGGCTCTTCGTTAGCAGCTGACGGGGATCCTCGTTAGGAGCTGACGCGATTTCTATTTACATTACATTCGCTCTCGCAATCTCGAGCATGCCCAGGCTCTTTCGTAAGCTCCCAAGTGTTTGTGCAGCATTAATAAGGCGCTCTCCTGTACTTCTATATGCCGCGTGCCCTTGAACCCTTGCTCTTCAGTCGTCTGGTCGGTAAAGGACAGGCGTGGGCTTTTATAAACACCCGGTCATGTCAAGCGTCGTCCGCAACTGACACCCGGCGACGATTCCAAAGATAACACCGGCAGCTGTAGCCATAACCGCGGCTATCACTCTAAACACGAGTAAGCCTATGTGGGAGTGAAAAGGGTGTAGGCTCTTCTCTAGCATACTTCCTTTTATAAAAGAGAGTGTGCTAGAGGACATCTTACCCCATTTTTACTCCTTTTAGTTTAGCGTGCTAGTCTCTCCGAGACATGGCATGTTTTCTTATATCTACTTCTATCAGCGCCTTCTTTCGGCAGAGGACGGAGCCGCGCCAAGAACAAGACCGGCGGTTGTGGCCATAACCGTGGCTATCACTCTAAACTGGAAAAAATTGCGAGGACACTTTGGCAACTAAAGTGTTGAGAGGCGAAATCCGAGGACACTAGGCCGCGACGAATTCCGGTGGATGTGACGTCACGCCGTTCCCGTGGCTATATCGATACCCAAATTATACATCTCTCGGGGATCTTAAGTGTTAATTACGCTTAATTACACATTTTTCCATCTAATTCGACACAAATTCGGAGTTTTCCCAACCATTCTGTCACAATTTTCACTATGCCGTGACGACTTCCGGTGGATGTGACGTCACACCGTTCCCGCAGGTATATCGACGTCCGCGTTATTTCTACGCAATTTTAACATTTCTGCCTACAATTAATTAACTAATTAATCTGCAGTCATCAAACTTGGCTTCTAGGTTAATTTTTTCCTCCTCTATCTGAAACAACCATTCGTTTTCTCCTATCTTATTTAGTTCCCGAGTTAACACGCTGCCAAAGGTGTGACGCCCTCTGCTAACGGACGACCGTATGAGCCATTAAAGGCTTTCGCCTTAATATACTTATATTGGGGTAAAAAGGGAATGTGTCCTCTAGCACTCTCCCTCTTATAAAAGGGAGTGCGGTATGTGGACATCTTACTCCCTTAATACTCCTTTCTGTTTAAAGTGCTATATATTCTCCCTGAGACATGGCGTGTTCTCTGATATTTGCTTCTAGCAGCGTCTCCTTTAAGCAGAGCCGACCCAGTTCTTTACGGGAGGAGTTATCTCCGGAAAGCCCCCTTGACGCGTAGACAGTGGCGGAGTCCTCTTCTCGTCTGTCCCACGGGGCGGCACCCTTGCTCCCTGGTCCGAGACGTGAGAGCAGCACGGCTCTCGGGGAGTTTTGGGTTGTCTCGCTTGCCGACACCTCTGACGGATACCGTCGCGACTCCGTTCGTTTTAGACCACGGCTTTGGCCGTCGTCCAGCCGTTCAGGTTGTGTCCTGTTGCGACACGGCCTTTTTCCACGGGGCTCTTCTACTTGCCGCTGCGCCGTCTGTTTGCTGGTTGACGAGTTCTTTTTTAGTGTTTCGGGTCTTGCTCTGCGTAAATAGATGCCCCCGAGGAGAGAGTGAGGGGGATGCGAGCTGGAGCCGCGCGGTCACTTTTAAACGCTACATGCTCATTATGATTCGTAGCTCATTTTGGAATATCCTCGTCAGCTTTAATCTAAATATATTTCAGAACTCTGGGTGTTCGATGACAAAGTTTGATGACAGTTCAGTGGAAAAGAAATCGGATACTGGCTAGCATAAAATTTACCGTCATCATAATTCATTGTCCCTTTGTCTTGGGCATTGCGTAAGGGGGGAGGGGGGAGATGGTAGGTTCGTGGTCATATATTATCCAATGAAAAGCACAAAAAATGCAGTCATGGTAACGTTATATATCTCTATTGAACCGTGCGTAATGAAAGCACAATGTGAAACAAGGACGAAGAGAACGCCCAGGTCATTTATGTCCTCTGCGTTTACAAAATATTCAAAACAATCTTCTATAAGCGCAGTTCGCACAAAATAGCGTGTTAGCACAGAACAAAATGGATGCATAATTGAGATCAGGCAGCAGTTACAACGTAAACTTTCATTTTGAGATTTTAGTCAAGCAGAAAAAAGAAAACGAGAAAAACTTTGAAGACCTGCCCCTGTTCATCAGTTTAATTTAGCAAAGTTAGGTGATAACAACTGCCTAAATATTGAGTTGTCGCGTTCAAGGACGATCAGTTCGGGAATGGAACTCCAGTCTTCAATAGCGAGGGGCAAGAATGACTAGTTAAATGTATTTATAAAAGAGTGGCATCAGAAAAGAATCGTTATACCATAATTTATCAGCTATATTGACCTGCTGCTTCGGATAAGGTCAAGGCGTCTTAGAAAGCGTACACAAGCTAATAGGTCATTATATGCTGTGTGCAAAGTGCGGAGAGACAATGAAACATATTTTGTTACAAACTTTCAGTATTTATCCAGATGCCGATGCCGCCATGATCAGCATCTGTGATGAATTATGGGTTAAGAATTACAAAGGTAGCCTGTACAGGCAGCTCCGGTATTAAAGGGAACGGTCGGGTCGCACACAAAAACAAACTTCGTTGTCACTTCCGGACTTAAGTTGGAAACGTGCCATGGGCTTTATCGATGTAAAACTACTTAGAGCAAAGGAAAGAGGGCAACAGTTGACTTATAATTATGGAGTAATTATTGTTTGCATACGAATAACATGTTTCCTTTTACATTGGGGCTACCTGCGCGTTTCCGTCTTGGGCGGTCAGCAAAGAAGCGGTTGTAAAATGGATGACAGTGAGCTTAAAGATGACAGTGAGCCTTAACGTTCCGGAAACCCTTCACTGAACGAAAGGTGGATCGTAAGGAAATAATAGTTAAGTTTGCACCTAAATGAGGTGATACGAATTACGAGCGTGCAGGCGTACGCCGCGACCTCGTTTCGAAGCGAGCGCAACTTTGTGCGCACCCCGCACTTTGTGCCGAGAGGCAGTCATTATACGCCGGGCACTGAACCGTCCAAACGATCGCACTCTGACGGAGACGAAAATCCTGCTGGGGGGACCAGAGTGGTTGTCAGCTCTGAAGTCCTGCTGCCAAGCACTGCTCCCTTTCCTGAGGGTGTTATGATTACGTGAAAGGTTATGGCTTTGCCGCACGCAAGCCTTTATTTTTCGTCCTCTACACCCCCATTTCCCCGCCGCTCAGTGCGTGGTTAGCAACATAAACTCTCTCCTGGTTAACTTGCCCGCCATTCCTTCTCTCTTTCTCTCTTTTACCGTCCATCCATAACAGTGCAATCAAGAGATTCCTTGAAGTTTTGATCGACATGTACATCATAATGCGATAGCATCAGACCGTTCGTCGGCGAAAAATGTGCCATCGGTCATATAATTCCCAGGGCCGGAAGTGACGTTATCAGACTGGAAGTGACAAATATACGTTTCGATGTATCTTCATTGCGTCTGTGTCGCCACCTGTAGGCGCCTTCGGGGAAACACCTAACCGCCAACTGAGAGCCCAAAGAGAAGTCTGGTTGTTCGCAAACATACGTGTAGGGGTCCCCGAACACAGCTATAAAAGTATGACGCAAAACTCTATGTATAGGCATCAACCGCTTCTAACCTATCGCATTGCAAACACATAATGTATTTTGTTGTCCCTATCAATTGTTTTTTTAGGAATATGGTAAGGGGGAGGGGGGGATGTTAGGGGGGTGGAGGTAAAGCCCTCGTCAAAGCCACCTAGAGCCCCTCAAAGTTTGAGGGGCTTTAGGTGGAGGCAGTGGATACGCTTGATTTAAGTTTGTTATTGTTAGGGTCAGAGGAGGTTCTCACAGGAAGAATTCAGATTTTTTTTCTTTTCATCTTCTTCACGACCCCTACTGTAGCCAGAACAAGAGGTTACTGAATAATAAAAAAAAACACAAGAATCAAAGGTCTGTTTTTGTGGCAGAACAACTTGCCTCATCTTTTCCTCTTCTTTTCAGCTTCTGTGCTTGTAGTATTACGAGGCTTGTTTATCATCAAGTTCACCGATCGCGGACGAATCAGTGCCTCGTGTTTCTTTCACGAGGTGGTAGTACACAAGGCTTTAAGCAATGTAATACCCATGTAATGGGTATTACAATGTAGCAATGTAATACCAATGTAATACTCATGTAATACCCCTATTTAGGGGCATTTGAGGTGTACAAGAAATAAAATAAATAAACTGTCTCTCCTGGGGTGATCTTTAAAGGGCAACTGATCACCCTCGGGTCGCAAACACTCTCTACCTCTTTTTGAGCGAGCCTCCTCTCCTTCCGTTCCCTCCTCGAGATTTTTCTCTCCCGCTGCTCGTCGAGTAGGCTCGGCAAGACAAAATCACCCCTTCCTTCTCCGATGTAAGCCGGAGTCGTGGTGTCTGTGGAGTGCGTCACATCGCTACGTCATGGCCCCGCCTTCAATAGAATTTTTTCTTGGTTTTTACTGCTAGGTCTGTTCGAGGGGAGGGGGGGGGCAGTGGGTTTCCTAAAACCCTCTCTGTTTTGCTCTTTGGGTCTCCTCGCGGTGTCTCCGCACACTGAACGGTCGAGAGGCGCGATCGGCTCGACCTCCTAGACTTGTTAGCAAGCGCTGTTGTGTCTTCCTTTTTTTTCTTCTTGGGGAACGGGGAGAGTGCATCTTCCAAGAACGGCGTCGTTTACACGTGCCTGTGTTTCTCGTCGCCCGTGTGCCCTCCTTTGCGCTTGTGTGTGTGTGTGTTTTGAAGCGAAATGCTTCACTAGGCTCGTCAACATCGCGCTTCGCGTGAGCCACCCCCGGGCGCCGCCGCGGCGCGCCCTTCCTCCTCCTCGCCTCCCCCTCCGTTCTCGTCCTCGCCACCGGTTTACCCTTCGCCGCTGCTGGGCGGTCTTATCGCGTTCTTATCGCGTTATCGCAAGGCGTTGCGGTAACGCCCGGGCGGCGGCGGCGGACATAAAAGAGGCCGCGCGCCGCGGTGCGCGCTCTATCGCCACTTCTCCTCGCCACCGTTTTACCCCTCGCCGCTGCTGCGCGGTCTCCGCCGCCGTCGCAAGAGAAGGTTCTTTCGCAAGGCGTTGCGAGAACGCACGCGTGAGCGGCGGCGGCGGCCGTAGAAGAGACGCAGACATTCGCCATGGAAGGAAGAAAAGAAGACCCAGAAGTGGTTGCGAGGGGGTTGGCTCATAATCTACACAGCTATCGTGGTGCTCCCAGTGCATTGTGCGCGAACTGCGACAGCCACGACGTCAAACAAAGCATAACTGCAGCTTTTCGCTTACTTTTTATGGCTAGGGTTCAAGGCTGTCGCCGCACACTCCCTCCGCAGTTTTTTTTTTTTGTTCCTTCATGCGAGTTTGTAGGCATGTGCCAGAACAGAAGGCGCTGCGGAAAGCGCTGTGCACACGACGCGACGCCAAGGCTACGCCCAACCTTCTCCCGTCAGTCAGAACGATGCACCAATGGAGTGCCTTTAGCGAAAGTAGCCCCCCTTGACGTCAGCGGGGTGCAGAGTAGTGGGCCGGGCCCGTTTTTGAAGGAAGGAAAGAACGAACGGGCTTTGATTTGAATTTTCGCAGCTTTTCGGGGCGCGCATGGCTCTAATATTTTGCAGAGGTTATCTTCGATGCCTCATCTATGCAGTGGGCTTGTTTTTCCAAAATGTCCGGACCCTGGTCAGTGGCCCTTTAAAATCAGCTGTGCTTCTTCACGAGACGTTAAACGTGCACGTTCCTTGGGTTCTCCATTTTTTCTGATAACAGTGTGCAGGACCTTTCTTTTTGTTGTTGTTGCAAGAAAACTTTGTGGAACGATGCACTGGTATGCTTAAAAAAATTGATCTCAGCACTTTTTTCGTCAAAAGCTTCGGTTGCTGTTCCTGCCGGTAGTTACGTCACAAGACGGGGTTTGCAAAAGCGTCAGAGGTCACGTGTGCTTCACCGAACAGTGACATGTCCGCCATTCCAACCTCTACTGCGAGTGCTTGTGCCTACTTCTCGCGCTTCTGCGTTTCTCAGTAGACAATGAAGTAGGGAATGGGTCACTGTTCTGCGAGCACACGTGAGGCACGTGAGGACCCCCACCACAAGAGTTGCTCAACGTGCACCGAATTCGCTGTCCTCAGGCGATTTTTTTTTCTTACATTTCGCATTCATCGAAACGTGACTGACACGGCAGGAATCGAAACCACAACTTTGAGTTCAGCAGCCGAATTCCTCAGCGACTGAGCCACCGAAGTGCACAGGCCTATGGTGCGCCCAATGATCTTAGAGCAAAGTTAGTAGTAGTAGTAGTAGCAGTAGTAGTAGTAATTTAAAAATAATAATAAAAGGAATCAAAAGAGTTTTGCTTACCCCGGCATCTGCCATCGCTACGGGAAGCACCTGAGCTAGGGCAGCGGAAATAAAAAGGATAGCAGGGAGGGTGTAGGAAAAGGGGGGCACAGCTAGAGCCGCACTTTTTTTTAACCTACACTCTCAACAGAATGGAGTAAAAAGGGTATAAGCTGTCCTCTAGCGATGTGTGCTAGAGGAGAGGTTATACCTTTTTTACTCCCATACAGGCGTATTCGTGCTTAAAGTGTAGAAGACGGTGAATTCTTAAAATTCTTTTTTTTTTCGTTTGAGACGGAGGCTCGATTTCAGCTTCGACGGAGAGCTACTGGCTATAGATAATAGAAGAACTGCAGATTGGGCTAGTTGGTGTAGATTCATAATGATGGTTCAACAGCGCAAACACACACAGACCAAGGAGACAAGACACACACCAGCGCTGTTGTGTGTCTTGTCTCCTTCTTGGTGTGCGTGTGTTTGCGCTGTTGAACCATCATATGAGGCTATAGATATGCTCCCTGTTCAATAGCTACATTACTGGCCAGTGCGAAAAGGTACAGAAGAAATGGAATTAATTCAATAAATCACGAATGCCGTCGCCGCCTTTTCCCTCTCTCTCGATCTGTGCAGATCAAGATCGACGAGAGCAAGTGCTTCTGCCGCAAGTGCGGCACGCACGTCTACCCCGTCGAGCGCATCATCGCCGAGAAGAACTTCTACCACAAGAACTGCTTCCGCTGCAAGGAATGCAACAAGCTGCTCTCGTGAGTGGACTGCGCCTCTGCGCTGCGTTTTGTCTCGAGCAGTGCGCTCATGGCCTGGCCCGAAGTAGTAGCGTTTCCGGTCAACGGTCAATAATATACAGGATGTTTCACTCTATTTGATACATGCTTTTATAAAAAAAAAATGATGCGGCTGTAATGCATCGCTTCTACAGGTTCATTTGTCTGGCTAGCCGGATGCCTCCTTAACTCATAATGGTTTCAATTGAGTACCTAAATAAATAATTACCTTCAAATTTTATCAGTCATAATGAATCTGCATTGAATAAAATGGAATGCCCTGTATATCATGTCGCAGTCGAGTCGCGGCACATGCCGCTAGTGAAATTAAAACAGGTGTACGAAGTAGCCGGCCGTCTGACTGCAGTCCGTCTGGTTGGAGATGGACATGAAGATAAAAGGGACAAAGAAACAGCTACCGCTGAAGAAAACTAAGTGTTCGACGCTTCAGTGGCCGTTACCTGCAACGAGCATACCTGTGGGCAAGGGCACTGTCGCTGCGATTAAACGTACTCTCGGTTCCTTGAGTAATCAAAGGTTCGAGATACAGATGACATTTCAGGTTCTTTTCTGTTTTCAGTACACGCGGTTGCTCCAGTTAATGCTGTCTTTCAGCTCCAGAGTGTTCGTCGAGTCCATGAGAAAACGCTTTTTTTTTCGTTTTTAAAGGGACGCTGAGGACAGATAGAAGTTGGCCTGCACTGATAGAATGCCGCGTTCTGATCACAAAGAAACCACTCTCCCCAAAAACTGAGCAGCTATACGCTAGAAAATAAAAACGAAATACAGGTGTCGCCACCACCGGGTGATTTCGCAACTAAAATTCATGCGTCGACGTTGATTTTTTTCGCGGATCCCTGAGGCTACGCTACACCTCCATTCATTTCAAAGCGGCGGCGACCCGTTCTTTTCGGTATGGACGGCACCAGTTTGAATAAACTGGCAGGAATATCTTAAAATTCAATTTTCTGGGCCATAAATACGTATTTTACTGCCGTACAAACGTCAACATAGACAGAATTAAAGAGCAGAGTCATTTTTTTTTTTTTTACTGAGAACAACTGTACAGCGTTGACCTCTGTCCGTTTAACATCGTAACGCGCTCTTGCTTCGTTATCAGCTCACCACCGAACTTTTTTACGCAGTTCGTCGATTAATGTTTTTTCGTTATCAGGAAGGCTGCTCTACTTGATTTTACAACACATCTGAACAGCATCAAAAGGGCTATCCAGTTCACTGCCTAGTAGGGGGTGTGCGAACAGTATTTTTTCGAAACCCAATCGCATACGAAGTGTAGCTAGAAACGGAATATAATACGAATCGAATAAACTTGCGCGAATATTTGCATAAAACTAATATTCATGAGAAAACTCGAGGGGTATCGCCGACGCTATGTCATGCAGTTAGCTTTAGCTGTCGAAAGACGCAACAGTAATCTCCACAAGTAGCAGGAGACCAGCATATAAAAGACACCTTTTGTATACCGTGTACTGTGTTACCGTTACCGGAATACCGGGAGCCCGTGCACCGCCAGTGCGCATGCACAAATCTCCTTGATGGCGCCAGATGGCGCCAGGTACCTGGCAGCTGCGCCTGTCGCACTAGGACCAATCAGCGCTTGCGCACTGGCAGTGGGCAGCCTCCCCGTACTCCGGTAACGGTGACACAGTACACGGTATGCTAAATGTGTGACGTGATATCCTGCGAACCGGAAAATCACTAACTGCTGACGATGACGGTGAACAAACTAGCGCCGTATCAGTTGTTGAGTGATGAAAAATTCAGGGGGCATTTTGTTGACCTAAAATGCAGTGAGGCGGAAGCCTTAAGCTTCCTACTCGGTTTTATTTATTTATCTGGCCTGACTAGAAGAGTTAATTAGGCTAATTGGGCAATTAAGCAATTAACTAAACTCAGTCCCACTTGGAGCATCACTATGCGATCCCTTTAATTGGTTGCATGGTTACTAGCCAAAGTACAATTGGCCACGTTCGAAATTCGCGCACTGTGACGTCACGACCGTTTCGACCAATTGAAAAGCGTGACGTTTCTGTCGACAACTCCTGCTTACAACGATGAGGCATTAAAGGCTTCCGCCTTAAAAGAACGAGAGTTGTGATCCAACGCCTCAGATGCCGAGCATGAAGGCACTGTTTACTGAACCTCGCTGAACCCGCCGCGTAGCCCAGTCATGGAGGGCGCTGAACGCGCAGACCAATTTGCAACGCATTGATGCGCGGAGTCTGAGTGGACCTTGTTTTTGGGACAGCCGCGGCAAGAAAACTACGACGTCAAATATGCGAACATCGTATCAGTTATTCGGAAACTATTCGAAAACTTGACACTGTATTCCATTTCTTTCGAAAAATTTTAATAAGCACTACTTGATTCGTTCAGTGCATCGAATCGGAAAATATTCGATTCGATATTCGGAACTTTCAAATATATGTGCAACATTCGTGGAAAAAAAATTTGAATATTGGAAAATTGTGAGGTATTGTTATAAAAATATTGACGGTAATGGTCCATTCTTTCGATGCCTAGCAAAATCTTTTGAGTGTTTCCGTCACTCGCGCTGTTAAGACTGCCATCGAAAACCAATGGGGAACTCTTTTGATGACAGCAAGAACGCTAACAGCAAAAAAATGTAAGACTGCTGGCGGGAGATCTGCGGATGCATTGATTGTTAATGTGGAAATCTTATAATATAAGGGAAAAAATGCCTCTATAAGCAGGTTCCCGTTGAAAAATGATTTTGTCCGAAAAAATTGCGTTCATAAACTCGTTACCGTTCAAAAACGCTTTTCTCCAGAATTTTTGAGTACACCCGTATTGTCAAGGAAGGAAAAAAACGGACAACTCCCTTTCTTTGAACGCCCCAGTGAAACTGAACGAATCATCACTTTTGTTCATTATACGGGTTAACAACACGTACACTGGCTGTTATATTATATTCGTTCATTTCTGCCCCGCCGCGGTGGCTCAGTGGTTACGGCGCTCGGCTGCTGACCCGCAAGACGCGGGTTCGATCCCGGCCGCGGCGGCCGAATTTCGATGGAGGCGAAATTGTAGAGGCCCGTGTACTGTGCGGTGTCAGTGCACGTTGAAGAACCCCAGGTGGTCGAAATTTCCGGAGCCCTCTCCTACGGCGTCCCTCATAGCCTGAGTTGCTTTGGGACGTTAAACCCCAATAAACCAATCGTTCATTTCTCCCTTCACCAAGTCTCCCTCAAGAAATCAGGGGTTGTCCCGCTCCTTCATCGAGCAAACCGCGTATCCACAATGCCAAAAGACTTGGAAATTGACCGAGAAATAGTTCGAAAAAACATCCGTGCAAACGGTTACGCGTTCTCTTTCGTCAGCGTCGCGGAACGCCAGCTGCCGCGCCATCGAACAATAGTCCTGCCATCAAGAAACGCGCGCCTGTACACTACGTGCCCCGTATGAACAACTCCTTGGCCCGTATCTTACGGTCCTACGACGTTCAGGTGTCACGCGTGCCGGCGTAAAAGTTGCGGCAAGGCCTCGTTAAGTAAGCGAGAGAAGAGCGACAGAAAAAAATTCCGGGCGTAATCAAGCAATCTACAGTATTCCGTGCGAGCATAGGGATCCAGCATGCATGAGTAACTTTGTGCAGGGGCTGATTAAACACAGTCATCATGTTGAAAAAAAAGTGTGTTCGAATGCATTTTGTCGAACACTCTGTAGCCGCAAGACGTAGTATCGCTTGGAGCGACGCGTTAATTTTGAAAACAGGAAAGAACCTGAAATGCCCTTTCTACAACTACCTCGAACTGTTTATCATTCAGTAGGGTAGAGAGAGCTTGGCCAGTTAGTGCATAGCTCTAACGAAAAAAAAAAAAAAACAGGGGAAGGACGCAGACACAGAGAGGGACACAGGACGACGCTGGACTTTTTTTCTCCAGACGCTGGTATTTTTGGTTAGATTTATCATTCAGAAAACTGAGAATACGACTAACAAGCGTGCGTTTGACCGTTGCCTAGGACTTTATTTTGAAGAATAAATTTAGTCTTTCTTCATGCTTCTTTTAATTCGACGGTCAGTGTTTTTTTTCCCCCTCCTTTTCATATTCAAGGTGTATTATGTACTAGACCAGTTGCGTGTTTCGAAGATTCTGAGGACGGTGAGACAACTTTCACGAGTCACACTGCGCCCAGAAAGTGCGATTGTGCCAAAACGAAATTACGCGTGCATGACTGAAAATTCGTTGTGCCTGCGCACGCCGAGGTAGCTTCACGTAAACGCGAACGGCGTTGGATTCATATTAATTTTATTGTTGTAATTAAATTTGCCACACTAACGCAAAATGAAACACCTGACTTGATTTCGAGTGCCTGTGTATCTTCTTGAATGAATACATTGCATCTGGTGTCAATAATTTGGAATTAATTTTCTCGAAAAGAACTTGTAGTAGCCGATCCTCTCGCTGCTTATATGTCGGATGCAATTAAAAGGCTAGAAATTAGAGGACTGCGCGCCGGCCTATAGCGGTGGCTCAGCAGGTGGTGACAAGCAGTCAGGCGGGAAACTAAGGTTAAGAAATGTACTGGAATATGACGGCCGTAGCTGGCGCAAGATATGGCTGACTGGACGTCATTGGGAAGGGGCCTTGTCGTCCAGGGAACGCACTCTGACGTCATCCGCACGCAGCCTGTAACTGCTGCGGCGCACAAGCACCACGTTTCCGCTTGTGCGTTTTCATCATTCAAGTGGTTCGCTTGGCATGAGTGTCCGTACCGTAGTAACCATGTGGTATTGTTATACGATCGCTGGATAATTAATAATTCAATTTGTTCCCGCATCTTGTTTCGGTTTTGTGAACGGTCGGAGGGCAGGGAACGAAGTGTATTTATTATCAGACAAAGGGCTGCTTACATAAGGACAGGTACTGTCGCGATTGCAATATTGCGGGATCACAATATTCTCAGGCATGTCTGTAGCCTCACTCCTACCTCACGCGCGGCGCATGAAGATCGGAACAAGCGCCAGGTGCCGCTTCGATATCCAGGTCTGCCTAAACGGCTGCGATGGGTGAAGCAGATAGTTGCCGCTTTCGCGGAGGATTGACTCTGGGGAAAGGGGAGGGGAGTTGCAATGACCAGTCACTTGTTTTAGTGCGCACATTTGCCGAGTCATAACGTAAGATGGCCCTCATTTTTTTAATTCGTGTGCATGGTCTTCACAGGCGTAGCCCTGTTTCCAGCACGCACACGCTTAAGTGGGAACAACACCCTGAATGCTAGGATAAACAACTGCTCCTGGACGTGAAGAACGATGGAATGTCAAGGCCTACGCGAAAAATACAACTACAGTAAACAAAAAAAGCAAGGAAATGTGCGATTAATTTTTGCCACAGGGAAGAAAATACACCTTCCTGGAAAGTGAATTAACACTCGGAAACGCGAGTGTGTTCGCGAGTCCAGCACTAAGCGACACTAATGCGCAGTTAACTTTACGTCAACGGCATTCATTGATTGCACTTAATATGGCGTCAACCGGAGTGCGCCAGATACATCGATTCCGAGTCCGTACGGAAAAGAGGCGTGTCAGAGACGGAAACATAAAAGGGTCAAATGGCAGCAAGTCAACGGCATATGAGCTTCGCAGAGCGCTGGACACGAGGAACACATCTGAGAGAATTATTGCCGAGTATTACGATTCTCTTCCATGCGCAAAATAAATCTGGCTTTTCCGTTTCGCCTATATGTTTGCGTAACCGCATTTTCAGGGGAGTGCTTGGTATACCGAAATTTTTCTCGACGAGTATCTGGTCATCCAGGCATTCAGCCTTGAGGCCTGTTCGTCCAGCGCGCATACACTCGCACAACAAAAACAGAACACATAATTGCACGCTCCCTCATCTTTATCAAGAGTCGCTGCACCGCGACAGCGACACGCTATCTGCTCCATTCATCAGCGGCTGAGCCAGATGCTGGCTAGATTCCGAAGCGGCACCTCGCGCTAGCGGCGATCTATCTACTGCACGCGTGTTATTAGTGACAGTACAGAGATGCCTGAAAGGGGGAGAAGTAGCGAGGCTGCGCCGTTAGATGGCGCGGAATGCAGTTCTGCCTCGCTTTCCGACGTCCCGCGATATTGTGATCGGGACAGTACAAACATGCGCACTTGGTACCGTAAGGGCACCTCAGGTTGTAGCTCCGAAATCTGGTGAGCCTGGAATACGGACTCCGCGAACACTGTCGCTTCAGGGTCAGACATAGATCGCGCGCGCCGACCACTGCGGGCCTTGCTCTGAGAGAACAAAGGAACGACACACTGGCTGACACAAACAAGGCATTTATTGCTACAAGAACAATAATCGAGGACGTCAGACTCTCCAGCACGGTTACGAGCGAACGTTCGACCACGCCAGGGCAAGGGGGAAACTCCGCGGGCGGACGGGACGAACTGGCGGCAGAATGTTCCCGCCACGACGCCGAGAGCGGAGTCCGCGGCGACACGAAGGGCGCCGTCTCCCACGCTGCAATCACGCCAGTCGTGGTGCTAGTGTTGCTGCGACACCGGCGCCCTCCCTTGTTGGTTAAGGTAACTAACCAAGGTAAGGAGGGTGCATAGCGGGGAAGCCAACCAAAAGATGAAGATAGGGGCAAAGTCCCCGCAGCCTACAGGGCCTACAACCACAGCTGACGACCTGATTCTGCGTATGGTGTACACCGATACTGGAGCACAGCTGCGGAGATGTGGTAGACGCTTGGCCGTCCGGTTGTAGAAGATCCTCTGTTTCTCTGATTTCATGGAGGCGATTGCGAGCGGATTGGGGTGGCATTCAGCGGTTCGAGGTGCTGGGGGAGAACCGGTAACTGGGTCCTTGTTCGGCGGCCCATCAACCTTTGAACGGGCGACTTCGGTTCCTCGTCCCTTGGCATGTTCCGCCACTCCAGCAGGGCCCTGTAAAATTGAAGGATTGCGAAAGGATACTTCGTTAGCAGTGTTTTCGCCTCCTGCACTGCACGCTCCGTCATACCGTTAGCACGGGGATAGTGCGGGCTTGAAGTTAGGGGAGCAATCCTGAGCTGCGCAGCAAAAGAGCGGAAGCATGCGCTGTTGAAAGGTAGGGCGTTATCACTGCACAGCTTAGCCGGGATTCCATGAGTCGCGAAGACGAGCATACGCGCATTATTTACCGCTGTCGCTGTTGTCCGACGTAGCTTTTGAACCTAGAAAAAGAAAGAGCAGAAATCCACGAGGATTAGGTAGGTATGATATCGAAGCTACTAAATACTGTCCCCGAACCAATATGTCGTCCATAACGACGGAAACGACCCTCAAGCCCTTTAGTATCTGGTGCATCACCAGCTGAGGAATTTCCGGCGCGGAAGCGATACTGAACGGCATGCGCAGGAATCTATTGCCCGTAGGGCGTGCTCATAGTACAGGTCCTTGTCTCTGTGTCCTAGAATTATTCGACTGCGCTGTAATCTTTCCTCTAGCTCTCCGAATTCGCACAAGCGAGCAAGAGCTCCGATATCGATTGGCCACTCGTTAAAAGATTCGCCCTCACGTTGATCTGGGAAGCGCAAATGAAACTCGCTGAACATTAAATTCGTCGCTGATTTGTGGTGCTTCTCTAATTTTCCACTCAGCTTATCGAGGTCTCGCTTTTCTTCCTCTTTTGTGAATTTGAAGGTACAGAACACCCGCGTTGCTTTTTCACCAATTGTCACAAGAAGTATTCTGCTGGCTAAACTTCTTAAGGCTGATTCCTTACTCCGGTCGCCGTAGAAAGCAGAGTAAACTCACTTTTCCAGACGATCTAGTTCTGGTAGGCGTCACCCGTACTTTCCAGTGGCTTTGGCGCTGAAAGAACCGTCTACGCGGACGCCATACTTCTTTCTCTGGAGTGTACTATGGGTGCAGCTGGACGAGAGGGAAGAACAGAGGCGAACGCGGCTTCCAAAACGCGTCGCCGCCCCACTCCTGACACCATGTGAACGGTCTGAAGGCAGGGAACCAAGTGTCTTTATTATCAGATAAGGGGCTGCTTATATAAGGACCGGTACAAACATGAGCATGCGCACATGGTGCCGTAAGGGCACGTGTTATCTGATAGTGCGCATACTGTACAGGTTTATCAACCGAACGATACCTAGACGTGCAACAGGCGTTCAGATCACGTGTGGCATGAAAAAAAAAAAGCTGCAGTGCAACCGCTGATATGCAGTTTATTGTCGTCCCAGCTCTAGGCCGGATGGCTCAGGATTTATAGCGAATTGAAACTACGTATGCGCAATTATGTAACAGTTCTTTTTTTTTTTGTCTCACGTGACCTACACACCTCTTACACGTCACAGCAATCGTACGGTTGGTGAAACCGAAAACGAAACAGCACGAGAGAAGAAATTCAATTACAAATTATTAACCGGTCCTATGCGAATACTACGTAGCGGTCCATGTATAACAAAGTCTTATGCGTCAATACAGAGAAGAAACTATAGCACGTCCTGACACCTTAAAAGCGGGAGCCGCCGCGGTGGCTTAGTGGTCATGGTACTCGGCTGCTGACTCGGAAGACGCGGTTTCAATCCTGGCCGCGGCGGTAGAATTTCGATGGAGGCGAAAGTATAGAGGCCTGTGTCCTGTGCGACATCAGTGCACGTTAAATAACCTCAGGTGGTCGAAATTTCCGGCGGCCTTCACTACGGCGTCCCTCAACGCCTAAGTCGCTTTGAGACGTTAAACCCCCTTAAACCATAAACTAAACTTAACTAATTGAAAAGCGGGCGCGGTGATTCGTCTCGCCAGCATTTTGCATAGGAAAGCACAGCGAAAAAAGCTTCCATTCTGCTCCATCAGGTGCCGCCACTGGACGCGGAACCGTCGACATATTTTCATGCAATGGTCTCTGTACTACTTGCGCTTGCCCTAGTGCGAAGTTTTCACACTGATACTATATTTCCCTTATATCTGACTTGCTCAGGCGCTCCCTACCTGCCGTAAAATATAAAGTGAGAAAAAGGTTTTAGCTGCTTGAGATAACCAGAATGGAAACTGTAGCCGCGACCGCATTTTAGCGGAACGATACTTGTAAACGCCATAACAACTGCACTCGCGTCCGCATATATTCCTTTTTATAATAATGCTTGTGGGGTTAGGTCTTGACGGCCGGAAGTAATCCTTAGAGGTTTGTGTCCTGACGGCCTGAAGTTCGGAGCCCCTAGCGAGGTTTTTCGTTTCCTGTGCGCTCGGAAAGATGGTGCGCAACTGAAACAATCCAAAAATGGGCCCTGGGAGGCATCTCCTCAAGCATTCATCCCGCGTGATACGCACGCATTTGAATGTCATATTAGTAACGACGAAATGCGCGTAATATGTATCGTAGGGTTTGTGAACCCGAGACTGGACGCATTTTAGTTAAATAAGTATTAACAACGTGCACGCGCTATAAAACTCCGCAAGGCGCTTCTCCGTGCGGCTTTGCTGTACTGCCAAGAAGCGCTCCACTCAGGCGCACTCAGTTTGCTCGTGGCGTCGCTAGATGGCGACAGGGCTTCCCTGACCTCAAAGCCCCACTGCCGCACGGCGCGCGGCAATTTTAATCGGTACAGCAATATTTCACAACCTTCTTCGAGCCTTTGTCATGAAGTAAAACGAAGAATATATATACAGGGTGTCCCAGCTAAAAGTAACCAAGCTTTTAAAAAAGACGAAGTGTCCTAGCCCCGTGAGACCAACTGAGGGTTGTTGCCAGTCGCGTGTCCTAGTCTGCGGTATTTTTTTATCGTGCAAACGTAATTAATTAGCAGAGACTGATTAGCTAACTTTTTAATTATTGCCTTTAGGAAGAAAGTGTCAATGCAGGAATTGTTGATCCCATAGAAAAATAACCGGTTGCGGTGTTTCCAATCAAGTACCACTGATACAGCTTCTTTTATTTGCCTTAACAGAAATCCCGCGAAATACAAAAAGAGCCACGTGATAGGGAAGCAGTTTCAGCGCTCCCAGACGACCGATCAAACAACGACATTCGCTTATCTTTGCAACGCTGTCCCGAACGGGGTTCGACGTTTTGCGATGGTTGCGAGATATACGCCAGCAACTCTCGTATGGGCGCTAGGGCGACCGCTCCTTCAGCGCGTGACGGTGCAAGTTCGGCGGCACGGCCACATGCCTATCACTCGAGGCGAGGTTTCGTGTGAAAAAGCGCTCCATGCAAAGCCGCGCTTCACTTCCTTGAAAAGCAGCGCCCGCTTACTTTTCATGACGCATAACTCGCCACCACCTCAAAACGCCGAACCCTGTTAGGGGCAGCGTTGCAAACATAAGCAGATGTCGTTGCTTGACCGGCCGTTTGGGAGCGCTGAAACTGATTGCTTATCACGTGGTTCTTTTTGTATTTCGCGGGCTTTCTTTTAAGGCCAATACAAGAAGCTGTATCAGTGGTACTTGGTTGGAAACACTGCAACCGGTTATTTTTCTGTGGGATCTAGAATTCCTGCATTGACACTTTCTTCCTAAACGCAATAATTAAAAAGTTAGCTAATCAGTCTCTGCTAATTAATTACGTTTGCACAATAAGAAAAATACCGCAGACTAGGACACGCGACTGGCAACAACCCTCAGTTGGTCTCATGAGGCTAGGACACTTCGTCTTTTTTAAAAGCTTGGTTACTTTTAGCTGGGACACCCTGTATATATATATATATGGGTTG
Source organism: Amblyomma mixtum (assembly GCF_055824585.1). Classification (NCBI taxonomy): domain Eukaryota; kingdom Metazoa; phylum Arthropoda; class Arachnida; order Ixodida; family Ixodidae; genus Amblyomma; species Amblyomma mixtum. Next base: position 42,932,144 of record NC_143012.1, on the reverse strand, counting down.
CGAGAGCATGAAGTACTTGACTGCCGGAGTACATAGCGAAATATACGCTTCGTTAAGCTCGACGTTTCGATGATCGGAAGGCCGATATAAATATATATATAAATATATATATATATATATATATATATATATATATATATATATATATATATGTGTGTGTGTGTGTGTGTGTGTGTGTGTGTGTGTGTGTGTGTGTGTGTGTGTGTGTGTGTGTGTGTGTGTGTGTGTGTGTGTGTTATAGCTCATTATAGCGTAAAAAGCATGTCCCAAGGTTCTTAGCACAATTTGCTTTTCTCTGAATTATTTCAGCATGAGCATACTGAGCCACACTTCAACGTCACCGCTGTTGCAATATGGATGGGATAGTCTGTTTTTCTAAAAAAAAAATGAATATATGCCGGCCATGATAATATAAACCAAACATGCGCCATTTGCTCTCACAACTTATAATGCATTTTTCTTTTCGTATTTCCTTGCCCAGAGTTATTTTAATACGTGCACTCTGAGCATACTCTGCAACGTCGTCTCTCTTGCAGGGTGGATGGATACATGTCCCACGAGGCAGAGATTTACTGCAAGATTCACTTCAAGCAGCTCTTTCAGCCTAAGGCACGCTTCGACAACGACGCCGGACCCCGTAAGCATGCATCTTCCCTCCCGTGAAATGTCGCGCCCGGAATGCGCTGTGAACGGATAACCTTCCGCAGTGTGGCATTAACAACGTTGCATGCGACCGTTAAATGCCAACTCACGCTCGTGGCACAACTTACAAATGGCTAAAACGCTGCGCATGAGTTCTCCGAATCCAAGGCGAGATTTGCGAGCCATTTCCTTGAGTGCATTCTCCCTCTTAAAACCTTACTAATGACTTTGAAGGAAGTAGGTGGTTCAAGGAGGGTTCAGCTTAAGTTAAGAACAACGCAGCGAGCTATGGGAAGGAAAATGATAGGTGTAACATTAAGAGATCGGAAGAGGGCGGAGGGGGTCAGGGAACAAAGGCGGGTTAATGATATCCTAGTTGAAATCAAGAGGAAGAAATGAGCTTGGGCAGGGTATGTAATGCGAAGGCAAGACAACCGCTGGCCCTTAAGGGTAGCGGAGTAGATTCCAAGAGAAGGCAAGCGTAGCAGGGGGCGACAGAAAGTTAGGTGGGAGGATGAGATTAAGAAGTTTGCGGGGATACGGTGGCCGCAGCTGGCAAAGGACAGGGTTAATTGGAGGGACATGGGAGCGGCCTTTGCCCTTGAGTGGGTGTAGTCAGGCTGATGATGATGATGACGATGATGAGATGGTCCACTGATGCCGGAAGGGGATAACACATAAGCGACTGGCAGAGAGTCTGAAAGTTATACATTCGTATCCTTGTCGTACGAGTCAAATGTTAAATGAGGAAGAAAAGGAAGTCATTCTTTATTAGCAGGCCTAAGCTGAGTAAAAGGAAACACTTTATTTCCGTGCACTCAACGATTAATTCCCTTGTGTCGGCGAGAAACGCAAGTTTTGTTTTGTTACAAGTGCTTGATGCCTGAATGCGTTTTCAAATTTGGCAAAGAAGTGAAATAAATTGAGTTTTTCAGTGGGAACTAAATTTTCCCTTTTATGCTGCTTATACTCGTATATAAAGTATGAGGAAATGTGATCCTATTCCAATAAGAACTAATGGGGCCAATATTTGCGTAACGGTGTACTGCAGCTACGTTAGTGGATGGTTATAGAAGTAAGTATGTAGTATATACCACAGGGAGAATATATAATGCTCATAAGGCCGGGAATGAGAAGCCGCACAAAAGCGGACTTGCAACTTTTACGTGTTCTGAGGTAGTCCAAATGTCAATTAAAATTTCGCTATTACGGGAACATCGATTTCCCAAATTCGTTTTGCTTGATGGTATAAGTTAAATCTGCTCTTTTATCAGGTGCTATGTCATTCCAATACACTCTATCAAATATCAGTTTTGGAACCTTGGTTGCAAGCTTGTTTTAGGCTTCAGTAGCTCTCTCATCTTCCAGCTGCTCGCGAAGCAGTCGTTGAATTTGTACTGAATTCGTCTCGTAATTTTTTTTCCTTTATTTGGGGCATCGATTGCGAATGCAGTTCGTTGAACCGCACAGACCAATTCCAAGCTACGCTGGTTATTATCAATATCATGGTCTTACGAAAGGTCATTAAAAGTAAATGTGTGGAATTAAATGTGAAGTTAGGGGTCATGTAATGATATATTGGAAAGAATTCCTAGCGCAATAGAAAATTACACGAGAAGAAAAATGGGGTTAAAGGATAGCTGCTGTGATGTAAACATGGTATAGCCGACTCTAGAAAATTGGAACTCAAAGAAAACCGAACATTTATTCGGTTTATGTGTAGATCGAATTAAGGGGACCGTTTTTCTTACACTTGATGTTGACTGGACCAAAACGTCATTTCGAATAAACCGGAAGTTCGCATAAAGCGGCGTCATATAAACGAGTGTATCAGCATTCCCCTTTGTGTACACATTTCGTTCACAGCAAATAGAATGTGTTGCTGTTGCAGTTTCGCAGACTGCTCGGAGTCCTTTGTGTACGTGTCTGTGTTCTGTGCTAAAATTGTTCGTGACAAACCTGAAAAACCTGAGCAGTGCCCAGTCCTGTCCAGTCCTCTTTTGCTTCATGGGATATCCGTCATCCCTCGACTTGTTTTCGTTGGGTCACTCGTGGTTTTTCACAGAGAATGTTGACCACTCACAAATATAATTCTCTAATGGTCCCCCAATGTTCATGTGTTCAGACTGTTGTCCGCTAACTGTTGACAACGTGAAAAAGGATACTGCCTGAAAGCAGGCCCCTCAAAAAGCATTGCTATCAAGTGCGCACTATCAAATTTCTTCCCATAAAGAAATGGGTCTTGTTAAATGATAGAGGAAACAAAAACAAAATAATTTGTACATTGAAACGAATGCGTGCAGTCGGAAATTTGTATGGGTCAGTATTAGTGAAAAAAAATTAGGAGTCATTCTTGCACGCTGCGTTGAACTGTTTTTTGTGGCCGTATTCTCATGAACAATTCGCAGTGCACGATTAAATATTGAGCAATGCGCACTTGATAAAAAAAAATATTCTTCGCCTAAGTCGCGTTCCATAAACTTTTGACGGCGGATGTACAGTCGGGGACAAAAGTCTCTGGACCGTGTGTTCCGTCAACGAAGCGGATAGTTCTGGTATTATCCGCTGGATGACCACCACACTTGTGGAGATTAAAGAATAGGATTATGACTTCCACCTCCACCAGTGTGGTCTCCATCCGCTGCCTATTAATAGAGTTATCGCATTCGTTTAAGGAGCATGTGGTCCAGAGACTTTTGCCCCTGACTGTACATGGGTATATCCCGCACTGAGGAAGGAACACAGTAATTAGTCTGCATGCTGGCCACAAATAGCGGTGATCTCTAGGGCGCTCGAACTGACCGCCACGTTAAGCAGCCCGATGGTTTTATTCTGTCATGTCATGGCAGCCAGCTAGCCTTGTATAAATGCGCATCTTAAAGGGCGTGTTGTATTTTCGTGTAAACAACGTTCAAGCGTGAAGCGATGATTTCAAGACGAATTCACAAATGGGGCCACTGAATTAATTGAGGGCGTCAAAGCTGCAAGTGCCAGACGCGTCACAGAACAAACTGGAGCTTCGTTGTAAGTGTCAGATAACTGTTGAGAGCAAAGGCGATAGTGTCGTGGTTCTGATTTTACATCTCCGTTAATTCGTTTCGTTTGTAAAATTTTGAGTGGGCCTTCAAAAATGTATGTACACTCGCCGTCAAAACTAAGTGAAAGGCGACTTCGTCCAAAAAAAATCAATTTCTTTAAATCTAAATCATAATGGTCCATGTTTGTTGATGCAAAGTGCAATTCGCAAAATCACAATCAGGGTGCACATATGTATTCAAGGATGTATGAATTGGGGAGGGGGGGAGGGCATTGATTACATTTTTTCGTTAATATTGCCTTCCATTTACTTTTGATGGCACCTGTACTTTGCTTTTGCGTAATGTTCCAGACAAAAGCTTGGTAAGTGCATACCGAATGGTGAAGCTTTCGCCCTCTCTTCGCTATTCCCATAAGCAATCACTGCGAAATAAGTTACCTTCTTCATTGACTAGCTGGCACACTTTTTCCAGACTTACGTGCAGTTACTATCGACTATATGAGACTGTCGTATCTGCACACTGTCTTACTATCACTGTCTTAGGCGGTAGGATGTTCAGGTTCGCTTTCTTTTATATTGCTTTAACTTGTAACGTCATGGACAAGCTTGCCTGAAATTACGGCATGATGACCAAAAATTGCCAGTGGCTCCACAACCACGAGAATATGAACCAACATCAAGATAAATACGAGTACGAAAATGCTGCCTTCGTAATCTTTTCAACGAGATAAAAAACTTGTGCGATTGTAGAAGGTGCCTAGGGTCAGATGCCAGGAATGATACTAGAGGGAGCAAGGACGGCACGACCGTCCCCCTAACACTGATCATGCTGATGAAGTAGCGCTTGTCAGCATGCAGTCTCGTGCCGCCATTTTCCTTATCGGCTCATGCATGGCGGCAACAGCAGTTGTTGGCTGCTCCTCCGTCGTTGCAGGTTAGCTTGTCCGTGATTGTATCTTAAAGGTTATCTGAGCGAAAAAGAGCTTCGTCCTCACTCTCGCACGGGTGCGTATCACTCTCGATAATCGACGCACCCCGAATAAAAACAAAACGTAAAGAAACTCCTGCTCAGCTTCACTTCTTTAAAAAGAAAATACAGTTTGCAGTCCAGTGTCAACACAATCATTGCTACAAGGACTGGGCTGCTGTTTCAGTGTGTACACTATATATCTCGATAAGATGACCTTCACCGGTCTACACATGGTGACATGGTAACGCTGTTCTCAGAGATCCGAGTGTTATATCGCACAGAGAATTAGAATTTTTTTTTAAATCTTGCTCGTACTCTGCTTGGTACTTTGTCGCGAATCCAAGCACCTTCTTAGGTCTGGAGTCAGACTTTGTGCCTACTATTGCGTCCCTTTGCTTGCGAATGCCTTTGTAGCGCCGCAAGCTAATGCATCGAGAGAGTGACGGTGTTACAGCACAGCGCTCACCGCCACCGATCGCCATCGTTACCGCGCGTCGCCATTGCGCATGCGCACATGACGGTCACTTGGCGCCATCTAGTGCCCTCGGGGCCAACTGCGCTTGCGCACTGACGGCGCGCGGTACGCGATAAGCGGTAGCGGTACGCGATAAGCGGTAGCAGTACGCAGAGAGCCGCGGTGCATGCGATTGCAGGGCACGCACAGTGTACTAATATTTGCCGTTCGTGCCGTTAAAGCTCTGGCCACGACCGAAGCGGACGATTCTCAAGAAGGTAGGCGCATGTTCGATTACGCTATACTAGCTATCGCACGACTTTGTTCTTCCTTATTGCACCGCTTTTGTGTGTGTGTGTGTATGTGTGTCTGTAGTTTAGTTTGCATGCACGTGCACTTAACGCCTGACGTGGTGTCTTACTTCTCTCAACCACTTTCCACAAGTGTATGTGCCGCTGTCCAGTAACCTGGCTTGACCAAGTAATGTGTGTGATGGAGATATGAAGCTGGCCTGTAACGTCTAGACCGAGCCGGAATAAAAGGGTTTCCCTGGCATAGTTGGTCCCTTTCGTCGGGTGTGCGCAGATATCGAAACACTTGGTCTTTGAACTGTTGCAAACAAGTGCAGGAATGTGAGGAACATGCTGTAAAACTTCTTTTTTTTCTAATGCTCCACGCGTACTCTGATCCAGTACTTTAGGCTGGTTCGGTGAACTTCAAGTGGCCATCCTTCATATCGCTTTAGGCAGTACTTACCGTACAACCGCCGCCACACTAAACTGTAACGCACATGATGCTCGTCTGGTTGCTTTCGCACAAGATGATCGGCTGTCATATATATAGGTATATTAAACGTCGACGGTTCTGCTCAGAGCTTCCGAGCATCGCGCTGGCACAGAACTCGTGCTCCCTGTGAAACACACACAAAAATTACTTTAAAGGATGTTTCTGTTATGTATGACGGCGGCTGTCCATCCTGGCTAGCACTGACAGAACGTTGCGGTTTAAATACCTGTCTTCTTCAAGAGCAAAATCTTCGAAAACTGGGTCTTCAGGAGCGTGAAATTGTTACGGTAGGAACGACTGGCTTCATCCTGCAGTAGCTTAATTGTGTGCTGATTGAGTGCGTTCTGTGTTCGTCTGATTAGCATGGTTAATTGACATGATGTAATAAATTAATCCGCGAGCCTTTCCCCTGTGGCGTCCTACATAGCACATTCTGCAGCTTCGAAGGATAAAGAATGCGTGAACGCAGTACGAACCTCTTACGCCGTAATCGCTGCTGACGAAACTTGTGAGGCTGGCGAAATCGGCACCGTTTAGAAGAACAGGGAAGCTAATGACGTCATATATCTCTCGCAAAGTGGTATGTTAATATGAATCATTCGAAAAACTGCTTACACGCAAGTCGGCACCTCTGAACGAGAATAAACAGTAAACAGAACCATCCTTTTCGTACTGGCGCGCGCGGCAGGGTTATTGACGCTTCCAGCAGCTAGTTGCCCGTAGTACGCTGGCGTCGTCTTGTGGCTGAAATGGCAACTTCTCCCGCGCGCGTTTCTCAAAGCGCGAAGCGCGGAAGCTTGGACGGCGGGCCGGCAGGTGTCGCGACGCGTGCGCCTCCGTCACATTCCCTGATCGTCAGTCCATGCATGCACCCCTGGACAGTCGCCTCCCTGTGTACACCCGGCGTCAAAAATTTAAGGATCAGACGAGCCGACAAGCAGCTGGGTGTCTTCGCCTGGCGTCTGAACTCGCAACTTAGGCTTTGATGCATGAACTCTACAACACTCTGTTCATCCCTTTTCATGTTTTCTTTCTTATTTGTTCAAAATTTTTACGCCCGGTGTATCTTCATTCTCTGAACCTGTGATTTTTTTGTCCACAGCATACCGGAGCTCAGTTCAAACTCTTGTGCAGTGGCCAGTTCAGAACTTGCGTGACATGATTTACGCGGCACAAATCATGTCACTTGTTGGCACAACACAATTATCACGAAGTGATCATGACATTATGGTCATGTTCGGGCAAAAAAAAAAAAGGCGTTCGTTCGCTAAGCTGATACGCTCTTTAGGCTGCTGCCGTTTATTCTCTGCTCAGAGAACAGCGAAAGTACTTCGTAACAATTCTTTTACGGATTGATTCTGTTAAACCTCTGTCAGACCCTTCTTTGATACCAGAGTCGTCGATTTACATTGCCACCTACCAGCGCTGACGTCACAGACGCTCGCCAGCAATCTGACACAGGCGAAAGAATGACTTGAAGAGCTCGCATTTCAAAATGCGGCCTGAATAGGCACTTTTTATTTTCACAGTGCTTAACCTGTGGCTTTTAGCCATGTCGCAGTGCTTGGGCGCAATGCCTATAGAGAGCCCCAATCTTATCCTCGGGCAAATCTAGAGCGCATCCACGCCGCGACCGTCCGCAGAACGTGACCCATCGTGTGTGAGCTTTCCGTCCGACTGCAGTGCTTTTAACTGCATCAGTAGTCAAGACACCCGAAGGGGCTGCAAGAGATGGCGCGATAACCGCGATAGCTTCCCTTAGATTTGGACGCACCACTTGAACCCTAGCCGGCTCAGTCTAGCCGTCCCGTTCGTTTCCTTTATACCAGTGCAAAGCTTTGGGCCGTTTTGGATTGCGCCGTTTAGTGTTTCCCGCCGAGAGGTGATATACATATCTTTATTTGCTTCTGTTTGACTGCAGCGAACGAGTTACGGAATTAATGAGGTAGACTTATATTCCATTAAACTTACTCATTTAGGCTTAAAGTTTGTTGAGCCTTTACTGTCTTGTTTTCTCGGCATCGGTGCCGTAGAACCACACTGCCTTTCCTCCAGCGTTCGCTGTTAGAACATTGGACACAATTAAATGTCGTCCGAACAACGAACGCCGTCGAACGTCATAGTTTTTTTTTGCATTTTTTTTTATTGCGACATCGTGGCTGCTGGCATAAAGTATTACTTACGCATAGACTCTCGAAGGAAGTCCATTAACGTTCGGTGGTGCTGCCCAGTCTTCTAGTTAGACTGCGAGTGCTTAAATCGCAGGTTCGAGTACATTACTTCCAGTATTTGATCCTTTGCTGCTTAGTTGCCGCAGAACGAACTCACTTAAGCCATGGACACCCCCGCAGCCCTCCGCCGATTTTTATTTTGCCGCTATTATTTCTTTTTTTTTCGCGTCTCTGTGCTGGAATAATTAAAAGCTAATGGGCTCGTAGAAAGCCACTGTAGAAAGATTGAAACTTGAGCCATTTGGCAGGTGCCGGGGAAAGAAAAATTTCCACAGAAACGAGCGACTCAAAACAGTCAGTTATTGAGATAACTTTTAGCGTTAAAAGCGCCGTTTTTCTCAGGCACACATTTCAGTCGTTAACCACAGTTTTCCCTCTGCACTTGTGTCTTCCCTTTGTGATTCTTTTCCTGCTGTCCCTTTTTAAAATCATTTTTCGTGTCTTTCTTTCTCTGTTAATTTGACTACTTCTTTCGAATCCTTCCTGAAGGTTTCTCTGAGCATCCTTAAGTGAATTTTGACGAGTTTCAGTACGCCGTCCTTCGTCATAATGCTCATGCATCACCTTCTCTCTTCCTATCACCCCCTCCCTCACCCCTCCTTTTTTTTCTTCCTTCGTTTATTCCTTTCCTCAGGTCGCCAGCGCCGTCACGAAATGATAATCCGAGAGAACGTCCCCGAGGAGCTTCCTCCGGACGTCGTGAGATGTGAGTGTGTCCTCTCTGCCTTCTCCCTGCGTATCATGCTGCACGTGCTGTACGCTCCAACTTTCTTTTCGTTTGTTTGTTTTTTTCTTCGGGCTCTTTCCCGTCGTAATCTCTTTCGCTGGCTCAGGTGGGCGTTCTAGATGTCGCGACGTCCATAATGGCCTTGCCGATTTCACGTCAGGCATAACGCCTCCGTGGCACTTTACCGTAGCAGAGTCCAAGTTTTTCTTCAACAATAGCATCAGTGGTCACGATGACCCCTGCGGCAATTGTCATCTAGAATTGCTAAAGGTGGAGGCCTTCCGCTCCTTTCTGCCTGTGCACCTAATGGCCAAACGCGATTGTTGCCAAGCCTGTGCAGAACGCATTACACTTGGTTACGTCACTCTCGCTGTCATATTTAGTGGCGTGACTTTCGTGCTTTCATGGTGTCATAGCTCTTTGATTCGAAGGAATATCATTCAGTGTACAGTACGCCCCTGGCAGACAAGGGCTGGCAAATGCCTTAGAATTTTCGCTTTGTCTTGTAAGCGGATTTTTGTACGCCTCGTGCAAATTCATCCAGACTTACTAGAGGGCTCCTTGCAAAACAGCCGGATACGGCAATTCGGGAAGCCTGGACGAAGTTCCATAAATGTGTCGGGGTGGCTTTAAGGCTACCGGATGCTATGGCCTTTGTCTGAGAGAAAGTTGTAAAAAGGGAGTAATTTTTCCTCTAGCACATTGCCTTTCATAAAATGAGTGCACTAGAGGATACCTCACTCACTTTTTACCCCCATATAGGCGTATTCGAGTTTGGAGTGTGTATCTGGAGTTCCATCAACATGTTGTAAAAGCATGTCTATAAAAGTAATAGGGATAGCCCTTTTAACTCCGACTGGAATTTTTGTGAGTTATTTAGCATTAATCTGGGTTAAGTGGCCTTTTTTCGGCACGCTATCCCTATAAACTGTCAGTTTCAAGAGCTGCTATCGAGACCGTTAGCGTCTAGAGCCTACGCGCAGAGAATAGACAGATGTCTTGCACGGAGAACAGAATACTGCCTTGCACTCATCGAAACTTAATTTGAACTCATTTGCATGCCCGTTTAGCGCCGAGACTGGTCTGTTCGCGCCTTATTTGAAAGTTTGCTTCATTTGTGCTTCCGTTGTTTGTGTTTCAAGCTGCATACGAGGAAACGCTTCCTGAAGGTAAGTTTTCTTCCCAATGTGCTGCGTAGGTACAAACTCTCGTGCGCAGGTGTTGGCAACTTTGTTCTATAAGGCCTAACCTGACAAGTATCGACGTGTAGTATTGACCATGACATGGTTCGGGGAGTGCTGCCATGATGCTTCTTCGTTTTGGACTGCTATTCTCGACGGAAGCGGGCTTTTATTTTTTATTTTATTTTGTCACAGGATGGTTGTCAAATATGCTTTTCTTTTTTAAAAGGAAAGGGGAACAGAATAGGCTATTCTTCTTTGAATGACGACGAAGCACTGTAGAGGCATCGTCAAAAACCGAGACTATAGGCATCTAGTCCTTCTGAAGGAAGGTGCTCGTGCCTGTCTGGCCCGTAGGTTCGTGTAGCTACGCTGTGGAACTCAACTTTATAGAACCCGGCTTTATAGAACCCGGCTTTATAGAACTCGGCGTGATAGAACCCGGCTTGATAGAACCCGGCTTGATAGAACCCGAATTTATAGAACCCGACTTTATAGGACCCGGCTTTATAGAACCCGACTCTATAGAACTCGACTTTATAGAACATGGCTACGTAGAACCCGGCTGTATAAAACCCGACTATATAGAAGCTGGCTGTTACGAATAGGCATAATTGACCCACTCCCCGCGTGAGAGGCTTGGGAGGGCTTGTAGAAGGTCTGGAGGGAGGGAGTGAGGGAGGGCGCCTGGGTCCATCGCGCTGTTTCCGCAGCTCTTGGTGTATCCTTTGCGTACTTGTCTGCGATGATAGCCACTGTGTATACTTATCGGGTCCTGCGATTATTGAGTGAGACGAAGAAAAACATCGGGAGTCTTTTGTTTTTTAGAATACACTCCTCTATCATCCGCTTCGCAAGTGCATCCCCCGCGATGCCTCCGCCTATATATCGTACATCCCCGGGCGTCAAGAAGATAGACGGGATCGTCCTTCCGTCGCGCACCCCAAGGTGCCGCGAAGGGCATCCTCTGGACTCGTGACCGGATACAGCGGCAGGAACCGACATTCGTCCTTTTGTCTCCTCCTTCGCACTTTGCTCGCTCGCGTCCTTCGTCCCTGTCTGTATACCGATCCGATGGCTCTGCTTATTGAGTGCGCCTTGTACCTCTACACAGTGAGATTCTGGAGGAGGAGGAGGAGGAGGAAGAACGGGGAGCCATATCTCTCTGCACGCGCCCTTCGGAAGAAACGGGGTCGCCGCGCAAACCGGCAGCCGTCGAAGACGGCGACGCCCCGTCGACTTCCTTCGCGGTTGCGGAGCAGCGGACGTCCCGTGTGGGTTGACGTCATGTGAAAGACGACGCCCGCGTTGGTTTTGATAGCCAGAGTCCAACGGCCCTCTTGAAACGCCTGCTATATCCGCTGTAACTACTCCGCGGTGCATGTACACGCGCTGTCTACGTTATCAGCTGTAAAATGGATTGCAAAGCGAATCTTCTCCGCTGCGCCTTCCCTGTTGCAGAGCATTTCACGGATGCGATGTAGGGGGCGGCAGTGTTTCATCGCGTGGTGGTGGTGGTGGTGAAACTTTATTTCCAGCGGATGGAGAGGAGCGACACGAAGTCGCCCCCCGCTTAAACGGCGGCCGCTATCCCTTGGGCAGCGGCGGCGTCTTCAGCCAGCTGGAGGAGCTTGATCTGTGTCCCCGGGTCGGGGCTTAGCAATAGAGCCTTCCAATGAGCAGATTCGGTAAAGGCCGATTCACACGACGGACCGTTCGCCCGCGGCCCGCGCACTACGTGTGCATACGTCAGCACTTTGAGGGGCGCGCTGTCGGCCGCCATCCATCCATGCATCCAGCGCGCCTCTCAAAGTGCTGACGTATGCACACGTAGTGCGCGGCCCGCGGGCGAACGGTCCGTCGTGTGAATCGGCCTTAATGAACTGACTCGCGTGTTCAACGGCAGGCATATAACTGGAATCGCATTTGTCGGAAGTGCGGTTGTGCGTTTTCGTGACTGACGTTGGTTTTTCAGGCTTTGAACGTGTTCCTTGTCGAATTGAGGAGATCAACTCAATTCGATAGCAATGCATAATAAACAGCCGCCGTGGCGCCTCACTGGTTATGATGCTCGGCTGCTCACCCGAAAGACGCGGGTTCGATCCCGGCCGCGGTGGTAGCATTTCGATGGAGGCGAAATGTCAGAGGCCCGTGTACTGTGCGATGTCAGTGCGCGTTAAAGAACTCCAGGTGGTAGAAATTTTCCGTGGCCCTCCACTACGGCGTCCCTCATAAACTGAGTCGCTTTGGGACGTTAAAGCCCGTAAACCAGTCAATACACCGCAAGGTGTACAGCCCGTACTTCCTGAACGAAAACCTTCGTTAACGTGCCGAAGGGTCTATGCAAAAAGCCCGCTCGTTAGAACCATAATGTGCCCTTACCCGGCACTTTTTTTTTTCGAGGCTTCTTTTAGAGGCAAGGAGGTTATGACTGCCGGCATCGCGGTCAGCATAGGACGCATGCGCAGAAGGTGTCGTTTAAACAGCGGCAGATCGGTATATACAGTCAAACGACGAGCCATGTATTGAGCGTAGTGTTACGAACACTGTGCGTTTAAAAATCTGTATCAACCGCTCAATCTGCGTGCGTTGCCTTGAGATGTGCGCGTAGTTTGCGATATGACGCCTGCTTTACGCCATGCTTTGCGAGATGACTTCGGAGGGCGCCAGGCTGAAGCCTAAATTAAATTTTGCGGCCCGGCTCCGTTCGGGGTCGCGTGATCGAGCGCGAGGAGTGTTGCCATCAGGTAGGTATATATAGGCGGGAACAACGCCCGTGAACAGGACGCTGTACTTCGCCTGTACATATGTCCAGGCGTATTGAGAGAATGCGTGTCGATTAAGGCGTCATCTCGCTATACACAGTAACCAAGGTTTTCATTTCAATCCGACCACGTAGTTCGCGTACCCGCGACATCTCTTCTCTAAACTTTACCATTCTTGGGTATCAAAAATATCCGTGCTTTACTGAACATAGCGCCGCCGCGGTGGCCCAGTAGTTATGGCGCTCGGCTGCTGACCTGAAAGACGCGAGTTCGATCCCGGCCGCGGCGGTAGAATTTCGATGGAGGCGAAATGCTAGATTCCCGTGTACTGTGCGATGTCAGTGCACGTTAAAGAACCCCAGGTGGTCGAAATTTCCGGAGCCTTTCACTACTGCATCCCTCATAGCCTGAGTCGCTTTGGGACGTTAAACCCCCATTAACTAAACTTATTGAATATTGCCACTATGTGAAAATAAATTTACCTCTTCGCTGCGTTCTGGGTGTTCCCTTTTAAACTCCTCGCGCCTGTACCACACGCTGCTTTTGCTCCTGAACCGGCGGCTTTCACCAACACGGCTCGCGTGGCCGCCTTAGCGAGGCGGGAAGCCTTTCGGCTACATTGCGTACTATTTTATTTTTTGTTTACCTTTTCGTTGCTAATGCGGGAAACCTCACAGGCCTCCATCCATCTAAGCGAGCTGTCTCGTGTGGAAAGAAGGCGTGTGGAATGGGACGCATATGCTTTCGCTGAAAAACTCGGCCAACTGGGAGAGCTAGGTGCTTCAGCACGAGTGTTTTAACATAACGGCTTGCGCGTTCGCGGCTTCGTTTTAGTAAGGGACAACGACGTGTGACGGGGGCACATGCTGAATATGGAGGAGAACATTACGTAACCCGGCGCTTCGGGGCTATTTTTACCTTGGCGAAGCGCGGCAAGAAAAAAAATAATTGTCTCCGTGCTCCGAGGTTGTTAGCAAAACCTCAAAGAAAATAGCAGATAATGCAGATAGGTATTCAGTCATACTCGGTCATATTCGGGGTTAACGTGGCAAGGTTGAGAGTTGGACTATAGCTAGCGTTTGACGGATAGCTCGCTTTTCTGCCGGGGGCTCTTTCATTTGCTTGACAGGCGGCTGTCTGTCTGGTTTTACCTGCGGCGAATAAGCGCTTTAACCCCCCCCCCCCCCCTTCTTTCCGCCAACCTACCCCCGTACTCTGTCCCGATACCTTTATCAAAATGGTCTACAGACAGTCTATAGTCTTCTTATAGGCTATGTTGCCTCCCTGTAGATACTTCTTTTTGTCTGTTCATAGTCTATACACTGCCTATAGACAACAGTCTACTAAAAGTGCATGGCCATAAATCCATAGACTGTCTATAGCATTTGTATTGCCTACAGGATTTCTCTATAGAGAGTCTATAGACTTTATAGACAGAAGTATATGAACAGTCTATAGAATGTCCAAAAAAATTTTGTAAGGGTAAAGCCGTGATGCCTTACATGGAAGGTAAATGTATACTTTTGTTATCATTGCTGAAGAACTGCATTGAGAAGCTAAGCGCTTGCTTGTTTCAACTACCTGTCTGTCTTCCATACTGCTACAATGTTTGACTTCGACGTATAATATGCAGCGTGTTTCAGTGAAGGTCAGCAGTAATATTTAAACATGAGATTTTTTTTAGATATGAAGACCGCATTTGCGGCGCAGCTAGTGATACCTGTGAGCGGGCGTGAGAGAACAGGTGAATCACTTGAACTGTTAAGTTCGTTAACAAAATTCTAAAAGGACTACAGTTCAGACCCTGGTTGCAATATGATTCGCAACTTTCATTCGTAGTAGCCACGTCAGTTTTTAGAATCTCGAAAACACTTTTCTGCCAGTCGCTGCTGCGTAGATAATTATGGTTTCCATGGCGCGTCAAACCGGCGTCACTTGTTACGTGGCCGTCTATATATATCCCACCCAGGGCCGCTGCTTTACCTCAATGCCTAAATTTAGCTGCTTATTAAGGAGCACCACGTTAATCATAGCCCGTCCAGTACGGCGTCACCCACACTCTATATGTACCTAATTAGAGAGATTTAGGATAGCCAGTGCACACGCGCTGATTGGTCGCTTAGTGCCAGGCTTGCGGGGTGGTCTGCGCATGCGCAATGACTGCCCGTGGAAGCGGGTTGCGTTAAACCGTACGTTAATCACGGCAACTATACCGCGACTGCGATCGTGCGGCAAATGTGGCTAGGCAAACCTGGCAACGGTAGCAGCGACAACGCGTTACTGTGCT